>NW_027491113.1:3000000-3490639 GCF_021521415.1 Bidens hawaiensis | reverse complement strand
CGAGGGGGACGGATGACATCGTCGTTTACTGCGACGCTTCACATCAGGGACTCGGATGTGTCCTTATGCAGCGAGACAAAGGTCATAGCGTATGCCTCGCGCCAACTCAAGACCAATGAAAAGAACTACACAACGCATGATCTGGAACTTGGAGCGGTTGTCTTCGCGCTAAAGATTTGGCGCCATTACCTCTATGGTACAAAGTGTATATCTTTACGGATCACAAGAGCCTTCAACATATATTTGATCAAAAGGATTTAAACATGAGGCAACGAAGATGGGTGGAGTTGTTGAATGATTATGATTGTGAAATTAAGTACCACCCTGGAAAGGCGAATGTGGTAGCAGACGCGCTAAGTAGGAAGGAGCGAATAAAAACGCTACGAGTCAAGGCTCTAAGGTTGACCATTCACACAGATCTCTCTACCCGCATCCGAGACGCTCAGCAAGAAGCCTTGAAACCAGAGTTTGTTAAAAACGAATGCCTTGGGGGTATGATTAAGAGTTTGGAACTTAAAGAGAACGGCAATCTATATTTCGCTAACCGCATATGGGTCCCTCTCAAGGGAGGATTGCGCGAGCAAGTATTAAACGAAGCTCACAAGACACGGTATTCCGTACATCCTGGCGCAGACAAGATGTACCAAGATGTTAAAACGCTGTATTGGTGGCCCAATCTTAAAGGCGCCATCGCGACGTATGTCAGTAAGTGCCTGACGTGTTCGAAGGTAAAGGCTGAATACCAGAAACCATCAGGGTTGCTTCAACAGCCAGAATTCCCATGTGGAAGTGGGAACAAATCTCTATGGACTTCATCACCAAACTGCCAAGGGACACCTGGGGGTTACGACACGATCTGGGTTATTGTAGATCGGCTAACTAAATCAGCACACTTCCTGCCGATCAAGGAAACTGATAAGATGGAAAAGTTAGCCCGATTGTATATTCGAGAAGTAGTTTCAAAACATGGAGTCCCGGTGTCCATCATTTCCGATAGAGATAGTCGGTTCACCTCAAGATTTTGGAGATCGTTACAAGGGGCTTTAGGTACTCGTCTTGACATGAGTACGGCATATCATCCCCAAACAGATGGACAAAGCGAGCGAACAATCCAGACATTGGAAGATATGCTACCGCGTGCGCAATCGATTTCGGAGGTAGCTGGGATACTCATCTCCCATTGGTTGAATTTTCTTACAACAACAGTTATCACACAAGCCTCAAGGCTGCGCCGTTTGAAGCTTTGTATGGGCACAAGTGTAGATCCCCACTGTGCTGGGCTGAAGTGGGGTGACAAGCAAATGACTGGTCCAGAATTGATCCAAGAAACAACAGACAAGATTTTTCAGATACGGGATCGCCTTAAGACAGCGCGCGACAGACAGAAGAGCTACGCAGATGTGCGAAGGAAACCGTTGGAGTTTCAAGTAGGGGATAGAGTACTTTTGAAAGTCTCTCCATGGAAAGGAGTCCCCGTTTCGGCAAGCGAGGGAAAGTTGAATCCGCGCTACATTGGACCATTTGAGATCCTGGAAAGGATCGGTCCGGTTGCTTATAAACTCCGTTTACCCGCCGAACTCAGTGGAGTTCATGATACGTTTCATGTGTCCAACCTCAAAAAGTGCTTATCTGACGAAACGATGATTTTGCCGTTGGAAGAGATTCACATCGACAAACAACTGCACTTCGTAGAAGAACCTATAGCAGTAACCGATTGGAAAGAACAAAAGTTACGCAGAAGCAGAATCAAGTTAGTAAAGGTTCAATGGAACTCGAGGCGTGGGCCTGAATTCACTTGGGAAAGAGAAGATCAAATACGCAAGAAATACCCACACCTCTTTCAGAGCATGGCTTCTGCCAGCAACGTCTCCTAAATTTCGGGACGAAAATTCGCTTAACAGGGGGAGAATGTGACACCCGGTAAATTCCCAATCCCTTAAACCAAGTAATCAACCTAAATATTAGGTAATTATGTCATATGCGCCTTGCGCGAGCGCGCCATATTAGAATCAGCGCGTGCATTTGTTATGTGCGCCCTGCGCGAGCGCGCCATGTTAATCAGCGCGTGCATTTGTTATGTGCGCCCTGCGCGAGCGCGCCATGTTAGTCAGCGCGGGCATATTATGTGCGCCCTGCGCGAGCGCACCATGTTAAGAACCAGCGTGGGCATATGTTATATGCGCCATGCGCGAATGTTTTGGCTTTATGTTTTCATGTACCTTAACGTTATGTTGTCTAATGGGTTGACCATCCCGCATGATGCTAAGGCGGGTGCATCCTAAATCGTTTATGCGCGTGCGGAAGGGAACTAACCTCCCCGCATGGCGGGAACATTGAGAGCTAGTTTGTCTGAAGCTCCAAGATGGAATTGACTTCAACATGACTGATCACTATGTTGAAATACCAAGACCACCTGGAGAATCTACAAATGAAACTCAATGTCCCTAACTGCGAGAAGGTTACGCACCTACCCGCAGCAAAGAAATGTCCTTCACGCAGAAAGCTATGCGCACAAAGTGATACGCACAGAACACTTAGTCTATTCTCCAGACGTAAGGAGATTACTCCCGCCCAAAAGGAAACAGTAGCGTGTTTTCAGAGATTTTCCACTTTTTACTGTACACTGACAAAAGTACCTGAAAAAGCATACTGTAACATGAAAAGTCAACTGTCAGCCACCCTACTCCCACCAACCACAGGCCTGCATGTCCTGACCAAATCAAATCAAAATCTTTTATCCACTACTCCACTTTTAAATAAACAATAAACAATAATAATTTCCATACTTTATCATCATTACACCTAGATATGAAAAGATTACAATCCCCTAAAGCAAGGGATTGTGTTCCCTTGAGTTTGCCTATAAATATGTAACCTAAATTATCACCCAAACACACTTCAAACTTCTCTCTTAAGAACTGCAAACTTGCACTAAACATCTCCCAAGCATCCGTTATTTTCAATTCCGTTCCAGTTACTAGGTAAGCCGAGATTATAAACTTGAGATCTACTTTCCAAACCTTATATCCTCCTATTTCTTATATACTTCTTGTTATTTAATCGTATTCTAGACCTTCAATTCAAAGGCCAACACCAAGAAAACCCGAATCTCGATTAATCCCTTAACAAGAACCACAGGTGAGTCTCACAGCCCCTATTATCACTATTTTCCACTGTTTTTAAACTGTTTTCGGGGCGAGGGACACGTACTTAAATTACGATTTATCATGGTATACTTACAAGCTATGCAAGCGATTATATGTTTAAATTATGTTTCATGATGAGCAATGCAAACGGTTTATCTATGATTTACGATGTATGTGCGCCAGAACTCGAGTAAGTGATCACTTTACCATTGGAACTCTAAGGGTAGGGACTGCTGGTTTGATCCGCCCACTCGTAGGGGTCGCACCTCTTACGCAGACGAGTGCCTAGTATGGTCATGGGGCAGTACTATGGGTTTTGAGCCCGTTCGTAGAGGTCGCTCCTCTTACGCAGACGAGCGCCTTGTTTTCCGGCACAACGTCCGCGCGTAAACCCGCGGGACGGTATTACAGTATTATTCGCTCGTAGTGGCAGCGCCACTTACACAGACGAGCACGGCTTTTCAGATATGTCCACGCGCAACCCGCGGGACGGTATTACTTATTTCGCTCGTAGTGGCAGCGCCACTTACACAGACGAGCACAGTTCCCAGAAATGTTCGCGCGTAACCCGCGGAACGATTCTATCAGAATATGTTGATAGAACTATGTTTTACCAAGCATGTGTTACAATGATGCTATCAGAATTATGTTTTAGAATGATTTTTATCAAGATTATGATGCAATACGATTTATCAAGTTACTAAAACTTGTGAACTCACTCAGTTTATACTGATTCAAATGTTTTACGTGTCTTTCAGGAGATAACTAGGTAACGCATGGAGTCACACTTAGAGCACCTCACGCTGAACATCTAAAACTAGCTTTTTGGAAGATTTTAGTTCTATCCCTTCGATGCGCGTGGTTGTTCTCGCCGCGCAAGGGGATATGGCGTGGAAATCTTCAACAGTTTTTATACTTGGATGATTTTATGTAATTTTTAAACAATGTAATGTATTTGTTTCATGCGCAATGAAAATCTTATCTTGAATGTTTGCAATGGCCCGTGCTTAAGTATCAATCCCCCCCACTCGCGAGCGCCCGGCTGTTTCCGCCGTTTAGGGCCGGGTGTGACAGTTCACGATTTGGACTATTTACGGTTGTACCGAGATTAGTCTCTACAAACCCCCACCATGGAACTTCATAAATATGACAAACAAAACTAAAAAGAGCATAAGTTAAACAAGATTAATATGTGCAAACAAGTTATGTGTGTGTATATATCAAGAACACGAAGTCTTCCATGAATCTTTGCCTTACGAGGTCCGAAACTTAACCAACCGGAGTCGGAGAAGTAACTACCAAAGGTAACAAGGGGTGTGTATTATATATATGTTGTACCACCATAAACAAGTATTAATAAGACTACATAAGCTAAATAGAATGAAAGATTAAACGTGGTTTGACATTTGGAAGTCAAACCTTCAAGAACACATAAATGAACAATCTTGGATCTATGGAGAATTTAGAGAGAATTTAAAGATGTAGCAAGAGTAAAATGAAGAAGATGGGTGTGTATATATAGGGTAAGGGTCAAAGCTTCTTTGCAAGGTTCTCTTTTATGTTTACATGCAAATAGGTTGGTTAAACAAACAAGCAAAGCACAAAACAACAAGAAAACACGAAATTATGTGCAGACTTGGCTAGGAGCCGTGCGACGGCCTCCCATGCCCTGGCCGCATGGCGCGGCGTCCCCAGGGGGGGGGGGCTGGTCCAGCTCGTCTAGCGTGGTTCGTTTTGCGTCCAGAAGTTTGTTTTTGATGTATTTCGCTCGTTTTAAATGCGTTTTCGAATCCGTAAAAGAGGTTTTTCAAATTGTACAAATGGGAATGTTTTGGTAACATAAAAATCCAATATTTTATATATCATGAGTTTCGGGATATAAATCGGGTTGGTTTACGTGATAAACGAATACATAAATGAATACAAATAGAACCCAAAATTGACGGATGTCACAAACATACCTTCAACGAATCGGCTTCGTGAACACGATCTTATATTGATGTGTGTCTAGCTTGTCACGACACTATAACACCCACAAGCTCGGTTCTTTTCCTCAGGATCTTGGTCCAAGATGAAAGAGGGTGTTTGTGTGTGTTTTTGAGTTAGAATGAGAGCTTATGGTTTAGGAAGGTTTAAGGGGTTTATATACCCTTAAGCCCATGGACCTAAGGCCCATCGCCATCTCTTATTCGATCTATTAAGGTCCAAGCCCACACTCTAATATTTTATTTAATGTTGACTAAATATAAACACACCCGTAAGTAAACAAAATTCCTTTTTATTTAATATGATCAAAAGCAGGATGCTACATCCGGTTTGGTTCGGAACTGAGTAAACATGTGATCTAGGTGGTTTTCTTGTTGTTCGATGATGCTTGAATCACGAAATCTTCATCTCTTTAGCCCATATCTGAATCCGGGATGTAAAAGAGTGTTTGTCGGTGTTTTTAAGTGTGTAGGGAGGTTGGAAGAAGGAAAATGAGGGTATTTGGGTTTATGGGAGGTTTAAGGTTGTTTAAATACCCCTAAAGCCCATGGACCTAAGGCCCATCAATATCCCTTATTCCATCTTTTATTGTCCAAACCCACACTCTATTATTTTTATTTAATTTAAGTAAATAATAACACACCATTGAATAAACGAAATATTTTATTTATTATTATCAAAAGTAGGATGTTACAATAAGTGTAACAAAGGATAATTGCAAAACAAGGGATTATGATCGTATTAACCTATCGATTTATAACTGGGAAAGGAACACGCGCTAGGAATTTATCTTAGTAAGAATCAAGTTATACAACATAAAATCTGTAAACCAATTGCTAGTATATGATTATGTAAACACCAAAATGGACAACTGGCAATATATTCAACAATAATAACTTTGTTCTTTAAACACAAAAATACCACATAAACCCTAATTGTTCAACAAAAATGATGAAACACAAGAAGTTTAAATCCAATAAACACAAACTAAGAGTATAAGATGCAAACAAAAACCCTAGACCATAGTTATAACTATTGGAAACGATGAAATTTTCAATTGATGATTAACATTGATGATGATATACCTCCTTCTTTATTCTCCTCTTGGTTCTTGATGAAAAAATAATGAAAGATCATTTGAAAGTGATGAAAATCGGCCTATAATAATCCCCAAATCATCTGGTCAAAGGTTGCCATCAATAGGACATTAAACTTCATTAAAACTTGGTCAATAACTGATTTTCATGTTTTTGAATCTGCGGGGAACGTAGGGTACGGCTGGTCAGCCGTAGGGTACGGTCCTGGGCGTAGACTATGGTCATGTTCTTCTGTTTTGGCTCAAAATACGGTTCGAACTCCATTTTTGTGATACGTTGGTTGTAGGGTACGCCCAAGTGAATGTAGGGTACGGTTGGGACCAACTTTACTTCATTTTCACGGTTCATCAACGTGCTTAAGTCCCATCTTTGTGCATTATATCCACAACACCTACAAACCACAAAAACATATCAAAGTACCCCATATTCGTTTATGAAACAAGATTAAACCATGTACTTTTAACTCATTGAATCGTGTAATATTAACCAACCCATCAATAATATATTTTTTTTATTTTAGATATAATGTATTATAAAATTCCGAATATACTTAATATTGTCTAAGTTTCAATATAAGTTTTATTCAAAATCGAACCAACATAATGTACACGCTTAACTTACTCATAGCTTAAAATTTTAAAATAGTTTTTTTCTTATTTCTAACTAGGTTAGGATTCTGTGTGCAACACGGGTCAGAATAATAAATTTCAATGACGACACAATGTAAAACACAAATAATGTGTTAAACTGTTTATATAAATATGCAGTTTACAGTATAATAAATTACATATTAAACTACATGGCGTGTGTATACATACATACATACATACATATATACATACATTTATATATATATAGCTTTATAGGTATTGGATCATTTCAGAAGTTTTTTTTACAGCGAGAAGTGCGAGAAGTGAATGTTTAACTCAATTAATCCCTAATTTTACTCCATTTCTTATGTGTAGGTGCGTTGTGTAGGTGCATATGTATGTGTGTAGGTACGTATGTTTGTATATGCGTATGTATGTTTGTATGTGTGTAGGTACATAGGTTTGAACGTGACTCGGCACATTTATATGTTTGTAGGTAGGTTTGAATGTGTAATTAAGACATAAATACAATCAACCTACATATATGTATGTAACATCATATGAAATGGAGTGAAATTAGGGATTAATGGAGTTATACATTCACTTCTCGCATTTCTCGCTGTAATACCACTTCTCGCAAGATCCATCCCCTAAATTTGTTAAAAAGGGATCATGGATTATATGCTTTTAACGGGTTAAATTGCAAAGAAGAATATATTAAATTAACAATTAATAGAAGTGAGATGGAGTTAAAAGAATTAAATCATTTACTTTGGGTGAGATGGAGGGAAAGAGAGAAAAATAAGTGATGTTATGCTTATATGGAGTTAAGAGGAGTTAGAGTATTCCCAGTGGCCTAAAAGTTGGTTTCCTTATTAATTTTTTCCTTAATATGGGATTAATATAGTTTTGTTTTAAAAAAAAAACACTTTAAAATGTGTCAAGTAACACAAGATGGTCTAATTAGATTTGACACCACCACATTTTAATTTATTATGTTAATGATTACTTATAAAGAATACAGAATTGTTGAAATGATAAAAGCCGAGTACTTATTCTTTAAGCTAAAGTTCTTTTATTTTGTTATTTAAATAATAATAACAATGATAATAATTAGTAAATAGATAATTAATTTTCTTATACATGAAAAAATAATATGCACTCTTACAAGTCCATGGAGATACTCTAATTCTTGAAGTCTTAAAATTTAAAAATTACAATTTACAACAACACACATTTATTATTGACATTTATTACTAATTACTAATTACTTAACTCATAATAATAGGAGAAACATATTTAACAATTTTAATTATTCTTTTTTTAAATAAAGAACAAAAGTGTTAATGACTGAGATAAAACTTGCCAAGTGTCACAACCATGGTAAAACTAGATGCCAAGTAGCACAAATAGGTTTTTGTTTATTATAATAGTAGATACAAGTCAAATTAAATATCTAAATTACCATTTTCCTAAGGTATTTTTACTGCAAAATTATAACCCCATATATATATATTATTTAGAAAGAGTTTTTATTAGAAAACAATTATGTGTTTGACATAATTGTTTTAACTTTCAAAGCTGAAACGTCATTGTTTTAACTCTTGTGACATTCTTTTATTGTTGTTTTGAAATCTTATGTTAGAATACATATTAGAGTTTTATATAAACTTCCTTTCACTCACTGTAAGATAGTATATGACGATTTCACGTTCTTATAAGTATGACAATCTGAGTGTTGAGGTGTAATGAAAATAATGCCTTTAACCTTTTTGCACATGTCGCTAATTTATGTTAAAATTTAACGGAAATTAAAGTTAGTACATAACATTGTTATAAAATTAAACTTTAGTACTCATATCTGTAACTTTAAAACCTTAGTACCCAATCTTGTTGCTTTAGGAAAACGTTACGGACTAACTGCGTAATTGTGTCTAAAGATAATAAAACGCTTGTTATGATGTTGATTTTTTTTGGAAAACAAATGCTGCATAAAAGATTTATGGACGTTTTAAAATGATAGAGGAAATTGACATGTGTATTGCATGTAGATATGGTGTTATTCCTTTTATGTCAAATCCCCTTATTTCATACTTGATTTTCCCCAAACTAATTTCAACTATTCAAATCTAAAATCAGTAAACTTAAATCCTTCTTATATTTCCTACTAAAATCTTACATCCTATTTTAATCTAACCCTGATTATTATTTAGAAAGCCTAACTATTTATTTTTACTCTATATTTGTGGATTACCACCTTAAAAGAAAAGGATGCACACAAGCACGTGACATAAATTAAAGGTTCAAGTTATGAAAATAGACAAGCTAGGTGGCCCGACTCATGAGACGCAATGATGCACACAATATGGTTCGGTATAGGGCGTGTTTGGTTGGGCTTTTCAAAGTTGCCCATTTGCTTTTTAAAAAAACAAATTAACAAACAATCATATTTGAGTATCATAAGAGCACTTCTAGCTTTTCTTTTTGGTACGTGTTAAAATGATGCTTTTAAGAAGTAAGAAATTCAAACATTTTGTTTTGCTTTTGAATCACCAAATTACAAATATACCCAAAATTCCTTTATCTATAAAACTAGTAAATATATAAGATTGTCTTTTTTGGTTATTTTACATATATTTTGTTTTTTCAACTACAAAATTTAATCCAAACACTTTTATTAAAAACTAATTTTGACAAAGTCATAATTAAATAACACTTTTGCCGAAAGCACTTTTAGAGTTAAATAAGCTTAGCCAAGCAAGACCGTCAACACCTAAATACCCTCCCGCTACTTTGCTAGATTTTTACCTTTTTGGTTAATCATAATTATCTTTTGCATATACTTTTTATAAAATTCGTATATTTTTTTTGTTTTACAATGCTTCTTTAACTATCTCAATCGAGTCCGTTGTTGATCCGTCACTAGGGTAACTGCCACCGAACTGTATCTACAATGTGTCACTGGTACTCATGTCGGTGATCTTTCTATAAATTCTGCTAGTAACTGTTCTATAACTACATTACATGCACCATGTTTTCCGATGGAGTATTATCAACAAGGGACACCTTCACATGTTTTTAGAGAATACGTATGTCGTTATTAAAGCCCTCGGTCTATTTTGTAGTCTTAGTCAATGTATGCTACATTTTCCTGTTACATGAACAACTGATATGAACACCAGATCGATGTTATTGTTGTATGAATAAGCTAGGGTAAAATCATCAATCGCTCATATAATGGTGAAGAAACACAAATCCACCCCTCACGGTCTAACACGTTAGTCCGAGGGGTTTAGGTAAGTATTCCTCACGATGGGTTATAAAACCTTCTTGGCGCAGATGAGTGTATCCTGCAAAACAGAACACCGTGAGCTCGTTACGAGGAATGAGGGGGGGGGGATTCTCTCGTAACCACCCTCCGGCTTGAGAATCAGTACTTGGTAGTACGAAATATAATGTATTGATAGTGATAGTATGAGAATGTAAATCCTTTACCATTTGGAGGTCCATTGGTATTTATAGCCGGAGGAGAGAGAGTATGGTCCACTACCTTGTCAGGTTTTTCCACCAATAATATTTTCCACCCGTGTGATTATGGAGGTTGGTGGAAGTTGGTGGACATCATGGCCATTTGACAGGTACGTGTTGTACTATTTGTACCGTCCTTTATGTGTTGTCCAAACTCTATTGGTTGGGTGTTTATCCCTATGTAATTTATATCTTTTTGTCCCATGTTTATGGGACTTTTGCGCCACTATTCCCTAGGTGTCAGGGAATGCATGTTATATTGAGATATAACTTTGGCGCCTTGTACTACGCCTGGCGTATGGGATTTATATCCGTCGTCTGACCCACCCAGCGTTCTAATAAGGCTGGGTTTGGGTGCTATACTTGGCTAGGTGGTGGGTTTAATACCCTACCTCTACAAATAGATTATTAGTACAGTTACTCTACAAACTGTAGATTTGAGTGTTGCAATTTCTCGCATATAGTCATTTTTAGTTAGAAATAATTTGAGTACATAAATGATTCAAATCAAACAAATTAAATCAAGAAAAGTTTGGCAAAGAATTATGATGCTCACAAATAGTTGAAAAGGCTAAAGCTAAGGTCACACATGGCCATATCACCTTTTCGATAACCAAATTTGAAACACTCCATTTTCCTTTATATTCTTCCGCATTGTTCTTCTCAATATTTTTGTTTTTGCCGTCACCATCACGGTAAACGGCACAATTACCATCATCTGGTATTGATTTACTTCCAAGATAGATGCAACATATAAGCAATAGGGAAACCAGGTTCACAATGGGGCTTGTGGTCTCTAACCGCTTTGAACTCATGAATGCTTTGAACTTCTCAAATCCGAGCCTCTTGGCAAGTTGCGTTTCACATGTTATCGTTTTTCCAGGGTTCAGTTGGACCCTAACTGTTTCTGATGGTACAATTTGGTGAAAGAATGTGTTGGAGACTTGTCTCGTTGAAACCAATAACCCATGACTCACTTCGGTTTTTTGGTACATCTCGACAATTTGAGTGGTCGAATAATCATCCAAGTCACCTTCGACATCTAGGAAATCATTGCTAAGGTTGAATAATTCGAAGTGGTCGGTGTTTTTGTGGCTGTTTTCTCCTGAAATTGTTTGTGTTGTGGTGTTGGAAATAATTATATGGCCTTTCAACATTTAACTTGTTTTGAGTGACAAATATATAATATTTATGTGAACTTTACGTCTTGGTCTTTGTATGTAATTTGATATTATTTAATATGGCCAGAACTTGTATATATGAAAATATTTTTGTTTAAATGATTTATGAGTCAACTATTTGTAATATTCAATACCCTCTTCTCAAAACTCTTTGGTTTAACATCAATACAGTAGGCTAGGAGACTAATTATCCATCACACTAGAAGAAAAAACAAATCTATCAAACCGACATAACGAAACTCTTTATGATAAAATTCGTTCCTTAAAATAAAATCATATATCATCACACGTTTGAAAGATTGAAACCTTTTCAAGTAAGTATTTTGATTAATTTAGGGCTTGTAGGATTGTTGTAGAATTAGTAAGGTGATCAGTAGAAGAAACTATTCTACACTTGTCTGTTTTTGTTAGTATTTGAATAAATTTATGGATTATAAGTGGAATCATAACTAATCTATATATTTGGCGTCCCATTCATATATTTTCTTGTTGCTAGCATGGTAACTAAAAGTGTAGAGCGTCATTAACTAAAGCTTAACCAGTTGTACCTTGAACCCCATGTTTTTCATTTCCAAAACATGATATCTTTTCCAACGGAACACTCATGTGATCATCAAAAAAGGCCTGTAGACATAAGCAAATATATTTGAGGACAAACTTTCAAATAGAGTTATTGTATATATCTTTAATTTATATCATGCGTTTATTTACTCACGTAATTTATTAAACCATAAAAACATTGTTAATTTTCTACAACGTATACTAAAAAAAATTCAATGGGACATCGATCTAAAATGAGACAAATGTCAATGAAGATATTATTAATTATTTTACAATGTTTAAGTTCTTAATATAAACTTGAAATGTTCCGTTTACCTATCTCACTATTGAATCTTTCATACAATTATGTATAATGTTGTCTAGTTTCTGTAAATAGTTAAATTGAAAACATCAATTATTATACAGTATATATTTTCATAGAAATATCGTTTGAAAAATATTTTGGTATATTCAGCCACAGACTTGTTAAATGTTGATTGGATGATCTTGATGGTTTACAAATTGATAATAGAAAAAGTACATACCATTTCAAGATCTTTGTTCGACATTCCGACCCATCTCAAATTCTCCACTATCGGATCTGTTTTCATTTGTCCATCGGCATCATCAATCTCAATAGACCTTGTATTTAGATCATCTCCCACGAATCTAAAAGATCCACTTCCTTGCATTTGATTCATGTCATTGTTTGGCATAAAGGTAAAGTCATTATTAATTTCAGCATAACTCCCACCCCATGCATCCTGATTGATAAAATCTTGAGAACCAATTGAGAGGATTTCATGCGGTATGTCCTGCTGAGAACCAATTGGTGGTCCAGTGCTTGATTGCGGTATGTTCTTTAACTCGACGTAATTTGTCACAGCGTCATGATGAACATCTTGAGCCTTTAATGGTGGTAGAGATAACCTATGCTGCAACCTTGCACATTCCATAGCTATATCAACCTGATAAAGAATAGTAATTAACGCGTATTTTATTGTTTAGTATGCATGCATGAAGGGAAGACAGATTAAAATTCAGTTAATGATGCTAATGATACCATTATTATACTGTGATTAGTTATATTTTATGGTTCAACAAATCCCAAGTCCTTACCACAACGAACGTTGTCACAAACTAAATTTATGAAACATAATACCAACATTTATAATTATTTGCAAGGGTACAATAAATTGTTTTCTACAATTATAAGATGGTAGAAAAGTCATGTTAATATATACCGACTTTTTTTTATGAATAGAAAGTTTTAAATTTACGTAATGCTTTAAGAAGTAAAACGTTGAGAATTTGATAAATGTTCACATAGATCGAACATGGATTTAGAGACATTTTTAAATACATGTTAGCTTTTAAACCCTTGTATTACATGAATTTTTTCAAATAATAAAAATAAATAAGGTATGTTATTTAAAAGAAACGAAAAAAATTAAAAGTAAAAGAGAAAATATACCTATTCTAATAAAAAAAATAATTTGAGACACGTGTCACTTGGATATTTATTAATAACCTAAATTTCTCGCTCAAAATATTCTTATATTTTTAATGAAAACATATCTATGACGGTACAATCAAAATATGTGAATCAATCATTTAATCACATAATTAATTACTTAAATTATAGGAATTAAAAATATGGAGGTATTTATGTTGACATAATCAAAATAATTATATTTTTAATGAAATTAGATCTTTTTTTATTAAATCAATGTATACACGCTTTTGAGTGCGGGAGATGAATGTGGTCAAATTCAATAAACGATATTTATAGGTTTAAATGATAAAGGCATGTAGAAATTATGAATGATTAGCGATTTTAATCTCATATATTTTGATTCAACCTACATGGATCCATAGAGTTTTCATCCACTCTTTTGAAACTGTAATAAAAAAAGCGTGTTTTATTCATACCAATTAAATATATGGTGTTCTTTTTTATGTCATTCATAGTGAAAAGAATTCGCAATTCCAGTAAAAAATATATGTACATATTATAAAATTATTAGATGCATCTTTTTCGTAATTATAAAGAAACAAGATTGCAACCCGTCGCGTTGCGGCGGCGGACACGAATTATGTTGGTATCAGCTAGGTTCGTACCTATACATACATTAACCTCAAAACACAAATTATTAAACACCTAGTATGGTAGTGATACTCTTATAACATATGATACAAAATTTATACATATTTAAAACAATGTTTATCCGGTCGATAAAACATAGTCGTTGCATTTGGTCGGTACCATCTACGTTTGTTATGTTTCAGAACTAAACCTAAAAAATAGTTACGTCAAGTTACCAATATTAAGACAAAAACATTGGCGTTACGGCGACAACTGGATGTGAATTCCACTGGTATCAATTAGATTCATTACGTGTACGAAAACTAAACATAAAAAATAATTTTGGTCATATTTAAAAAAATAAACAAATAAAACAAAAATTAAAAACCTAATCAATACATGTATAGATGGATAACTTAAAAAAGCCAAAAATAAAAAAAAGGTGAAAGCTACCACTCAAAGAGAGACTTGAACTTGGACATATAATTGAGACAAGATTTAGAAAGCTTTGTATCAACCATCAAACCAACACAACAATTTGAATAACTCTTGAAACTAGTTATATAAATACTCAATGTCTTATCTAAAACTTTGTGACACCAAACTTCTCAATTATACTAATTTATAATTGCGTAAGAATACACCACATATTCGTATGAAAATTCTATTAGAAAATATAATATCAACTTATAAAACCATTTAATTTAATAAAATATGGGTCCTTTTCTAAAATTTAATTATTTAATTTCTATAATTTAATTGTATTTTTTTAAGTATCCCGTGAGTTCTAATTCTAAAACTAGTAAAATATATAATACAAACAATAAGAAGTTTATAATATCAAATTTACAAAGTTGACAAAACCTCTTCATATACAACATTTGCCGAAATTGTTTTGACACATTGCCCATGGATAACTATGATAAATGAGATGAGAGCTTAGAGAATTAGAAGGAAAACTATAACTCATTTGTCAAAATTGTTTTGACTCATGACGCATGGATATGTAAGATAAATAAGATGAGAAATTAGATAAATAGAAAGAAAATTATAACCTATTTACCAAAAATATTTCGACCCATGACCCATGAATAGTTAGGATGAATGGGATGAGATTAGAGAAATAGAAAGGAAATTATACCCCATCTATCAAAATGGTTTTGCCCCATAACATATTAAGAGATAAGATGAATGAGAAGAGAGTGTGAGATTTTCACATTATCCTCGTTATTTCTTTTACTAGTATAATATAGTTAGATTAGATTTGATGCCTGGTGTGTAGATAACAATATAGCAGATGGTTGTACCTTCCAGGGAGGATAAGGAAGACTGCCACATGTTGAAAAGGACGAATTGTTGAAGGTGAATGCATCTTCTGATAAGTATTGCATCCATTTGACATCATTTGCTTCACTTAGATTATGTGATCCATGAAGCATAGTTAAGGAACTTGATGCCCTTGGTGGTGTTTGATTATTAAACTTCTCCATGTCTTCACCTCCTCTTCCTCCCTCATAATAAGGTTTCGCAGATGATAAGTGATCACTACAGGTGATTACGTATTGATCTCCGGTTGCAGTTATCTTTGGAGGGTTCAAGCTCTTTTTAAACACGTGACAAGTGAATACGCATCCTGCAACTTTTAGTAATAAAAGGATTGATTGTCACGTTAATAAGATTTAAAACTAAATTCATTAGTAAACATCGCATATGAGTGAAACCTGTAAGCCAGATGCGGTTTCGCACTCTCATCAAGACGATACTCGTGCATGACCCAATCGGTACGAGAACCATGGGGTGCCCTCCCTCTATAGTAAACTAGGGTTTTCTTCATTCCCATGGCTTGCGATTGCGAGTTCACTTTTCGGTCCTTCCCTGTTGCCTTCCAATACCCGCCTTTTGTGGCACGGTTTGTTCTTGATCCGTTCGGGTATTTACGATCTCTTGGACTAAAAAAGTACCATTCCAAGTCTTTGCTTGGAAATAATGATTTCCCTAACAAAATGTAACAACCTCGCATCACAAAAGTTTTAAATCCATCTATATATAAATGTGTGAATTTAAGCTATTAAAGTTTGTTGCCTCAAAGTTCAAGAAAAAAAAAGTTTATTTATTTATTTATAACACATAGGTTATAAGAAATACACAATTAACTAGGGGAAAAGAAATAATAAAGAAACAAAAGATGGTGATCATATTTATCTTTAAATGAACAAGTTAAATGTGGTCAAGTTCTCTTGTCTTTCTTTTTGACTTCCATCTTTTGTGATCAAATTGCGAATTTTTGTGTTCTAATAGGAACTTAAAAGAGGCTGGGCTACCCTTATTTTACCTTTAAGCCATATATGTACTCTTGTTTTCTTATGAACACAATCTACTAAATATATCACACAGAAGATTAGTATCATTGGTTTGATTAATGCTCTAAAATTCTTGTTTTTTTTATTTGTCAAATTTATATAAAATATCTTATATATGAATAAACCTAAAGTAAAAGAAAATTCCTTGTAAATTAGTTCTTTAATACGTAAAACACTTGATTTATGTCAAATTGATTAGTAGCTTAAAATTAATTACAGATTGTAATTCAATTACTATGTCATGAAGATATATAGACATGTATTAAAAAACAAACATACCTGGTAAATCCCACGGTTCACACTTTTAAAGATCAACCTCGGGAATAACTTCAAGCTCAATTTCATGACCATTAATTTTCCTTTTGAGATAGTACGCAACGAGTTCCTCATCTGTAGGGTGAAAACGGAATCCTGGAGGCAATGAAACTGGTGCCATTGATCTCAATGTTTGGTAGTTGGATTTATTATAGTTATAACCCAAACTGAAAACGATATGTTATGATATGAGAAAAGCACCGCCTTTAGCGTGGGATGAAGACTGCATAAGAAGTTAAATATGATTAGCTTTCAAATCATTTTAACAGCACGTCTACACAATGCTATATCAAGGGTATATACAACACAAACACATACATACACAATATATATGTGTATATTCATTCATACATGCACTGACATATATATACAGATTGATATATATATATATATAGAGAATAGAGAGAGAGAGAGACCTGAGGGAAAGAATTGCAAGGGAGAGGAGAGGAGCACCAGGGAGAAATGAAAGAGATGAAGGATGGAATGAATGGAGGTATTTGATAAGAGAACAAAAAGAGATTATAAGAAAAAGCAACTAGGGTTGGGTGGGGTACACTGCTTTATCTTTTAATAAATTTGTTTTTTCTAATCACCATGATTCTTTCTTTCTTTTGTTGATCTTTCTTCTTGGGTCGATGTTCTCTTGTTCACTTTTATTACATTACAAGGGATTGTACTATTAATTGTATGTATGCATGCATGTATGTATGTATGTATGTATGTATGGGGATTGCTAAATAGAATTTGAACAAAATAGAATTTGAATTTCAAAAACAAAATTTGGACCTTACGATGAATTTGATTCCAATCATAATTTTGAGTTCCTTAAGTCTGAGTCAATTACTGAGCACCCCTACCTGTATTGCCCGTGCACACTTCAAATGCATGGTCAATGCCCTAAACAGTGGTTTCTTGGTATAAAGCCAATATGTGGGCCAGAATGGACCGACATTGCCCGTACACTAGCAGGCCTGCACAGATCGTGTGTTGTTTAAAAAACATTATGGCCTCTGTTTAAATCCTTTGTCATCATGGTGTGAGGGGTAAACATATTAATTTCTTAGGTGACTGTCGAAGATGAATACGACTATAGACCTGGACTTTAAAGATCATTATCAGTCAAGAAGGCCAAGGATCAAAGATCTGAGCTTGGATACGTTTATGGTACATTCTCGGGTTCTTAATAAGTTTGTTCACTTTCATTAAAATGTGTATCTATCATGTCATTCGTATTTGCTTTGTTATTGTTTTATCATGTAAAGCTAAATTCCTTAGTAATATTTTAAATGAGATCATTATTGGTTTATTTTACAGGCCTATACGGGTCGTGCGTTGTAATTTTTTAAATGAGATCATTCTTGGTTTATTTTAAAGGCCTATACGGGTTGTGCATTGTTCAAAAAACACTGGCGGCCTCTGTTTAAACCCTTTGCCATCATGGTGCTAGAATGAAAACGTTTAAGTTTTTAAGCTATTGTGGAAGATTGTATCATTCGTCAATTCCGATACCTGAAAACCTGACATGTTTAAGTTTTGGGATTTTTATTGGTTAATGTGAGATTGCAATTTCATGTTCGTTTACATTAATCATATTGAATTGTGTTTGTTTATTTTGTTTAAATATTTTTGCAAACCCAATTTCATGCATTCTATGTAATTATCGCATTTAATCAAAATCCAGGGGTGTAAATGTAATATTTCAAAAATGATGTTTTCCCTCCTTTTCGCGATACGCGACGAGTGAAGTCTTCCGGAACTTTTTTTGTCCGCCACGCTACGCTATGGTCAAGGGGTTCTCCGTCGCGATGCGCCATAGACCCGTTTATCGGTTGTAAAATTGATAAATTTGAATTTGTTCACCAAATCGATTCCAAACGAATTGTGATTCGAAATGAACCTCCAGAAAATGTATGTGGGCGATTTCCCATTGGTAATTCGTTAACTTGTCCCCTAAGTTGATACTTTTAACCTAATCATTATTTTATCTTTCCCGAAATGAGTTATATGAAAAATCTCATAGATTAACAAGTTATAAACACAACCCTATATAAATCAACACCCCTAGACCTTATTCATCTGCTTCTCATCGACTACTACTCCCAAATCTGTCCATTGCTGCTTCAATATCAAGTTCTTGCTACTTTGACTTTTGTAACCCTTCAAGTCCATTGCTCCCAAATCCGTCCATCTTCAAGTTCTTCGATTCTCCTAGTTTCAATCCGATTTCCGTGTAAGTTTGTATATGTTTTATGATATAAATCATCCCTGTGTTAAAAGCCCTCATTCAATTTTGATGAATTGAGCGATTTCATCATCCAATTAGGTTAAATTTGTTTTAGGGTTTATCTTACTTTTATTTGGAAATTTTTGATTAATTACTGTTCTGACTAATTTTAAATCTAACTATTCTTTTCATCTTATATTATTTCTTATATTTTGGTCATGTCGGCTCTGAATTCGATCTCATATCGACATTCGGACCGAACACACGTTTAAACACGACTCTTGAGTTTTACATTTAAAAAACATAAATTTTAATAAACCCTTTGTGAAATAATTATTTAATACTATTTCCATCAATTTAATTTCATAATTTTTGTGTTAGGGTTTTTGCATTAAAGTTTGGATTGTTAGCTCGCTTATCTCATTCTTCTTATTTACTATCTTTGCTCGCCTAAGCAAATTTCAAAGTGAGTAATTCATCACTCTTTGTTCTCTTTTACTTTAAGGGTAACACGTGTATCTTATATCAACCCTCAACTATTTACACATATATTTCCACAACTACCATTCAGTATTATATGTTTATGATGTTATGCTATATGCTTACTTTTCTATTTTATTGTCCGGTGGTTTGGCCTTATCTATTATGCATACAATACCTCAGTATTTTAGCTTCATGCTAATTAGAACGGGTCCACGTCTATTTCTATTTGGTAATTGTTACATATTAATCAAGGGAGTTGTCATATTCACACACGATTTGTTTTTATTTCATATTAATACATAAAAAGTTAAGTATCGCTCACTAACTTTTTGTTGACAAAACTATATTTTTACACATGTTAGAGGTTTGTTAGTTGAAGATTTGAAAGTTTGAGAAGACTATTTAGTTGGGCTTTAGATTATATAAATAAAAGAAATATATGTATGATTTATTTGATCTATCTATTGTAAATATATACTTAAGTTTTATTAATAAAATAATAATTATTGTCACTTTAGGTAGCGTTTGGTATGCAAGAATTAATGACAGTGGGCAAAATGATTCATTGCATAGGAATGAAAAAAAGTGGTGTTTTGTTGCTCAATGGAATAAAATCATCCATTACATATGAAATTTCATTTCATCAAACCATTCCTTCCCACCTCATTCTTTTATTTATTTCATTCTTCATTCACCTTACTTTTTCAACAACACCTAACAAAAACAACCACCACCACCACTACCATAGCCGCCACAACCACCTGACCACCATCGACACCGTCGTCGTTGTCGCCGCCATCACCACCTTACCACCAGCGCTACCATCATCACTATTGTCACTGTAATCCCCACAACCATTGTCACCGTCGCCGCTTGGTCGTCACCGCCACCACCACTGCACCTGACTGCCACCACCACCGTGGCCGCCACCACCACCATTTTTTTCGCCGGAGCTACCACCACCGTCGCCATTGAAAGTTTTTTTTTTTATTTTGTTAAAAAAATATTATTTTGAGATAAGGGTGTTTTTTTTATTTCTATTTCATTCTTACAACTTTTTTTTGGATACCAAACAACATAAGGTAATAACTGATTTTAATCCCATAGGTTAACCAAACAAGACAAATGAATGTAACGATCAATTACATTTACTTGTCCACTACATTCCATTCACCCTTCATTCTATTACCTTCAACCAAACATACCCTTATAGTTTTATATTAGTGTTTTTTGAATTACTATACAATTAATGTTACGCCTAGGCATATTCCGCCATGTTAGGGTGTGACTAAGATGAATACAACTAAAAACCATATTTTGAAAATCATTATATCAGTCGAGGAGGCCGAGGATCGAATATCTGAGCTCTAGATACGCTATTGGTACATTCCCGGGTTCTTATTTTTTTTGTTTTCACTTTCTTTGAAATGCAAATATATAATGTCTTTCATATTTCCTTTGATTTTGTTTGTCATGTCATGCTTAAAGCCTTAGTAGTTGTTTAGACGAGATGATTATTGGTTGATTGCTATGATGGATGTTTGATTTATTTATGTAGGTTGAATTTGATGGTTTGTTATGTTGTGTATGATTGCATGTGATTAGTGTTTGTTTTGTTGTGTTGTGTGGATTAGGTCATTCTTTCAGTAATGTTGGGCTAGCTAGATTTGATCCAGTCTATCTCTAGGTTATAATGTTTGTTAACATGAGTCTTGAAAAACTAACCAATAATAGACAACATGGTAAATTAGTAATCAGTAAAACATGTGAGCTCCGGTGGGAAGGGTCATAATAAAAGGATCTGAAAATTAGTTATTGTTTTTTTTTTAATTGACGTATTGAGTCATATATTGTAAACGCTCGTATGTTGTAAATAAACCTCTTAGCTTTGGTAATTTATTTTCTTCTTTTCCTCCTTAACAATTAAATAAAACTTGATAAAAATTACTAAGGTTATATAATGATAGATAACTTTATATCAACAGCCAATGTATCCATGATATCCGATATGTTACATGAACTATCCTATACACACGATAGGTACGCTTGTCCGTTGAAGAATTTAGTTTAGTATTCTTAAGTTTTATAACTTTTAAAACTAGTTTGTGCATGTTATTGATCTTTTTATTACTATTCGAGCATGCCACATAGAAAGGTTATCAAGCATGTATATCTATAAAATTAGTTTTCTCTGAAAAAAAAAAGTAAACATTATTGTATAATCATGATATACATGTGTGTATATACTGAATGTTTCAATTGTTTATTATCTAGCACTTGTATAATCAATTTGTTACTGTTTATAGATTGACATCAAGGTTGCAAAAGTCGCTAGGCGGACCCTAAGCGGCCGACTGGGGAGTTGTGTGTGTTCGAAGAGGACTCAGACATGGTTAATATGAAGAAAGTTACTTTTTAAAGTTTATAAATATGTCAAATATCATAAGTTTATAATATATATAACAAAACAGATGAATATCAATATAAATATGAGGAAAATATTTTTAAATAATAAATTGTTATAAATATTGCTAATGATTAATTTAAAAATGATATATATTCTTTAATATTATAGAAATACAAATTATGGTTTATTTTTTAAAGTCAAAATCGACTTAGATTCACCGACTAGATGTGATTCTGGCTAAAGTTAACCACCTTTGATCGATTCTTAGTAACTGGGCGGAGTTAAAAGAAACTCGCATCGGAGACATACCTTGTAGCGAGTACTCGGGGAATACTTGGCCTTGTAAACATACTTTTACAACATTGCCAGTCAATTTGGCATACATCTTTTTAATAATACAAAGTATTGGCAATCGATTCACAATCTTGTTTAGAATGTTTATAATGAACCGGATACATTTGAAAACTATGGCATCGATTGATCATGAAGTATGGATTGCAAGACCATGAATGGTTATCTAAAATGTATGTCATCTGAGCTAAGTGGATTTTTGGATATTTCTAAGATATCCTATATGTTGTTTAACGAAGAAAACATCTAGGTGTGAGATTTTCAATCATCTATTTAAAAACATCTAGGTGTGAGAGTTTCAATCATCTCTTTAAAACTAATCATAATGCACACAATACATTAGATCTAGTTATGTCGTGTTTTGACGTGACTATGGATGGCCAACGTCACGAGCTGCATGTTCTTGAGCGTTCAACATAAACAACCAAACCAAAATTCATGACATTCTTACCTATTAAACGACATGCGAATGATATTCTCACCAAAAGTATTTTCTTTGAACTCTAGAAGGATATATACAAATTTATGGTTTTATGTTACATAGCAACTCGAGAGGTAATGGACAGAATACACACTCATCTTGTTACTCACCATAATTACACGAGAAATAAAATATTGTCAATGAGTTTGAAGTTTCATTTTTCAAATAATATACGCATATGTAATCTGTTTGTAAAGCAACTTACCATTGGAAGTAATAAAGGTGCATAACATATTATATTACGTTGATGAAACCGCAGCAGTCGTCAATCGAAAGGAAAAACAGTTACTTAGCAAAGTTATAAGTGAAGTTAAGGTTTTTTGGAAGCATTGGAAATTAGGATCGATCCAAGGGTATCTCCTTGAGAATTCACGAAAGAAATAAAAAGTTGTACCCGTTCTTGTCTAGCTTGTACCTTTTGTAATGAGTGTAGACTTGTAACGTCCTAAAAACTTTATTAAAGGAAATTTAAGTGTTTACTTAGGTGAATGATACATATATGAAAGCTTGAGTTTGTATTTTATTAATGACAAAACTCAATAAGGAAACCCTAATAACTAGCCTCCGTCATCATTTTCTCCATTTCATTCAAACTTGTTAAATAAGTTAGAGAGAGACCGTGTGAATAATGCGAGTAATTGGTTTTTTATTATTATCTTAATACCATTTGATAGAGGAGCTCACACTACTACGGAAACATCTATTAACAATCATAAAAATATTTTACAACGGTATAATGATCAACCATTGAATAAGATGTAATCCATCATTTTCAAAAGAACAATTTTCTAACCCGTTGTAAATAAGAAGGAACTAACGTTGTTTATTGAACTTATTGAAAAGTAGCGTTGTTTATTGATAACTAGCGTTGTTTTAAATTTTTAGGTTTCCTCCACAAGTGATACCGTTGTAAATAAGAAGAAAAGTAGCGTTGTTTATTGTACTTATTGAAAAATAGTGTTATTTATTGAAAACTAGAGTTGTTTAAAGTTTTGAGGTTCCCTCCTGCAGTTGTAGATAAGAACAAAACTAGCATTGTTTATTGAACTAATTATTGTAAAGTAGTGTTGTTTATTGAATGGTAGCGTTGTTTAAAGTTTTGAGGTTCCCTCCCACCACTGAATACCGTTGTAAAAAAGAGAAAAATAGTGTTATTTATGAACTTATTGTAAGTAGCGTTGTTTATTGAAAACTATATTCATTTAAGATTTCAAGGTTCTCTCCCACCAATATAATGCTTTATTTCCCTTCTTTGAAAAAAGTCAAAAACCTTATCTTCACTCTTTAACTTTTTAAATTTGACTTTCTTAAATACCCCCCCCCCTCTCTCTCTCTCTCTCTCTCTCTCAATCCACTCTTCAAGTTGCATATGCGTCTACGGAATTTGTTTAATATGAGATTATGAGGTATAGTTCGTTGATTCTATTTATAATTTTTAGTTAGGGTTTATGAGGCTTGATTTTGTTAAGTTGATCTAAGTTTTCTTCATGTAATTTCAATAAGGATTTGTTTATTTTGTGCTTATGTCTATGATTTAGTTATGTAGTTACATATCCATTCCGTGATTGCCTTCATTCGCTATACATAAATTTATTGATTAAACGAAGAAGCTTTTTCTGCAATAATTCACTATAGGTATGTGTCTCGTCCTTTCGCATTTTGAAGTTTTATTTGTTTGGATAATTAATATTTAAAAAAGAAAGTGATATATTGTTTTTTGAGTTATTTGATAATGAAAGAAGCAAAATATCAAAGGAAAACATAATGCACACCAAGTGTTTGATAAATAACTTAAATAAGGATTATATATTGTTACACCATGTAAAGGAGATGCTAGTAATCAACACTGTCTGTTTCAAACAACGTTAAAACTATTTTTTTTTCTAATCCAATTCAATATGACTTATTGAGCCACACAAAGTAACTTTCACACAAACTAAATTGTGTTATAGACAATTTGAATTTATTATGTGTTGTAAATTTCATATATTATTTTACTTCATAATGTACCTTAAAACTTGTTTAATGTTTTTTTCTCATATATAACTGTTTGATGGAATGCTTGAACCAAAACCTATTTTAATAAAGTTGTAGTCTCATGTAAACGGCTAAATGCTCCATTTTAACATATATTATAGAGTTGATTTCCTTATTTTGTTAGATATTCTAATCTTTTTAAGTTTTGTGGAATTATATGTGTTGTTTTTATCTTTAGCTGGACCAAAAATGGACATAGTGTTACTAGAAGAATGGAAGGAAATAGGGTTTCTTGCTCAAACTGTTGAAGAATATGCATATGCGATTGTGAAGATTTTAAAGATTTTAAAGATGTTGTCGAGGAAACATTTTGAATAAATGTAGAGAAATAGAAATAACATTGTATATATATTTTTTTAGATTTTATTTATAGGTCAGACCAGTTTTATATAATTGTGAGATGATTTATGTGTATAAATTGGATTTTGGTTACTATAATGTGTTGGTTACTGCAAACATAATTTAATTTAAAAAAAAGCCAAATGTGTAGAAAAGTTGTTTTTGATATATTTTTTTTAATATCATTTACAATGGTCTTTTCAATATTTTTTCCTATAAAGAAGTGTTGTTTTTTGTTATTGAAGCGTTATTTTTTAATACCATTTTACAACGGTTTTTAAAGCATTGTTCTTATGTACCATTTTACACCGGTTTTGAAGCGTTGTTTTTATATACCATTTTGCACCGGCTCTAAATTGTTTTAAATACATTTTGCAGCGAGACGTTTAAAACGGTTTTGAAACCGTTATGTAAACCCCATTTAACAATTTTAAAATAAACTTTTTCTGTACTAGTTTTATTTGTTGAAGATTCAACGATGGAAATCCTTATATGTAACTGCTAGCCACATTATCTTCATCCTTCTTAATTCGAGTTCAATTTTAAGGTATGAACCCAGGTAAAGCTAACGTTTTCTTTAACGATTTTGCATGATATTTTCACTATGTTTGAAATCAAAGCCAGAGGGAACATAAAGTCGATATCTTGATACAAGATTACACGGATTATGTAACACTTGAAAAAAATTATCGCTAATTTAATCATAATTAGCAATAAACTATCAGTATATGAATAAAATCTTTTCTTATTAAGATTCAAAATCTTGCAAAGTAAAAAAAGAGTTCAATTTTCGCCACATAACGAGCATGATGTGGAATAACCTCGGGCAACGAGCCAAAAAAATAAATAAATCATTAATATGATTAAATGGCCCCGGAAATTTAAAATATATGTTAAAACATAAGAGATAATGAATAAACATAATTTTAGAAGACTCGAATAGCAAAAACTTAAGAATAAGTAAACGAAAGCCAGTACAGAACACCGAAAGGACCCGACACAAACTGTTAACTATTTTCAGAAAAATAGTTTCTATAGTCTATATTTTTAGGAATTTGATTTCTTTCAAAGTCTGAAAAAAATTACTAAAAAGGGTATCCGATTGATTTTCCAAAAACTCGCAATATGTTAAATAAGTTCACCAAACTAGTTCTAATATGTAACAACTCGGTTATCCATAATAATAATTTATTCATTGACCCGACTCGTTCTACGTTCGGGAAATTTTATTGATAAACGTATCGTGTTATTCAAGTTAATATTACTTTATTATTATTGCTTATCATATTTAATTAATATCAATATAACTACTTTGATTTATATACAAATTCAACCCAAACTTAAACTCTTACCCAAGTTTGTTTCCACCTTAAACCCCAAGGAACTAAACTGCAATTTTGTTATAACCCATTTTCATAATCTGGATAACCCACATTCAATTCCCAAATCCAAAGCCTAATTCATAACCCGATCCAATTGGGTTTTCTTGATCCTCAATTCTCGTCATTATTTTTGGAAATCAAATCAAGCTACAAGTTATTCTTACTGTAATCGGTATGTCGACTCTATGTATTAGGAAACAATATCAATATGGATACGTATTGAACTTTTAAACAAATCGGAACTAACCTAATTATCAATATACACTATAATCATCTTAATAATTCAATTCTTCGCACAAAAACCATCCTCTACCTGTCGTCTACATTCACCCCAACATTAATTGTATTATCATGTCTCTCTACACCCTGTTCTTAATAAATCCGTAGCCGGCTGTTCATCGTCCAGATTGACCCTACATTTACAATTGTTTCAGGTAACTAATTATGTATTACTGATCGCCGTTCATCACTTAGCATTAACCCTATGATTGATTAAACTAAAACATAACGAATTGATCGATTGAATTGTTAGGGTTCATGTTTCTATCTAGATATTTAGCCTTCTGGATATGTATTTATATTTCTGAGATATAAACAAGTTGTTCAGCCAGTTCAGGTGGCTAGTTGTGTTTTTGTTAAAGATTGGGCGTTGGGGGCGCGGATTCGAATCCCACAGCCCCGTTTTTATCTCTATTATTTTTAAAAACTTGTTTTAATAATTTTATTAATGTTAATTAATTTAATTAAATATTATAAATATTATGAAACATGTAATTGATTATTATTTTCTTAAAATCGACATGTTAAGTAATCACGTTTCTGATTCATGGTTAAAAATCATATATGATCTATATATTTATAAATGTATATATATATAAGTATATGTATTTTAGTATTAAAATTGTTAAAAGGGTCTTAATATAAAATATATGTTTAGATTTAATCTTGTTAATTAATATATTAAGATTTAGCTACAAGTATTTTATGAAAAAAAAATCATGTTTCATATAAGGGACTTTTTGGTAGCTTCTGAATGACCATTAAGAGACTACCTCTTAATATTTTATAACCTTTTAATTGTTAAGAGGTAGACATAAGTCTGAATGGTTAAGAGGTAACCGTTAAGAGGTAAGAGGTAGCCTCTTAACCATTCAGACTTAAGGTTACCTCTTAACAATTAAGATGTTATAAACTATTAAGAGGTAGCCTTCTAATGGCCATTCAGAGGCTACCAAACAGCCCCTAAGTCTTATGATTTATTATTTACTTTCTAGTATTTAAAAGAAATCTTTATTAATGATATATACATATACACACACACACACACATTAAACGTATTTTTAGATTTAAATAAAAAATTTATTTATATAAACTAATAAGTTTTATAAATAATTATTTAAGTTTTGTTATGTAATTGAGTCATGTTATTTACGATAAAGCTTTTATAATAAATAAGTAGCCTTTGTAAGATTTCACTCGATCATTAAACCCGAACTTCTCTTTAGTTTTTGATTCTTTATTTAATCCGTATTTATTTAGGATTCTCTTCGGTATTTTCCCGTAGCGCGTGTTTTCCGTGAACCAACATTCCTAATATTTCCCTTTTCACTTTTGTTCGTCAATCGAGGTGAATACCACATTCCACTCTTTTTACTCGTTTCCAACGTTTTGGGGACATATGTGTAAATTATATTTCTTATATATACTTATACTCAAAACTGTAACTTTGTCTTATGTGTTAACAACTTATACCTTGCTTGTTTATGTGTTTATTTGCTTTGTATACTTCCGCATTCGGAGAGGTCCAACATAATCTCAGTCTAGTATGATCATATGCCAGTCGCTATAGCCTTTGTGCTTCTCGACATCTTAGTTATACTTGCTCATTTGGGTATTTTGTTATTCTCATATGACTTTTTGCAGCTACGTATTTTGTTATATATACTATCTGTACAACAAATCTGGTGTGTTTCTCACTCAACATGTGTTGTTGACAAAATTCTATTTTATACGCATATGCAGGTTATCATAGAAACTTAATGCAGGTTGATAAAAACTTAGTGAAGAATTTAAGTTAGAAAATAATTAATCAAGATAATTTGTGATATAAGTTATATTGTTGTATGATTATGGATTACGTATTTGTTGTGTTTGATTTATTTGACAACTTAATTAAATTAATAGATATTGTCATAAAAATGATGCATGATAGTAACCTTTGAAAAGCTGTGAGCAATCAGTTCGCCCCGGTAGATTGGGGTGTGACAGATTGGTATCAGAGCCGAATGTTTAAGATAGGTCATTAGAAATTGCCTTAGACACATGTTTAGGAACCCTATACGTGCTTATCTGTTTACCTTTATGTGTTCAAATTAAATTGTTTACAACTTTCTTAGATAATTATTTATTTATTATCTATTGTATTGTTATGCACACACATACAAACTCCGAGGTTATACCTTAGCATTCAAAGAAAACTTTTCAAAAATTAGATTGCTTTTATTTTCGGAAAATTCCTTAAGAATTCCCACCTGTTGTTTTCACTTGTAAACCTTAAGGCTAGGTTATACGTTATGTCTTAATGATAAATGAAAGGGGAAGAGAAACTGTGAGTTGGGCACTAGCAAAACGATTCCAAGAACCAAAGGTAAGACGCTATTCCTTACCTGGGTGATTACCTGACCAAAGTACTCAACCTTATGGACCCGAGCGAGACCCATAAATGCCATATGACCGACACGTTAGGTTGATTTTAAACCGAATTCACGGTGGTTAGTGGTTAAACTCGATTTTACCGATTATTGTGTTCCGTTATTTAAATGGTTAGTTGGGTGAAAAATCCATGGAACCCATGGGCACTCATACTATCCATTTCTCAACTTGTTTTCGTATTTTTGTTGGTGTAATCAAATGTGGCTGTTCACAAGATACTCCGACTACCCATATTTATTTCGATAGTTCGTTATTTAGTTTGGTCGGTTAAAACATCGTGTAACGCTCATTGGGCCGACAAACTTCATTGCATTGTTAATTCGTTAATTATGGGACAATCAAATTGCCATGTAACGCTCATGGGCTGTCCAACTTAGTTGTTTTTCGTTAGTGCGTTGGGTCATTCAAATTGCCATGAGCTCATGGGAGGCCAACATCCACAGTTTATATTTCGTTAGTTTATTGTGAACTTAATAATCTAAATTTTAAACTGACTTAACTCCGCATGTAGTCATCACACATTAATCATATTGATTACATCATTTAACAACTATTTACGCTATGTACCCCCCCCCCTCATTTTATAATCTTTCACATTTAATCCTTATGACGCAAATCTCTTTACTTCTCAAGGAAACGTTATCATAAGTTATCTATATACTTAACCATTTTATTAATCTATTGACTTCCTCAATTTAACCTTCATCTTATAAACCCTCATTTTTGGTCCCTATAGAATTTCTCATTCAAGATACCAACGTTATCCTCGACATCAATCGTCTGATTATCATGACCACTGTATGGTTGCCTATATCACCAAAGAGTTAACTGCTGCGATCCCTAGAATAGTAACCCAAATTCGGAACCTCCATACAACCGATCCAACTTTTCCCACTAATTCCTCTGCTGGTGACTACGAACCATCTACCCCCACTTATCCCCACAACAAGAAACGTAAGAACCTTGCTGAAACAAATCCTAACCACCCGCGAGTCTCCTCAAATAAGAAACCTTACCTCGGTCCTTTTCATCATCACTCAGTTAAATACCTATGCCGTCGATGCACCCAATGTAATCGATATGGCCATCTTGTTAACACCTGTCGTGTCCCGTCTACTGAACAAGTTGTTCCGCAAAAACCTACCTCTCATGCTCAACCTGATGTTCCTAATACCCGTGCCTGCTACCGTTGTAAGGACCCAAGTCATCTTCGTAATATGTGCCCTCAACTTATCCATGCCCATCAAGCCCAAACTATAACTGCACCCGACTATTTAACCCATGCTTACCCGGCTCAAACCCATCAACCTCATGTACCTCAAGCTCCTCCCATCAGTCAAGGTCAACCTTACTTAACCCAACACTATCAAACCCCGCAACCGCAAGCTCAAGTTTACCGGACATATTTCCACCAAACAACTCTCTTGCTAACCGTTCAATTTCCAGTTTTCCAAGCAACACCGAATCAATCTACCTCAACTGCTCTTACTCCTACAACTCCTTATGGTGCCTTAAGTCACGCCAATTAAGCTACCTAACGATCATGAAGACCTTTGCAGTTGTCTTTATCTATCTTACCTTATTTTGTCACTTTCTTAATTACGTATTGTAACACCTCTTTATGGCCTTTAATTATTTCCGTATTTGAACTATTTATCTAATAAATAAAGTTTTTTTTGGTTAACTAGATTGTTTATTGAAGCCTACTTCCATCTTATTTCTTTATCTTCATTAACCTTAACTATTTATAGCTACCCCTTCTTCAACTTTAAATACTTATATCTTTACGTTTAAAAGTCGTCTTAAAATTTCTTTGCTTTATTAAAATCCACTACAACTTTAGAAATTATTTTATACATTGGTGACTTCCTAGTGTTCTAAATTAAAACTCCTTAAACTTTTTTTTTTGTTTTCTCAAAGTTATGTTTTACTCAAATGTTTTGTAAATCCGCACGATGAGACGAATCATGTTGACCATTCGATGATAACATGAATTATAGTCCACGAAGTCCTCGCATGGAAATCATAAAGCGTAAAGTTGTGTGTCATAATATAGAATTGAGAGTAGTTAGAATAATGGTACAAATGTAGAAATGATAAGGACATGGTGGATACGCCGCTTACATCCTATATATAAGCGTCCTTATCGGATTTGCATTTGTAGCGTTGTTTTAACTATTCAAAGATCTGTGCTATGATAAATTCTTAAATTATATTTTTAAAAGTTTTCATTTCCTCAAAATTTATGGTTTTGCTATGGTATTCTTTAATTTCGGGACGAAATTCCCTAAAGTATGGGAGACTGTAACAACTCGGTTATCCAAAATAATATTTTATTCATTGACCCGAATCGTTTTACGTTCGGGAAATTTTATCGATAAACGTGTCGCGTTATTTAAGTTAATATTACTTTATTATTATTGCTTATCATATTTAATTAATATCAATATAACTACTTTGATTTAAATACAAATTCAATCCAAACTTAAACTCTTACCCAAATTTGTTTCCACCTTAAACCCCAAGGTACTAAACTGCAATTTTGTTATAACCCATTTTCATAATTTGGATAACCCACATTCAATTCCCAAATCCAAACCCTAACTCATAACCTGATCCAATTGGGTTTTCTTGATCCTCACTTCTCGTTATTATTTTTGGAAATCAAATCAAGCTACACGTTATTCTTACTGTAATCGGTCTGTCGACTCTATGTATTAGGAAAAAATATCAATATGGATACGTATTGAACGTTTAAACAAATCAGCACTAACCTAATTATCAATATACACTATAATCATCTTAATAATTCAATTCTTCGCACAGAAACCATCCTCTACTTGTCGCCTACATTCCCCCAACATTAATTGTATTATCATGTCTCTCTACACCCTGTTCTTAATAAATCCGTAGCCGGCTGTTCAACGTCCAGATTGACACTACATTTACAACTGTTTTAGGTAACTAATTACGTATTACTGATCGCCGTTCATCACTTAGCATTAACCCTATGATTGATTAAACTAAAACATAACGAATTGATCGATTGAATTGTTAGGGTTCATGTTTCTATCTAGATATTTAGCCTTCTGGATATGTATTTATATTTCTGAGATATAAACAAGTTGCTCAGCTAGTTCAGGTGGCTGGTTGTGTTTGTGTTAAATATTAGGGGCTGGCGGCGCGGGTTCGAATCCCCAGCCCCGTTTTTGTCTCTATTATTTTTAAAAACTTGTTTTAATAATTTTATTAATGTTAATTCATCTAATTAAATATTATAAATATTATGAAACAAGTAATTAATTATTATTTTCTTAAAATCGACATGTTAACTAATCACCTTTCCGATTCATGGTTAAAAATCATATATGTATCTATATATTTATAAATGTGTGTATATATATATGTGTGTGTGTGTATTTTAGTATTAAAATTGTCAAAGGGTCTTAATATTAAATATATATTTAGATTTAATCTTGTTAATTAATAAATTAAGATTTAGCTACAAGTATTTTATGAAAACAAATAATCATGTTTCATATAAGTCTTATGATTTATTATTTAGTTTCTGGTATTTGCAGTAAGTATTTAAAAGAAATATTTATTAATGATATATATATACACATATATACACATTAAACTTATTTTTAGATTTAAATAAACAAATCTCTTTATATAAACTAAAAGGTTTTACAAATAATTATTTAAGCATTTTTTATGTAATTGAGTCATGTTATTTACGATAAACTTTTATAATAAATAAATAGCCTTCGTAAGATTTCACTCGATGATTAAACCCGAACTTATTTCTAGTTTTAGATTCTTTATTTAATCCGTATTTATTCAGAAATTATTTGTTACTTAGGATTCTCGTCGGCATTTTCCGGAAGCGCGTGTTTTCCGCGAACCATCATTCATAATATTTCTCTTTTCACTTTTTTTCGTCAATCGAGGTGAGTACCACATTCTCCTCTTTTTACTCGTTTCCATGTTTTGGGGACATATGCGTAAATTATATTTCATATATATTCATATACTCAAAACTGCAACTTTGTCTTATGTGTTAACAACTTATACCTTGCTTGTTTATGTGCTTATTTGCTTTGTATGCTTCCGCATTCGGAGAGGTCCAACATAATCTCAGTCTAGTATGATCATACGCTAGTCGTTATAGCCTTCGTACTTCTCGACATCTCAGTAATACTTGCTCATTTGGTTATTTTGTTGTTCTCATATGACTTGTTGCAACTACGTATTTTGTTATATATACTATACGTACAACAAATCTGGTGTGTTGCTCACTCAACATGTGTTGTTGACAAAATTCTATTTTATACGCATATGCAGGTTATCGTAGAAACTTAATGCAGGTTGATGAAGACTTAGTGAATAATTTAAGTTAGAAAATAATTAATCAAGATCATTTGTTATATAAGTCGTATTGTTGTATGATTATGGATTATGTATTTGTTGTATTTGATTTATTTGAAAACTTAATTAAATTAATAGACATTGTCATATAAATGATGCATGATAGTAACCTTTGAAAAGTTGTGAGCAGTCACTTCGCCCCAGCATTTCCGCCGTAGGTTGGGGTGTGACATAATATTACCCAACCCTTCACCTTAACCCCCCCCCCCCCCCCCCACACTTGGCCATCCCCCATGCCACCTCACCCTCTCCACCTCCCTTTCTCCCAATCATCCTTCACTAACTCAAATCCCCAATCATTACCATCCTAATCTAGAATCATGTGTTGTAAACATTGGAGATCATCCACATTATCCCCTAATATCTTACTCATCGAAGCTACTCCTTCCTCACTCTCTCTATAAACTCACGGCACACACACACCCTATACACTTTCATATTTTCAAAATTCAAATCATCACACACACATATTCAAGTAAGATCAAGAAGAAGGTGGAGTTAGGCTTCAAGGAGAAAGGATTAAAGGAAAGGAAGTGTCACACACATCCATCTTATCCATTTCATGATCCTAGGATATTCAAAAACCCAAGTAATTTATAATTATAAGTTGATTTCTATGATTGAATAGACAAGATTAGGTATTCTTGGTTGAGATTGATCTTAGAGATTGGAAATTATGGATGCATGTGTGTGTCTATATGAGCCGTGTGCATGTATGCATGTGTGAGGGGAAGTGTTGAACCCACCCATACATGCATACATTCATCTTGAAGATCATATTTGGATTGATGAGATTGATTAGAAGTATTGTTAGGATATTGGTTATTTGGTGAAATAAGAGAGGAATGTGGTGATTGAGCTTGATGTTAGAATGGATTTTGGGTAGTTAATGATCAATATGATTAATGATATGAAGACAATCTATTGAATTTCTAGTATTGAAGTTGAAATTGGCAAGAACTTGTTCATAATTTTGCAATTTAGAGATTTATGGATTACTTGGATAAATTGATGATTTTGATGACTGATGAAGTTAAAAAGTGATATTTATTGATGTTGATTGATATTGATGATAGGTTGTATGTTAGAGGATTCACAATCTACTAATTTGAAACACAATGCTTGAAGATGTTTGTTGATAATTGTTAAATCGCCAAATTAGGAAACTTTGTTGAAGGCGTAGTTGAATCTTTAATTGTTATATGAACACTTAACATATATGATTCTAATAGATAATAAGTTATTTACTTGAATTAGGATAGAATACATCATCAAAGTACCTATTGGAGTATGGTACGAATTACTTGTTATCCACTTGCTAGAAATAAAAACTTTGTAACTTGAATAATAGAAAAATCAAAATTTAAATAGAACAATAGGATGCATGAAAACTTGTCAAACTAGTTGAATGAGATTATCAATAATCATACTTAATCATAATTGTAAGATTGGATTAGAAAGAATAATTTAAAAAACTAAAAGTTACTATAATAGGAAAATTTGTTGATTGAACACTTAGGAAATTTATAAGTTGATTAACTAATGATGAAACACTTGAACTTGTGCATACATGATGAGATGATTTGATGATGTGATAATGATAGAAATGATCCTATTTTTGTTGAATTGATTTAAAATGAACAAACATGATTAAGCATGCATGTTAGAACATTCTGAAAAGGAATAAGGAATATAGTTGAAAAGTAAAAGTTTGGCTTATTATAGAGATCATGATAATGATAAAGAACTGGAATGTTGGATATTACTTTGATGTTTGTTGTATTATATTTTTCTAAGTTGATTATTAACATAAACATAAGTTATGTATTAGGAGACTAAATTGATTGAAATGTGATGTATGAGATTATGTGATCAAATCTGGAAATAATAGTAAATTATAAGTTATAATGTGTATATTTAGTTCATAAGATACTAACTAAAATGAAAAATAACTTGTCTTTGTAAAATAACTCCTAAAACTTAAATAATATATATGTAACAAGTGTTCTCAAAGAATTAAAACTAATATTTTATACGAAAGTCGACCGGTTCGTCTTAAACGCAAAACCCAGGAAACCAGTAAAAACGACAAAATTCATTAAAAATAATAATTAAATATTTTCTTAAAACTTTCCAACAACTGAAACTTTAATATTTTATCATATTTATATATTTACTTTACTAGGTTAAATACCCGTGTATACACGAGTTGTGTAAACAATATTATCAAAATAACAAAACAATGTGAAATACTTGTACTAATTTGATATTAAATGAATGAATATGTATTACAACGTTGAATAAAATAAAATAAAAAAAAGAAAATTATGTGGTAAATTTTCATTAATCTTTAAAAATTTCTTCATATAAAACAGTTGTAGTTACCCTCTTTATCTAAAAATGACTTAAAATCTCTAAAACTTTCGTTGTATATAATGTTCAAATTTATTTAATTAGCTTTTCTTACTAATAACACACAATTGTTACTAAAAGCATAAATCATTTAGTACTAATATTAATTTAGGGGGTGTTTGGGAATCTTTATTTACCCCCTTATAACTTATTTAAGACATAAGTTATAAGTTACAAACTTGTAACTTATACCTTATACACTTATAAAACCTAACTTTTCTAAACACCTTATAACTTATAACACAATCTATAAGTAGCTAAAATAAGGAATTCCAAACATCCCCTTAATATAGGGATTTATATTTTTAAGAAGAATAGTGTTTATTACAAAAGATTGATACAACTCATACAAATACTTAAATAAACAATACACAAAGTTTAAATAAATATATAATATTATAAAGTAATATAAATTAATATTTGGGTTCATTTAATATATATATATATATATATATATATATATATATATATATGCATAACACTGGATACTAAGGGGTGTTTAGGTGAGCTTCTAAAACTTGCTTATTTGCTATTTGTTTGTTGAAAAACAAAAAATGTTTGGAAAAGCTCCTCCAAAAGCTTCAAAATAGAGTTTTTCAAAAGTGATATTTGCTTTTCAAAAAAGCAAATATAAAAGCTTACTCAAATACCCTACAAAAGTTTAAAACAATGTTAATCCACAAAAACTGAAAAGGTATTTTAAAACATAAAAATATTATTTTAAATATAGAAACCAACTTCACTTTTTTAAAGCAACCAAACATCCCAAACAACATGAAACCGTTATATGTTTTGGATAATGACCATCAGATATTTTGGTCATATTCACTTGTATTTTTCCAGAAAGGTATTTATCTAGATTTGATTCACATGAACATGTGATACCGCATGACCGACAATGAAAATTACCGTTGTTGGATGGTTGTCCAAAACCTAACATTTAAACATTTATTTTTTATGTGAAGTAAACCAATTTTAATAAAAAAAATATCATAGTAAGATTATATAAAAATTAGTTTCTATGTTTTTTAGCATGTTGTTATAATTATTGTTATTGTTATTATTATTATTATTATTTTGTTTGGAATTTAATAAAAGTTATAATTATAGTCGGAAAGTGAGATTTTATAAATCATGAATGGTTTATAAGAATTAAAGTGTTAAATGTAGTTTATAGTTTAAATTAAAGATATTATTAAGTACAAAATTTAAAGTATTCACTTTTTGATATAAAAATATTAAGACTATTATTTTGTATAAGTCATTAAATTGGAAAAAAACAATGGAATGTTATATTAAACTTTGTAAAATATATATTGTAAAAGGATATTAATAGGAAACATTTCTCTTTGTAAAAAATAAATTTTATGGTCAAAATCAAGTTAGAATTATTGTGTTTTGATATTAGATAAATGGATAAATTATGGAAGGTTTTAATTATTTATTTTAATAAAATAGTTAAAAATTGAAGATGAAAAGATAGTGGTGCCACTTGGCAACATATTAGGCCAATTAGGGAATATGTGATTGAACCATCATTTTTGTTTATTATAATAGTAGATTTATTAATAAATTAATTTATTAAGACAATAGTTAATGAAACCTGAAATATACTTACTTTTTAACTTGCTAGAAAATTATTTGCATGTGTGCTTGTGTGGTCATTAGACTAAGATTAACAAATAAAAGATTTTTACACATTAAAACTCAAACCAAGTTTTATTAACAAATGTGTACTAATATAGGACACACGATTTTTGGGACGAAAAGCATCGACAATGAGTTTCTCTTAAAACCACTCGTTTTTAAATGAAATGTTTTTATTGTGTTTTGGGGGGAAAAGCATATTCTTTTATCGATTTTTGTTGAAGTTTTTAAAAAGTATTTTATTTTACAAACCGTGTAAAAAGTGGGACGAGTAAACAATTGGTTAAATAACTGTTAACCGAATTAATAAGGGTGCATAAATGTTCCTAGATCTATTCGGGTGACGCCCCCCACTTCCAATCGCGTTGGGTTAAAAGTGAGAATATTTTGAGTATGGTATGTTTTGAGTTATCAATTTTGATAGTCATACACTTGTTGTATTCTTTTCTCGTCTACAACAATACGATTTTTTAAAAGATAAATGCCGTTTTTATCGCATATTCAATTATTATGAAATTTTATAGATATAATTACCATGTTAAAAGAACGGCAAGGAAAGAATACTATTGTTGCTTATGGTAATATATTATGAAAAAATGGTTGCTGAACCATTGTATGGTGAGATTTATAAGTATTTGTTTACTATGTTTCATGATAAGTTAATAAAGTATTTTTTACTATGATATTTATGATGACTTATATTGAATTTTCGATTTCCATACTATGTATATATATATATATGTGATGAGTATCATTACAGAACTGTTAAATTATTTAAGAACTTGAAGGAACCCTTAAAAACTAACGTTTTTTATAAACATTTTTGTATGTTAATATTATTTGATTTTAGTTTTATCAATTTTTTATATCTATATTTACGATTACAATTTTGAAAATTAGTTTTTATACATATCTTTGTTTTGTTTTACACCTATGTAAATTTGTTAGTACATAGATTTTACACATATGTAAACTTGTGATTAATATATGTAATCAAAATTTTTTTATATAAAATATGATAAAGCTACTCTTAAATAATGTTAATATATAACAAGATTTTTAAAAATGTTTGGTTTTTTAGAGTTCCTAAGAATTCTTAACTTTTTTAGAGTTCTTAAATGATACCAACCATATATATATATATATATATATATATATATATATATATATATACATGTGGATTATTTTCGAATAAAGTTAACTCGCCAACATTCCTGTTGACGTTTATTTTAATATACTTTTCAGGTAAGTGATGACTTCGTGGAAACATGGAAAAAGAGTGGGAAGTGTGTTTGAATATAATTAGAAAATGGGAATGTAATAAACCGTGCGGGTAGCACGTGTAAAACCCTGATCATAATAAAAATATTTTTTAAATAAAAGTCAACTTTTATTACTAAAATATTTTACTTTATTATGATTGGCTATTGGCATCTGTCACGACCCGAATGACGTGGTTAACGTCTTTTGCTGCTTTGATTAAGGTTTTCAGCGTGTGACAGCTGTTGGTATAAGAGCCAATCGTTATAGAGAATTAGAAAATTTAAAAATTTTCTAAGCTATAACCGAATATTCAAACTACGCTCTTTTCCCGTCCTGCGAAACTGAAAGGTAAAAATATATATTTGTGGTTAAGTATTTATTACTAACTTTAATTAATATGCTTTTCAGATGGCGCCACCACACGTGATACTGCCAGATTCTAAGTCTAGCGCTGAGGATGCATCGACATCCCCCATCGTTTTCTGAACCGTGATTGCCTTGAGTCATCCCGGAACGAGTTCGAGGGCTATACCTCATAAGGTGTACTCTTGAAAGCGCTGTCGGGCTGACTATGAGGCGAACACCTCCACCATAGCCCCACCCTCGACTGAGGCCCCACCACCATCACTGCCTCCTCAACAAGAGCCAGTGATAGTGCAAGGCCCCACCGATGGCCACCGTATCACCTCCCTCGAAGGGAGGGTGGCATCTTATGAGATCATTATACATGATCTCATAAACCGTCTCAGCACCTTGGAGCACATACAAGGAGGAGATGGCCAGGCGTATAACGCCTTGTGTCTCTACGTGTTCGCCAGTGAGAATAGGGGAGTGAACACGGAAGCACGGGTGGAAAGTTTGGAGTCCAAGAACGATGTTATTGGACCTTGTGTTCATGACCTAATGGGCCTCCACTAGTTTGGGCTCATGAGTAATAGTTTGTGCTGGATGTTAGTTGTTGTGTAATTATTATAGACTTGTTATCTTTTGTACTAGTTAGATGTGGGTGGACAACATTAAGGTGTAGTATGTACTAAACCTAATATTTTGTATTATCTTTTGGTAGTCATAGATCCCCCCCTGTATGGTTGTTTAGATTATGAATTATGATATATTGATCTTTAAGTTATAAAGGTTTTACCAAACTAACAAAATATATTTTTTTATGATAAAAGAAATCATGGCGCCTAAAACAAGACGAACCACTACTAATCAAGCATCAGGTTTACCATCTTCTGAAGAAGAGTTATCGCAATTAATCGCCCAACATGTGAACACGGTACTCGATCAACGTGAGGCTAACCGTAATCCAAGTCAAACCAGCCGAAACGAAACTAATAACGAAACCTGAGAGACTCTTGGAATCGAAAATCAAAACCGTAACCCCTCAGGTAGAAATTATCAGATGGATCGAGAAAATGAGTCCTTCATGAAAATCAGTAATTGCACCCCTCTAGAAAGAATAAAATATGGGGTTTGTTCATTCCGTGATGAGGCACCTGAATGGTGGAACACCTTAATCCAAAATTTAGGAGAAGACACCGCTTACCGTCTAACCTGGGAGGAACAAAAAAAGTTATTATTAAAAGAGTACTGCCCACGAAACGAACTCCAGAAAATTGAATACGACTTCTGGCAGTTAAATATGGAAGGTGCCGACATCAACGGATATACCTCACGATTCATCGCATTGGCACGACTAGTACCCCGACTGATTACGCCTGAATATGCGCTAATAGAGAGGTACATCTGGGGCTTAACTCCCGAAATTCAAGGAATGGTTACCTATTCCAAACCAACCACCATCCAGCCAGCCAGAGAACTGGAAAAATTCTTGACTGATGATGCAGTTCGTATGGGAATACTGAAGGAAACTGGGAAGAAAGCAGTCACAATAGAACCCGAACGAAATCCAGCCTGTGTGAATCAGAAACCCGACGAACTCAAGTGAAATTGGAATGGAAACTCTGGAGGAAAGTTCAAGAAGAACTATAGCACTGGAAGGATGCTTGCTTCTAACACAAGAGGACCTGGAGAAAACTTTCGACAGATACTCCCATGCAACAGGTGCGGAAAGAACCACGCTGGTGAATGTTGGAGATGCAACCGGCTCGGTCACGTAACTCACGATTGTTACGCCAAGATCACACCATCCGGTTCGGGAACCCAAACCCAGGATGTTTCGAATGCGGTGTTATAGGACATTATAGGAAAGATTGTCCTAAACTCAAGGGTCAAAACACCAAAGGCAAGGCATTCGAGATGAACGCGAAAAAGGCCCGGAAGGCCTCATCTCTGGTCACCGGTACGTTTCTCGTCAACAATCACTATACTTGTGTGCTTTTTAATATCGGAGCCGACTTAAGCTTCGTTTCCAAACAATTCAAACCTCTTCTAGGAATAGAAACCAATAAGTTAGATACCAAATGTTCTATCTGTCGCACCCCATCTTAGGCCTGAGTGTGGGACCAACATTTGGTATCTCTTTTTGTAAATAAATCAGAGTTACGGGTTTGTGCGTAAATATATGCGTAGATTAAAATATTAATATTTACAAATCAATAGACGGGATTATAAAATACCCGTTTAAAGTGTTCAAAGATTTACTTGTTTCATAAACAACCATTTACATATTTTTAAAGTTTAACAAAAATGATTTAAGCCATCAAATCGCCTAGATGTCAACTTTGAATTTTCAAGCGGCTAACCTTCATTACCTGTAAAACAATTTGAAAATACGTCAGCAACACATGCTGGTGAATAAGCTGGCGCATACAATATTTTATATATTTAATTAGCCCTCGAGACGTAACTAAGGTCCGGCCCATTGTCTCTTAGGAATAATTAAGTTAAAAATAAACACAATTATAAACTTAAGCTCTGCTCGAACAGCTCAGCAAACTCTGTAGCGTTCGAGATTACTCAACTACCATCAGTATACACATGATTAACCTCTCTCGGGCATAACTTAGGTCTGACCCATCGTGGCGGAGGCTTATAACCAGGTGTGTTGCGGTGTGCCCATTGTCTACCACACATACAAGGATCCACACAAACGTACACGACAGCCTGAGGGCCAACGATTAGTTTTGTTTATAATGTTTTAGAGATACGTAATCTCATGTAATCAATTTGTTTGACTCGATTAATACAAGTTTATAAAAGTTGGGTGTATTCATTATTTCAAAGGATCAGCTTCACTTCACTGACCGGTTATCCTTTCTTTAGCTATCTCGGACCTATAGTACAAGTATAACATTTTATTATTACCAGATCTTTAATCTGGCTTAAGACCTTTACTCTCTTTTGTATAATCTTTACCTCGATTATATTTTCTTTTCTTCTTTCTTTTAAAACCTTTAGTTTAAAAATACTTTTCTTTCTTTTATAAGTTTAAACCTTTAGTTTAACTTGTTTTACTTTACTAAATACTACGTTTCTTCTTCTTGAAAAAACATATACTTTATTTCTTTATTTATTATTTAAAATTTATAAATAATAAGTCGTATTTTACAACAAAGAATTATATATTATAACTTTTCTTTTTTATTTCTTTGTTTTATATTTTCTTTACTTTATACTTTTTTTTCTTTTCGAGGTATTGAGTATACCCTCGATTAGAGTCTAAGCCTTTTTCTATTATATTTTATTCGGCATTATCCCTACCTTGGTTGGCTTATATTTTCCTAGACACTCGAGCAACACTTCGATGCATTTATGTTTCTCGAGCTTCCCTTGATCAACACTTTCTTCGGCACGTGAATCGAGGCACACCGATCTTCAACTCTTGTTAGCACGTTCTTCGAGACTGGTCGTAGGGTCGGCACACTCTTTAAGACAACATCGTCGGCATGTTTTACGAGGTATGACGTCAGTTTTTTGGCACGAATATCGAGGAGGGTCGGTGGCAAGCTTTACGAGGTAGAGAGGGAGTGTTTCTAGAGAGAAAGTTGTGCAAACTGATTTGTGTGATGAGAGAATGGGCTGGAGACTCCCTTTTATAGGCTGATTTTAGGACCCATCGCGATACACGATGGTCCAAGAGATAGGTCGTCGCGTATCGAGACTAGCCTTGATGACTCACCATGTAGCCTTGACACGTGTGCCACGTGGCAGACGTAGTGCCCGTGGTGACACGTGGAGGACGTAGTGCCACGTGGCGGGACGTGCCTCGCTGTTAGACCACGTCATGGCGATACACGATGACGTATGGTTTGGGCCATCGCGTATCGCGATCAGCCAAGAAATCAGAATTTTCATTTTTGGTCCTTGGACTTTGGAAACTTGGTATTTTATATCCGATATTATAGTGATGTTACATCCTCCCCACCTTGGAATGAATCTTGTCCATGAGATTCGCTTCTTAGAACAAGTGGGGGTACTTTCTCTTCATTTCGGATTCAAGTTCCCAAGTGTATTCAGTGCCTCTTCGTGAGCTCCACTTTACTTTGACTAATTTTAGAGTTCGTCTCTTAAGTTTCTTAGTTTTTGAATCTTCAATTTCTATGGGTTGTTCTATATTTTTAAGATTTTTGTTTATTTAAGCATCTTTTAGGGGCATAGACAAAGATTTATTGGCTAGACATTTTCGCAGATTAGAGACGTGGAATACATCGTGCATCCCTTTCATTTTCTCGGGTAGTCGCAAATGGTAGGCGACAATACCGATTCGCTCGAGTACTTCGAATGGTCCTACGAAACGTGGACTAAGTTTTCCTTTCTTACCGAATCGAACAACACCCTTCCAAGGCGAAACTTTCAATAAGACTTTATCTCCTATATTGAATTCTAAGGTCTTACGACGGACATCGGCGTAACTCTTTTTGTGGTCTCGCGCCGTCTTAAGTCGTTCACGGATTTGTAACACCTTGTAAGTGGTTTCTTGGACTATCTCGGGTCCAGATAATTGATTGTCTCCAGTTTCATACCATCATACCGGCGTTCTACATTTTTGGCCGTATAACGCTTCGAACGATGCCGCTTGAATACTCGTGTGATAACTATTATTATACAAAAATTCCATTATGGGTAGATGGTCATCCCAACATCCACCTAAGTCTATCACACAAGCACGGAGCATATCTTTATGCATTTGAATTGTCCTTTCACTTTGCCCATCGGTTTGAGGATGATAGGTAGTGTTAAGGTTTAATTGGGTTCGTAGCGCTTGTTGGAAAATTTTCCAAAAGTGAGATTTGAATCGGCCGTCTCTATCAGAAATGATAGAAATAGGCACACCATGCAAAGCAATGATGTTGTTCAGATAAATTTGTGCTAATATATCCATCGAATACGTGCCATTGATGGGTATGAAATGAGCGGATATTGTTAATCTATCGACGATAACCCAAATTGCATTATGTTGACGAGTAGTTTCTGGGAGTTTCATGATGAAGTCCATGGTTATCAATTCCCACTTCCAAACAGGGAGTTAGGGTTGCTGAAGCAATCCCGAGGGCTTTTGATGTTCAGCCTTGACCTTCAAACACATTAGACATTTTGCAACATGTAAAGCGATGTCCTTTTTCATTCCGTTGCACTAGTAGTTCGGCTTAAGATTTTGGTACATTTTGTCACTACCGGGTGCATCATGTATATGGACTTGTGAGCTTTGATCATGATCTTTCCAGTTTCCAAGTCTAAGTATACCATCGTCACCCTTTACTAGTGAGTCAATGGTGGCGTTACGTTTTTCGTCAGAGATCTTGTTTTCATTAATCTCTTGAAGTTGGGCGGATTTGATTTACTCGACTAGATCTACTTGGATTTCTAGTCGTAGAGCTCGAACTCTTTTTGGTTTATCATGTCCCTTACGACTCAAGGCGTCAGCCATAACGTTGGTTTTACCTTCATGATAGACGATTTCACAGTCGTAGTCGTTCAATGTTTCCATCCAGCGTCTTTGACGCATGTTGAGTTCTTTTTGCTCGAAGATGTGTTTCAAACTTTTGTGGTCGGTATACACGATAAATTTGACTCCATAGAGATAGTGCCTCCATATCTTTAAGGAAAAGATTATGGCGCCTAACTCTAGATCGTGAGTTGTGTAGTTCTTTTTGTGTACTTTGAGTTGACGAGAAGCGTAAGCGATTACTTTCTTTCGTTGCATTAGTAGGCATCCCAAGCCGGAATGAGACGCGTCATTAAAACCACAAAGTCCTCGGTACCTTCTGGAAAGGCTAATATAGTGTATTGGTTCCCCATTTATACTTGATGTTCTTACAAGTTAACGAGGTTAAAGAAACGGCTATATGTGAGAAATTTTCAATGAACCTACGATAATAGCCATCCAATCCTAAGAAATTTCGAATTTCGGTTGGCGAATTTGGAATCTCCCACTTTGAGATAGCTTCCATCTTCGCGGGGTCCACTTGAATTCCATTAAGGTTTATGATGTGACCAAGAAATTGTACTTCGTGAAGCCAATATTCGCATTTTAAGAACTTGGCATACAACTTCTCGTTTCTAAGTAATTCAAGCAAGATTCTGAGATGCGAAACATGATATTCCTTTGACTAAGAATAAATAAGTATGTCGTCGATGAATACGATAACAAATTTATCCATGTAAGGTTTTCAAACTCTATTCATCATATCCATAAACGTGGCTGGGGCATTAGTGAGACCAAACAGCATTACCGTGAACTAATAATGTCTATACCTTGATCGGAAAACGGTTTTCGGAATATCTTCGGATCGGACTTTGAGTTGGTGATAACCAGAACGTAGATCGATTTTAGAGAAATAGCTTGTTTCTTGCAGTCGGTCGAACATATCATCGATTCGGGGTAGTGGATATCAGTTCTTGATGGTTACTTTGTTTAGGGCTCGGTAGCCGATACACATTCGTATAGATCCGTCCTTCTTCTTGAAAAAGAGAATCGGCGCTCTCCATAGTGATGAACTTGGACTAATGAATCCCTTCTCGAGTAGCTCGTCTAATTGCTTCTTCAATTCCTTTATCTCAGTTGGTGCTAAACGTTATGGAGCTTTGGAGATTGCCGCAATTCCAGGCATAAAATCATTCCTAAATTTGACTTCTCGATTGGGTGGAATTCCTGGGAGTTCGTCGGGAAAGACATCAAGAAAGTCGGAGACAATAGGCACGTCCTTTATCTCCTTTGGTTTGGATTCTTTGGTGACGTAGGCCATGAATTCTAAGCATACTTGATTTAAACATTTGTTAGCCCTTATCATGGAGATTATGCTAACTTGGCCAGCGTCTTTGTCCCCTTCAATCCGAATGGTTCGTTTATCAGGGGCTCGAAGTTTAAGGGTTTTGCTATTACAAATGATACGGGCATGCTTGTTGGATAACCAGTCCATACCAAGTACTATATCAAAACCAGCAAGAGTCATGGACAACAATTGAATGGGCAGAATGTAACCAGCTAACAAGACTTTTCCGTTTTCTAAGGCTTTGGAGTTTTTAATGATTTCGCCACTAGCGGTCTCAACGCTTAAAGTTTTATTTAATTTCGTTAAATGTTCGTTTAATAAACTACAAAAGCTATAATCTGTAAAACTTAAGTTGGCACCTGAATCGAATAGAACTCTAGCATACGTGTTGTTAACCTAGAACGTACCAGTGATGGTTTCCGGTATGTCAGCCGCTTTCTTGGCATCAAAGACGAAGACTCTTGTGTTTCCCTTCTTTGCTCATTCTTTTGGCCACTTCCACCCGCACCACCAGCAGCGGGTTTCTTTTTGAGGCACTCGAAGCTGAGGTGTCCCATCTCCTTGCAGTTGTAGCAAGTCATTTTTTTCTTCCAACAGTCGGCCGTTGCGTGGCCGGGCTTGTGGCATGAGTCACAGACAGTGGTTGATGGAGCAAAGTGGCACCTTCCCTTGTGATATTTCTTGCAAACTTTGCATTTGGTGTAGTTGGAACTGAATCCAGTTTTGCGTTGATCTACACCTTTGCCCTTGAATCGGCACCTCCAGTCTTCTGGTGGTCACTCGACGGCACCACCATTTTATCTTCCTCTTTATTACGGATCAGACCATTCATCGGATAACCAGCCAAATCCATGGCGGAGTCAGTGGTTTGAGGCAAGTGAGACCTCACCGTGTCGCGGATTTCCCGCGGAAGTCCCCATATATATCGTGTGACTTTGGTTGATTCAGGAGTTACCAGCTGGGGTACGAGTCGACAGTACTCGTGAAATTTGGTTCTGTACTCACAGAGATTAGTTCCTACGACTATATGATTGAGAAATTTAGATTGAATTTGATCAGTTTCGTGCATCGGGCAGAACTTTGCCAGCACCATCTCTTTGAATTCAACCCACATTAGATTATATAACGTTTGTCTTCCATTGCTCATGATCAGCATGTTCCACCACTCCAGAGCCTCACCTTTGAACATTTGTGCCGTGTATTGGATCTTTTCTTGCTCGGCGCACTTGCTTATGATCACAATCGACTCCATTTCTTCTAGCCACCTTAGGGTAGCAATGACGCCTTTGTCGCCATAGAATTCCTTTGGTCAAAAATTCATGAAATTTTTAAATGAACAAATTTTGATTTTTAACTTCTTAAATTTGTGATTAATATCACCACCAGCATTGGACTCATGAACACTCTCTTCGGGATGAGACGGTTTAGTATGGGATTTTACTGATTTTCGGGAGTTTTCAGTACGAGTTTTCCTAGTTTCACTTTTTCTAATTAACTCAACTCTTACGAATTTCGCTATCATTTCTTAGATTTGCTTCATACATTTTTCGGGTATTTGTTCTTGTTCGTTTTGAACACGGTCGCCTTCTTTTCGTTGAGAAGCTTCCGCGTTGTTTCGTTCTGGATTCGACATTCTGAAATATTTACATTCTTTTCTTAAAACATATTTTATTCATTTATTTATATACATATATATATATATATATATATATATATATATATACCTTATATATATATCATTACTTGATATATATATTTCCCTATCCATACTAGAACGATTTATTGTCCTTATTATTTTAAACACATAACAGTTACGTAACAACAAACACTTGATCAAACTTTCTAATCCTTCATGAATTTCTTCACCATCTTCGTCATTTTGTTACACTTGTGAAGAAGCTTGTCTCCTATCTTCTTTTTTGTTTCCTTTTTTAGCCACCTTCTTCATTAACTCATCATTCTCGTGTAGTCCTCGATCGAGATGTTCTTCTTGGGATTGTGGAATGACGCTTGGACATCCGTATTGTGGAGGCAGGCCTCGGTATCCCATCATCACGATGTCATAGTGAGTCTTTGGATATAGTGACGAGGTAACATAAGACGGGTAGTTGTAAACGGCTTCAGTTGCTGCCTCTTGCTCACGAATCTCATATGCTTGTTCTTCAATTGAATGAATTTTGCCTTGATATGGTGAAAAGCTTGGCAGAAACTTGTTCTTGACTTCTTGAATGTATTGCACATAGGGGTCTGCAGAACCATAACTTAGATTCATTTGGAAAAATGGTTGTACACATCCTAGATCTAGTGGGTAGTCACAATTTGATGGTTCCACTCTTGGAGTTGTTATTGCTTCAGTGATCTCCTTGGCTGGATCTTCCTCAGGGTCTTCCTCTTTTACCGGATCTTCCTCTTCTTCGGGGTCTTCCTCTTCCATTAATTTTGCAGTTCCACCATACTTTTGTACGGTTGAATGACTCTCATCTTCGGTCTTTGAGAAGATTCTTTGGGGTGAGAATAGACAGAGTTGTAAGCAGAGGTTCCAGTGTGCCATCGCCTTTGATCGGAATGGCATTACATCCAGTCGGAAGAGTCGGACTCGAGTTCCACCTTGATTTGTTTGTTGGCTAGAAATTCATAGGACGGATGAATGTTGGATGGATGATATATCGGAATGTCAGACGGGTGACACGTTGGAATGTTGGATGGATGATACTCCGGGATGCTTGATGGATGGTAACTTGAGGTTCTTGGGGGGGGGGGGGTCATACTCTTGCATTTGCAGATCACTTGGTAGATTGATCAGTGGTTGTTGTGTTCCAAGAAAGTACATCGGTGTGGGTCGTTCGATTGGATGATTTTGGTTGAAGAAATCTTCATAATAGTCTTCATTCATGTTCTCCTTCGGAATGGGTTGGGGGCATCCTGCTCTTCTTGCGTTGCGCATGTATCCATCCATTATTTTCTTGAACAACATCTAAGGGTGGTTTAGATTGAGGAGGGATAGAAAAGGTTTATCAGCATATCTTATCCCTATTTACATACAACAAGTAAAAATAATAATTCTTATTCACTTGGATCGAAACTTAGGTATTATTAAGTAATACCTAATTCGCTAAGATCGATGTCTCTGATACCAACCTATCACACCCCCATCTTAGGCATGGGTGTGCGACCAACAGTTGGTATCTCTTTTTGTAAATAAATCAGAGTTACGGTTTGTGCGAAAATATATGTGTGGATTAAAATATTAATATTTACAAATCAAAAGACGGGATTATAAAATACCTGTTTAAGGATTACAAAGATTTACTTGTTTCATAAACCACCAATTACATATTTTTAAAGTTTAGCAAATATGATCGGAGCCATCAGATAGCCTAGATGTCAACTTCGAATCTTCAAGCGACTAACTTTCATTACTTGTAAAACAGTTTAAAAATACGTCAGCAACACATGCTGGTGAATAAGCTGACGCATAAAATATTTTATTTACTTAATTACCCCTCGATACATAACCTAGGTCCGGCCCATCGTGGCTTAGGAATAATCAAGTTAAAAACAAACACAATTATAAACTTAAGCTCTATTCGAACTGCTCAGCAAACACCGCAGCGTTCCAGATTACTTAGCTACCATCATTATACACATAATTACCCTCTCTCGAACATAACTTAGGTACGGCCCATAGTGGCCGAGGCTTATAACCAGGTGTGGTGCGGTTTTCCCATCATCTACCACATATGAAAGGATTCAAACATTCGTACACGACAGCCTGAGGGCCAGCGATTACTTTTGTTTATAATGTTTTAGAGATATGTAATCTCATGTAATCAATTTGTTTGACTCGATTAATACAAGTTTATAAAAGTTGGGTGTATTCATTATTTCAAAGGATCAGCTTCACTTCACTGACCGGTTATCCTTTCTTTAGCTATCTCGAACCTATAGTACAAGTATAACATTTTATTATTACCAGATGTTTAATCTGGCTTAAGACCTTTACTCTCTTTTGTATAATCTTTACCTCGATTATATTTTTTTTCTCTTCTTTCTTTTTAAACCTTTACTTTAACAATACTTTTCTTTCTTTTATAAATTTAAACCTTTAGTTTAACTTGTTTTACTTTTCTAAATATTAGGTTTCTTCTTCTTGAAGAAACGTATACATTATTTCTTTATTTATTGTTTAAAAATTATAAATAATATCTAGTATTTTAAAACAAAGAATTATATATTATAACTTTTCTTTTTTATTTCTTTGTTTTATATTTTCTTTACTTTATACTTTTTTTTCTTTTCGAGGTATTGAGTATACCCTCAACTAGAGTCTAAGCATTTTTATATTATATTTTATTTGGCATTATCCCTACCTTGGTTGGCTTATAATTTCCTAGATACTCGAGCAGCACTTCGCCGCCTTTATGTTTCTCAAACTTCCCTTGATCAACACTTTCTTAGGAACGCGAATCGAGGCACACCGATCTTCAACTTGTGTCGGCACGTTCTAGAGAGAAAGTAGTGCAAACTGATTTGTGTGATGAGAGAATGGACTGGAGACACCCTTTTATACGTTGATTTTAGGACCCATTGCGATACGTGATGGTCCAACAGATAGGCCGTGGCGTATCGCGATTAGCCTTGATGACTCACCACGTAATCTTGCCACGTGTGCAACGTGGCAGACGCAGTGCCACGTGGTGACACATGGCGGACGTAGTGCCACGTGGGGACACGTGGCGGGGCATGTGTCTCGCTGTCAGACCACGTTATCACGATACGCGATAACATTATGGTTTGGGCCAAGAAATCAGAATTTTTAGTTTTTGTCCTTGGACTTTGGAAACTTGGTATTTTATATCCAATATTTTTGTGATGTTACACTATCGAATTAGCTAATGGAAAGTTCATAAAAACCAGTGTAGTCACACGTAATTGTAATATTCTATTAGAAAACCATAAGTTCAATATCGATCTTTTACCCGTCGAATTAGGTAGTTTTGATGTAATTGTGGGAATGGACTGGCTGTCCAAGAATGGAATTGAGATAGTATGCTCAGAAAAGCTAGTTCGTTTACCAATCCAAAATGGTAAATTTCTGGCTATCCAAGGCGATCAATGTGACTCTGAATTAAAACTCACCAATATCATGAAAACCCGTAATATGCTACGCAAAGGATATCCAGCGTTGCTCGTTAACGTAGTTGATACAAAAGCCAAAGAATGGAAGATAGACGATATTCTCGTAGTTCGAGATTTTCCAGAAGTTTTCCCTGAATATTTACCTAGATTACCTCCTTCGCGTCAGGTTGAATTTAGAATCGATCTGGTTCAAGCTGCCGCTCCGATAGTTCGATCTCCGTGCAGATTAGCACCATAGGAAATGCAAGAGCTATCCAATCAGCTTTAGGAATTACTCGATAAAGGATTCATAAGACCAAGTTTCTCACCTTGGGGAGCTCCAGTCTTATTCGTGAAAAAGAAAGACGGCTATTTTCGGATGTGTATCGATTACCGCGAACTGAACAAACTCACCATGAAGAATCGGTACCCACTACCAATGATTGATTATTTGTTTGACCAGTTGCAAGGATCCACCTATTATTCAAAGACTGAACTGCGATCTAGATACCACTAGCTACGAGTTGCATAAGAAGATGTGTTTGATCCCGTACTTGAACAATAACCAACAGTCAATAACGATTAACACAGATCTCAGATCTGTCAGTTATAATATTATAGATCTATCTCATAATCAACCTTGATTCGGTGTTCTACGTATGTGTATATATTATCAATAAATTTAACATGAAGCTTGAGGGAGAGTAAATACTTTAAACTTTTCTTAATAATATTATTTCTCTCAAAACTTCTACCCTTTACAAGTGAACATTTGTTCACTATATATAGAAGACGATCTGGTTCGCTAACATCCCCTAGCGAACCAGCATCCCCTTCGTTAAATAAGTTATCTTAACAAACCACCCCCTGATTCGTTAACATCCCCTAACGAATCAGAAGGGAATACATTATAATGTCCTAGTTCGCTAACATTCCTAGCGAACTAGACTTAAACATAACGAATTAGTCTAAAATAAACATTAAATATTATATTTAAATATCAAATAAACATTAATGATAAATACAAAGACTCTAGACGCAAAACCGTGCACTAACAGACACCCCCTCGTCTTGAGCTCTTTGTCTTTAACTTATTTGAAACACTTTGTCTGCCAATCTCTGCAACTATGAATCCCATGTTCATGGCATACACGAACGACACGTTGGAATTGCATAGCCAGGTCGTAATCTTCTTGGCGTTCAAACAAAATCTGCTTCCTGTGTAGCACGTCATTGTCTGTCTCTGATAAATTAACCAACCACATCGGATTGATTATCTTGATGAGCTTAGTCTGTAGTCTTCGACCATGAACAATAACGGCCTCGCCAGTACGATTGTCATAGTACCAACGGTTGAAAGACAGATAAATATCTTGAGGCATTGTCTTCACAGGAACCCTTTTCATTGTCTTTGGTGGCTTCACTTTCAAGACAAGTTTCTTCCAGCCGGTCCTTGGATCAATCTCATCAGTACGTTTACGTCTTGGGACCTGGGGCTTGAAGAATTTGAAGCCATGATTGACCTCGAACAGTAAGTGTTGATGAAACCACTCAGCAGTTCGGTTACCCCCACGATTGATAAATGGACGTCTCGCGAGGGTGTGTACATCCCAACACGGTAGTGTTAAAACATTCATTATCCTCTCGTAATATTGGACACTTTTTTCCCATTTAACAATACATACCTTAAGGTCTGAATCATAGAGCCAGGAGACAATGTCACCATGTACCTTAGAAACAGTCTTGAAGGTAGTCATCTGATTTGCCTCAATCCAAGCAGCAGCGGTATCCTTTCTTTCTTTATCTACATACCGATAAGCACTGATGATCTTACCCACTTTCTGGCGTTTGAACCATCTTTTAATGTCATCATCAGTCACTTCTTTGAGTGAAGGAACAGTCCGTTGCACAATCTTCTCCAGTTCATTCTCAGTCTCCTTAATTACGTCTTCATGAAATACCGGAGCACCTTGATCAACATTTACGTGTTGATACAAGTCCGGGTACTCATCATCTGTAACATCCTCCATCTCAATCTCCTCGTTCTCATAAATAAAATCTGTATTCATAAATAATGGACCAACATCCATTTCTTCCTCATTGATCACTTCGACATTGGGCTCAGTCTCTAAATCAGTCAACTGATCGTCATTCAGCCCAAGCATAATCGAAATCTGCTCCCGTGTCAAAGATCTAACCACAAACTCACCAATCTGTATCTCATCTTTGTTCACCATACTTCTAACCATCCCCAATTCATCAATAAATATCACCGTGTTAGCCTCAATCATTTCTATTGGCTTGGCAGCTGTTTGATCTTGATATGAAATTATCTGCTTGTTCGAATCATCAGCGCCACTAACACCAGCACCAGAGGATGAACCGTGTGATTGTTTAGGCTCACCTCCTGCATCAGACTCGTCAGGATCATCATCATCATTTTTGAGTTTCTTGAGGGCATCTTCTTTACAAGTTAATTGTAAAATTAACTCATCTTGTTCTTTTAATTTCACCCCCTGAGACTCAACAATCGTACGCAACGACTTGATCTCCTTCTGATAGAACGAAATATAACTCATCATCTTTCGTTGATTCTCCATGAGTCGTTCTTGATTAAGTCGGTCAGTTGCCATTTGATTTTCATATAAATGTAGCAGATTAAGCAACATTTCCGTTTGACGTCCAGGTGATAAATTGTATACAAATGGATGAACTGGTTGAATAGGTCCTTGAGGCCGAGTGATTCTCATGAAAGAGACATCACTAGGCGGAGAAGGAGGAAGAGTAGTTGTTGGCAGAGGAGGAGGTCTCATTGAAGTGGTGGAAGAAACAGTCGACAGCACAGCAGGAGGCCTCGGTATCTCGGTCAACGCCATTTGAGGAATTAAACCGAGCCTCTCATGTGACACCATCGTCGTGGTCAAGGTAAGCATCGGAGAGCTAGTAGTCAGCGGAACCGCCGAGCTTTGAGTAGTTGATTGACGAGGTGGTGGTGTTCCAATAATTACACCAGCCCCAGAAGACACACGGGGCTTTTTTGGTGGCTCACCAGTAGCTACAGCCTTACCCTTTCGTTTTCTTTCTTGCTGAGCTTTCAAGGTAGTAGCTAGAGCAGCCTCAACTGCATCTTGTTGTTCTTTCAGAGCTCGATCACCAGCTCCAATATCACCATCACCATTGTCACCATCATCATCTCCATCATCATTGTTCCCACCTACTCCCCCTTCACGCTCGGAATCCGAATCATCATGGATCCAGCGCTCATTAGGAGGACATGCATAATCCGGATTGATTATATGACCAATCATCCGTTTGTCCTATGGCTTATCCTTTCGATAAATCAACATCCGATGCACCGTTTCAGCTTTCATATGTTCCATATCAAGAACATCGTTCACCAATGATCGATCAATCACCAAATTCGGTATCAAATCCTGAATGATTAGTTGTATAAAGCGAGGATACATTAAGAACTTCTTTGACGGTAGAGTTTGCTGAACTTGCTCTTTCAGATGATCAAAGATGAGTTCTGAATAGTTGAAGGGCTTGTTCAGGATTAAAGCTACAAATGCCGATTGCAAGCTTAGTCTGCATTCATCGAAACCACCGCGACGTCCACTCATACAGTGAAGCAAGACATGCAGCAAATACTTGTAAGGTGGACACAAACCATTCTTGTTCAACATAGACCGACGAATATCACCCCCATAATTTAATCGTGTAAATAAACCCCTAACCAATGACCTGTCAAATTCACTCAGGTAATCATCAGTATCATCAAATTGAAATACCCGGCGAATGACTTCAACATCAATCGTAATAGTGATCTGATTAATTGTAGCTCGAACCCAGTTTTCTGCCTCCACATATTCTGCCGTGTTCCAAAACTGCCTGATTATACTAAGATACACCTTAGGTTTAGCAGTGATTGCATAATGTATCTTCAAACGGCGTAGGAAAGTCAGCATAGCTCCGAACATTCTCAAATCACTCACATCTTGATCAACATGAGCACAGATGTTATGCTTCTTATCGAACGGTAATAATATCATTTCAGCTTGTTGAGCCTGTTGTTGTGGTTGTCCTTGTGGCGGTTGATTCTGTTGTTCTTGATCAGCCATTATTACTATATAAATAAAAACCGTATATAAGAATAGATAGTAGGATATATAACCAAAAATATGTGTAATTGATCTATTAACATTGTTAGACGATTGATAAAGTAATTTTTTTTAATGTCATTCGTTAATAATCACACTGATTCGTTATACAAAGATAACGAAACAGGTGATTCGCTATCAAGTAAATAACTTAACGAACATAACTTAGCGAATCACTATTTAAGTTTAACGACCTAACCTCTAGTTCGTTATAATCTGATTCGTGAAACATCTTATTCGCTTAGCTAGTTCGTGTACAATCTTAATGAATTGGACATGAAACAGTTCCAATTCGCTAAGACTAACGAATGGTCATAAATAAGACTTTATCTTTGACTTCACAAAGTCAAGGTCAAAATTGACATGAACAACAATAGTCAACATTTTAAACCCAGATTCAATTAAACCATAACTATCGTCGAATCATCACGCTAAACAGCTCATTGAACTCGGAATAATACTAGTGAATTTAGGTGTATGAGATTGAGACTCAAAACCTAGATGTACTAAGGAACAAACGACCCATCAGTAAACATCAATAACACAAACAATAATTAACCCGGCAAACAAAAATCAAATGATGATTAGAGTTCACCAAGGGTATCGGAAAGTGAATCCGATGATAATGACAAAAAAGTTATACAAATCTAAACATAAATTATACTCAAATGAGTTTCATAAATTCAAAACCCTTAAACCCCAAAAATTACATAATTCAACAGATAACTCATTGTCATTTTTGACGAAAATGATATCGCCAAGAACATTTATACCTTAGAAACTCAAATTGATCTTTGATGTATTCAAACGAAAAGATTAAAAATTTCAGAGAGAATTTGAATAGTTTCTTAAAGATGAAGAAAGAAGGCGAACAGTGGAATACTATTCGTTTTCTTGTCTATATAGCAGTGAACGAAACCCTAGGCACAACTTGTACGAATCAGACGATTCGTTTAACTTGAAGTTAGCGAATTAGCCCATTCGCTAACTCAATTCGTTACCTTATGTTAGCGAATCACAATGTGATTCGTTAAATTAAAGATAGCGAATCAAGACAAGATTCGTGTCATGATTCGTTAAATATGCATAACGAAGGGATGATTCGTTACAGAGTGCGGAAGCGAATTAGGTTAGCAAACCAGAAGCTAGTTCACTAAAGAACCACCTAGTTCGTTAACCATACATAACGAATTAAGTTTAACGAAATAAACCCTTTTATTTAATTTTAAATTAAATAATTAAATGAATAAATTAAAGAATTAAATAATAAAAATTAAATAAATGAAAATTAAATAAACGAATTAAGTAAATTATCGAGAAACCCTTTTATTCCGACAACCAAATACATTAAACTTGTTTCAGATTTCCGAAACTTAACTTAAAAATTTATTTAAGTATATTATATAAAGAAGACGAAAATATTTTTGGTATTTTGAGAAAATTTAAAAGAATTAAAGAATGTATTTACAGAAGAAAATCCGAACAATTAAAGATAAACAATCTTTTTGTGTTTTTGTTGAGTTTGAGCAGAGAATCATATTGACCAAATTGCCCTTCCATCACAGTTTTATATTTCAGCGATATTATGACTGGCGATAAGTTAGTCATTGGTATTATTGTCCACATAAGTCTAATAACACACATTCAAGTATTTTTGTGATATGATTAAATAGTTCAATTAGAGCACAGAATATCAGAAATTATCAGCCTCTAATCTCGACCCTACACATAAACAAAAGTGATTAGTTCAAAAAGGTAGCCCAGGCCTCAGTCTTGGGCACCTTTTGGTTTTCTCTTTGATCATTAACTTTAACAGTTTTCAATTATTGTTCAGCCACTTGTGAATAAGTTACTGGCTTCTTAGACTTTCGTTTTAAGTATGCTTCCTGAACAATGTTTGAATTCCTGTTTTGACATATAGGTTCAGTTGGAATGAATTTTGGTTTCACTTGACCGTGTGTCTCATTGATATGAAACACCTTCCGAGGATTCACATCAGAGAATAAAATATGAGTATCATCAGCATATGACACAGGTCGTTTCAGAATCTCCTTAACCACTGGAATTGGCTTAGATTTGTCCTTGATAAAAGGATGAAGATTTTGAAAGTTTTGCTGATTACAATTTCTCACAACATGATCTTGTTGACCGCATAAAAAACACGTTCGCATGTCCACATGATGATGTTTAGAAGAAATTGGAATAGATGATTGATGATGACTCACATTTTTAGTCATGCAGTTAGCAAACTCATCAGTCAATTCAGCTTTCTTCTTTAAATAAAAATCTAAATTAGAACAGTTTGAAAAGCTTTTTAGTGTATCTGTTCTAGTTGATTTCACAAAATTAATCTTCTTTTCTTGTGTTAAAAATTGTTTTGCCTTAGTCAATGGATCAGATGAGACTGATGTTTTCGCTTGAGCATACACACGTTCAATTTCACGAACCTTGGAAGTTTCATTGTAAAACACACTCTCAATTAGCTTAGGCTTAATGATACTAATTGGAATATCTTTTTCACTGAACATTGTGTCCATTCCCTTTAACTTAAAAAATCTAGCAGCAGATGGCTTAGAACTAGAAGGATTAATGAAACGCATTAAATCCTCATCAGAAATTTTCGGTTTAACTGACTTCTTTGCCTTCATAGAGTTCACTTTCTTTGAATTTTCCATTTTCTCTTGAGGTTTGTGTGAACCATACACTGCTTCCTCAAATTCGTGAGGTTCGCACAGAATATGATTAGAACTGGGAATGTTCTTATTCTTGTGTATAATCTCTGGTTCAAACACATCCTCGATAATGACCTCGTCATTGTGTTCAACAAACACCTTTTTGCTTTGGACATGAGATTTTTGAGGAATAGATTGGGTTTTAACATCTTTAGATTTAATAGATTCAACATTTTTTGAAATTACAGATTCTTTCAAAATTACCTCTTCTTCCTTTCTAGCAAAAGGATTCATTTTATAGTCGTTGTGAAATGGTGGAGGAATTTCTACAAAACCTATACCCTTTTTAGAGTCCTTTTGTTTCCCAGAAACTTTAATAATTTCATTCAACAAAAATGAAGAATTTCGAAATTTACCCAACTTGTTCTTCAACTCAAGAACCTCATTCTCAAGTTCAGTTATCTTAGAGCGATGTTTCAAGATTTCTTGAAACTTTTGGTCATTTATTGTCATTTTCACAGATAATTCGGCTTTCAAATCATGATTACTTATAGTCAAAGCCTCAATCTTTTCTCTTGAGTTAACTTGAGAATTCAAGGATTGTCTATACGTATCTTTCAATGATACAATCTCTTTCAGCAAGTTGTCATTTTGAAGTTTTAATGAATCAATTTTAGACTTGTTATAATCACAATCAACACATGATGAGTTAGAATTAGAATTACTAACCTCGCTTTGTTTAACCATGCAAGCAAATGAAGAAGAATCACTGATCTTCGCCATACATGCAAAGTTAGTTGGAAGCTTTTCACTTTGAATATCAGATTCAGACTCAGTTTCGGCGTCAGAAGAAACTTCACTTCCATTTACATCTTGTGTGTATTCAGACAAACCAAACATAGCTAGATTAGCTTGATTATCATTGCACAGTAGTCGTTGTGACCAATCACTTCCATCAGCTAACACAGCATGTGATCCAGAAGAAGATGATTTCTTTTCAGTATCATTTTGATCTTGATCTCTTGAACCATTGTAGTATTTCTTAGGTTTATCACATTCCTTTGCAAAGTGCCCAAATTCTTGACAATTGTAGCACTTCACCTTTAATTTATCAAACCCAAGCTTCTTGCTTAATGAAGGAAGATCTTTGCCGGTTCTTTGGATAAACTTCTTCATTTTTCTAACAATCATCGCCATATTCCACTTTAGATCCATGAGTTCCAAATCATCGGAATCAATCTGATCATAATCTTCATCGGTTAAATCACTAGTAGCAATCTTACTACTCACCAGATTCTCATAGGAAGACATAAAGGCAGACAAGAATGCGAAATTCTGTTCAGCCTCCTTTAAGTTTACATTAGGTTGAAATGAGAATTGTTTAGTAGAAGATGAATTTCCCGATGTGCCAGATGAACCAGAATTACCAGATATATTTCCAGCAGTGTAGAAACAAGCTTGTGGATCTTTAAACGAAGCATTTGTATTTTCACTTGCAGCAGCTTGAGTAAGAAAAGCGGTTAATGGAGATATGGTTGAGCTAAGAGGCATACTTTTACCATAGAATGAAGGATCATGACTATCCTTTGAAGACTTCTGACATTTCAGATCATATTCTCTGGCTTCAATCTTTTGAATATATTCAATAGCAGTCAGATCTTCATTTGCAAAATAATTATTTCCTTCAAAACCATCAAGAATGTGGAATAAGAACTTGGAAGTATAGTCTTGATAGTATCAATTTTATCACTTTCAGGAACTTCAATCTGCATCTTGTCCATCTCAGCGATCAAGTGATTGAATCTTGTCGTCATTTCTTCAACCGTCTCACCTTTCAATAAATTAAAGTTTCGAAACTGAAACTTAAGAATTACCTTTTTACTCTCTGTTGTGTTACCCATACTTCTCATGCGAAGATGTTGAAATAAAGCAGCACATCTTTTTATACTACCCACTTGATTAAAGATAGTTTCAGGCAAAGCCATGGTTAGAGTAGAATAAGCTTTTATTTCTATCTCTAATGCTTTCTTTTCTTCAACAGAGTATTGTGAGATAGCCTTTGGTGTAAAACCTGTAGTCTCATCTCCAATCATAGGTACAGTGTAAACCTCATCTAAACAGTAAGAACAATCAGGATGGACTGATCCTAAGTGAGCACGAAATCGAGGTTTCCACTTTGCAAAATCACTGAATTTCATTAATCTAGGACATTTGGAATGTGAACCTATTTCAGTATCGAGTTGTAACATTTGTTGCATCAACATGTTCTGAGACGCCAATGCATACATACCAGCCATATTTGAAAATAAACAAGTGTACAGTTATAGCGAACTACACACTGTGTTTAACGAATCAATGAACAAGGTTGAGCGAACTGTGAATAGTGTAGCGAATCGAGTCTTAACGAATCAAGTCTTAACGAATAAGGTAAGTATATTAGTGTATCACAAGTAACGAATCACCAATCAAAGCAACGAATTGACCAAGTGAATTGACCAAGCCAAGTGGACGAATTGATCAAATCTACTTAACGAATTGATCGAACGAATTATAACGAATCAGTTCAACGAATTAGATAAACTTAGCGAATTAAGCTTAACAAAATCAACACTATAGCGAATTAGGTTGTTACAACCGTTTGTAATAAACTCTGACACATTATGCCACGTGGCAAAGGTTGTTATAACACAAATTCCTAGACAAATACGTGTCACACGAATCGGTTAATATAGTTTAACACGAATTGATTAACTCACACGAATCAGCTAGCGACCTGATTAACAAATGGTAAGAACTGATAGCGAATCAAATTAAATGACATAGCGAATCGTCTGAAACCTTATAACGAATCGCATTCATCTTCAAATCTTCAAACATTCAAAAACAATTTTCCAGATATATGAAGATCAACCCAAATCAAACCCAGAAACTTATCGATTCCAGATTCGTAATACTCCTTCAATTCTTAACCAAACTTAACAAGTAATATACCAAAATGCTCGTAATCGCAGAGCGAATTTAGCCGAACACATCTCGTAATCAATTACCCTAATACGCTAATCAATTTCAACCAAAACCAATCCCCTGTTTACGGACTCAAACCGAAAACACAATAAACCTTACCAAATCCAATCCTCAATCCAATTCCACTCAATTGAACATTATCAATACCTTAACCATCACAAACTCAATCTAATTCATTCATAATTTAATCAAATCAACAATGAATTGATTCAAATTCAAACAAAAACAGAAAACTCAATAATAATAACAATTCGTACACCAAATCAAGCGTAAAGAGCACCGAAAGCTCTGATACCACTTGTTTGATCCCGTACTTGAACAATAACCAACAGTCAATAACGATTAACACAGATCTCAGATCTGTCAGTTATAATATTATAGATCTATCTCATAATCAACCTTGATTCAGTGTTCTACGTATGTGTATATATTATCAATAAATTTAACATGAAGCTTGAGGGAGAGTAAATACTTTAAACTTTTCTTAATAATATTATTTCTCTCAAAACTTCTACCCTTTACAAGTGAACATTGTTCACTATATATAGAAGACGATCTGGTTCGCTAACATCCCCTAGCGAACCAGCATCCCTTCGTTAAATAAGTTATCTTAACGAACCACCCCCTGATTCGTTAACATCCCCTAACGAATCAGAAGGGAATACATTATAATGTCCTAGTTCGCTAACATTCCTAGCGAACTAGACTTAAACATAACGAATTAGTCTAAAATAAAAATTAAATATTATATTTAAATATCAAATAAACATTAATGATAAATACAAAGACTCTAGACGCAAAACCGTGCACTAACAAGATGTTCATAAAACTGCTTTCAGAACTCGATATGGCCATTATGAATTTCTGGTCATGCCATTTGGTCTAATGAATGCACCTGCTGTATTTATGGACCTTATGAATAGAGCTTGTAAGCCATACTTGGATAAATTCATGATAGTATACATCGAAGATATACTCATTTATTCACGAACCAGGGAAGAGCATGAGCAACATTTGAAACTAATCCTAGAGTTGCTAAAGAAAGAAGAATTGTATGCCAAATTCTCTAAATATGATTTCTGGCTTCGAGAACTCCTTTTTCTAGGGCATGTAATTAACGAAAACGGTATCCTTGTTGATCCCACAAAGATTGAAGCAATTAAGAATTGGGAGACACCAAGGTACTGAAGTGCGACAATTTTTGGGATTGGCTGGTTATTACCGTAGATTCATCGAAAACTTTTCTTCCATAGCTCAACCTTTAAACCCAATTAACCCAGATAGACAAGAAATGCTATTGTACTAAGAAACAGGAAGAAGCTTTCCAACTACTTAAACAAAAGTTGTACAGTGCACCAATCCTATCACTTCCAAAAAGAACATATGGATTAGTAGTTTATTGTGATGCTTCACAATTAGGGCTTGAATGTGTGCTTATACAACGAGATAAAGTGATAGCCTATGCATGACGACAACTCAAGGTGCATGAAAAGAATTACACAACCCACGATCTGGAATTAGGAGCTATGGTGTTTGCTCTCAAAATCTGGTGACATTACAACCATGACACTAAATGCACGATCTTCACTGACCACAAAAGTCTCCAGCATATATTGATCAAAAAGATCTTAATACAAGACAGCGAAGGTGGGTAGAGCTACTCAATGACTACGATTGTGACATTCGCTACCACCCCAGTAAAGCAAATTTTGTAGCCGATGGCTTGAGTAGAAAAGAAAGAGAAAAATCACTTTGTGTCCGTGCGTTGGGACTGAAAATTCAGACAAGTCTTACCACTTGAATCTGCGATGCACAACGAGAAGCTTTGAAACCTCAGAACATAAAACCCAAGAAATTACGAGGTCTTGAGTGTGAATTCATAGCAAAGTCTGATGGTACACTATACTTGATCGACCGAGTTTGGGTACCATGATATGGGAATTCGCAAAACTTAGTATTGGATAAAGCGCATAAATCCAAATACTCGATTCACCCAGGATCAACCGAGATGTATAAGGATCTCCAAGGATTCTATTGGTGGCCAAATATGAAAGAAGATATAGCAGTTTATGTCTGCAAGTGTCTGACATGTTCAAAAGTGAAAGTTGACACCAGAAATCATCTGAATTGTTACAGCAGCCTGAGATTCTGCAATGAAAATGGGAAAATATTACAATGGATTTTGTGACCAAACAACCTACCACCCCCATTAACCACGATTCCATTAGGGTTATTGTGGATCGATTAACAAAATCCACTCATTTCATCCCCATCCGTGAGAAGGATAGCTTTGAGAAATTAACTAGACTTTATCTGAAAGAGATTGTAGCCAAACATGGTGTACCTGTTTCATTTAACTCTGACAGAGAGAGTCGTTACGTTTCTCGATTTTGGCTATCCCTGCACGAATCCTAAGGCACACGCTTGGACATGAGCACCGCTTATCACTCTCAAACCGATGGTCAAAGCGAAAGAACCATCCAAACGTTAGAAGATATGTTAGAAGCCTATGTCCCTGATTTCGGCAAGAGTTGGGATACCCATTCACCGTTAGCTAAATTTTCCTATAATAACAGCTACCGCTCTAGTATTTAAGTTGCACCGTTTGAAGCTTTATACGGGAGGAAATGTCGATCCCCTCTTTGTTAGGCCGAAATTGGAGAAAAAAACAGACAGGACCTGAAATTGTTCAGGAGACCACCGACAAGGTCTTCCAGATTAAAGACGGGTTAAAGGCTGAAGCAGACCGGCAGAAGAGTTATGCCGAAAATCGTAGGAGACCATTGGAATTCCAACTAGGTTACCACGTACTGTTAAAAGTCTCACCATGAAAAGGAGTGACCAGATTCGGAAAAATAGGAAAATTGAGTGCCTGATATGTTAGACCATTCAAAATCACCGATCGAGTTGGTCTAGAGGCATACGAATTGAATTACCTTCAGAGCTAAGTGGAATACACAATGTGCTCCACGTAACTAATCTAAAGAAGTGCATATCCGATGAATCATTGATCGTCCATGTTGAGGATATTCGAGTTGATGATAAGCTTCGATTCGTTGAAGAGCCTGTGTGGAAAATTGATATGGTCTAAAAGAAACATGTTATTATATAAATATTTCCTACACTTTCAAGTATTTTGAGCCAGGTTTTTATTGAATATATTTCTATTTGGCTCATATTTAAAGTTTAAAGGTTTTAAGAGACACTGAGGGAAAAAACAATAAACCAACACAAAAAATAATAACCATTGATTGGTTTATTTTATATGATGCCGTCTACATATTAATTAACACCATAATGCTATTATATAAACTAAGTTAAATTTCTTGTTTACGTTGGATTTTAAATTAAAATGCTCATAAGTTTAGTAATTCGAATTGTGAAGTTCACAAATAATATTCTCGTTGATGGCATAATGACAGGAAATAATAAAAATCCAAATGGGCCTCAATATGGAATTAAAAGACTGAGAGTTGGGCTGTGGTGACGGAAGGAATTAGTAGCCATGTATGAATCGTGTGTTTTGTTTGTTACCGTATGGCAACTGATTGGAGGGGGCATCACGATAGCTTGGAAAAAAAGTTTTTTCACTATATATATAAATGTAATTTATTTTGTGAAGATAAAAGGGAGTTGGGGGTGGAAATAAAAAAAAACCCTAATATTATTTTTGTCTTTGAAAGAAGGCTACGTGAGGGGCCGGCTACGTGGAAACAGAAGTCAACGAAGAAGAGTTTTCTTTTTGAGACATCAATTACTTTGTTGTCTCATAATAGGAGACAGTAAGAGCCAAAAGTTTAACAGTTGATACATATTTGGGCGGCCACATAGTAAGAAGAATAATTGGTTTGTTTTATTAATTTTTATTATGAATCATCTTTGTGAACTCTATACTACTTTTGTTTCGTATATTTTTATGAGTAGCTAAAACCTTTATACTACCTAGGTTTTGGTTGAATACTATGTTAGATTAATGGTTTGACGAACTACTATTGATTTTTGGTTGATTTGGTATTATGGTAAAGTTTTTAATTGGTTTGTTCATGGTATTGTTGAGTAATTAAATCTAGTTTATTATTTTAATATTTATTCCACTTGTGTTTAATAGTTTTTTGGTGATTGTTAGACGCATGATTAGGTTGTCTACTTTGTGTTTTCAACTTGTTTGCGGTTTATGGTCGAAATAACCATAGGAGTAATTTATAAAAGTTTATTAGATTTTTATTGTTCTTTCACTAGAGAGACCGGGAGGTGATTTAGTGTTGTGTCATCTTTTTCTTTTGCGGGTTTAGGTAATAATTGCACGGGAGTGAGTTATCCTAGGTCCCTAAGATTATTGTGATACAAGTTGTGTTCAAGTTAATTAAAAATACTCTCTTTATATTAATATATATTGTATTCGAAGAGACCGGGAGGTGATTCGGGTTTTGGGGTACCATAATATTATTAGGCGAGGTGAGACCGGGAGGTGATCCAAACCTTTAACAATTGAGCTTCACATGTCATTAGAGTTCTAAAGTGTCGTTGGTGAGGCCGGGAGGCGATCTAGCGTATTTTAGTGGTCTTTAATGTCATATTTTTAAGATATTGTTTTTCAACCAAGTCAAGTTCGTTAACTATTAATTTTAACTAGTGGGATTCCATTACCTAGGTAGTCGTTTCTCATATTTGTTTTAAAAATCAATTTTTATAAAGTTTTATTTTTAGTTAATTTTAATTAGTTACGTTTTATTAGTTTAATTAATATAAAGAATTCTAAAAATCAAAAGAAAGTCTAGGTTAGTAATCATTTAAGTTTAATAATTAGAGTTTACCCATATTGTCCAATGTTCGATATCCGTTCTTACTTGCTAGCTACATTGCGTCCGGTACACTTGCCGATTGTGTGTGGTTTTTTTTAGGTAAATTCGCTAAAATTTGATTTTAATATTATATACGTTTTTCACACATTAAGTTTTTGGAGCCGTTGCCGGGGACACTGGCAAATTCTTTTTTTAAACCAAGTTGATTATCTAATCTGTTTATTTGTTTATTTGCTTTTTAGTTGTTATTTTCCTTTAGGTGCCTTTACTTGCTATTTGTGCCTTTAGGTTTTCTAAAAAAAAGTTTAATTAAATTAAATAAATTTTGTTTTAGTTCATGCATAATACTCGTTCTCAAGGCCCACCTTTATTCACTGCATCAAAAGAGCCTGAAAGAGAGTTTCAGGAGCGACTTAAGGAGACTACAGATAGCGAGAGCAATTCACCCGACATCCATGTTAGCTTCTCTACTCCTAGAATAGATATGGGCGACGCCATTCCACCACCGAGACAAACCGTTCATGCTAGAGCCAACGATGGTATCGTGGGAGCCCGATCAGCAATTGTCCGACCTGCTGCGACTAATACCCAAAACTGTCAAATTCCCTCTCACGTCATGAATTGAATCACCAATTCTGCTCAGTTCCACGGCTTGGATGACGAAGATGCTCCGGGATACCTATCTCGATTCGTGCGGATCTGTGAAACTTTTATCATTAATAATATCTTGTCCGACGTCATTCATCTTAAGTTATTCCCATTCTCACTTTCTGGTCGTGCTGCTACATGGTTTGACTCTCTTCCGAACGCCTCAATCGCCACATGGGCCGACTTGCAATCCAAGTTTCTTAGGAAGTATTTTCCTCCATCGAAGGCTGGGCGTCTACGCGAGAAAATCCGTTCTTTTCATATGGACCCCGATGAGTCCTACTATTCCCCGTGGGAGCGTTTCCAAACTCTTATAAGCCGTTGTCCTCAGCATGGCCTAAACGATTGGGCGGTGGTTGAAAAATTCTATAACGGTCTTACTCCCAAAACCCAACAGCGGTTCAATACCGCCACCGGAGGAAATATGCTCGATAAACTCACCATAGAGGAGGATGAAGAAATGTTCGAGAGCATTGCATTAGGGGATCAACATACACCGAGTAGAAGGTCCGTCTCGGATGCCAAGGCCGCAGCCATCTCAGCATCACGTGGAGCGCATCATGTTGATCAGGAAACGAGTGTGTCGGCAGATGTGGAGGCACTGAAGAGGGAGTCAGAGAGCTTAGGTTGCAAGCTCGTAGGTGTGAGATATGTCGTGGAAATCACGAGACAGCCGATTGTCCCGTTGATTCTCAGGAGGAGGTAGATCTCTTGCTAATCAAAACCGTACCTTCAATTCTGGGTGGCGAAACAATAATTCTAACTCTAATTGAGGTAACACCGGTTATCAGCAACGCCAGAATCTGTTCTAAGAACCCGTCCCCGAACCTGGTCCTGTACCAAATAGTACTTCTAAGATGGAGGAGATGTTAGCTAACCAATCTCAATTGTTAAATCAGCTCTTACAAAATGATGCCAACACCAAATCCACTCTTATGCAGCATGAGACGTTTATGAAGGGACAACAGGTCGTATTTTAGAATCTCAAGGCTAAGTTTGGTGAGTTGTCCGCAAAGATTGATCAACGACCCTCGGGGAGTCTTCCAAGTAACACCATCCCTAATCCCGGTCCCACCTATTCTAAACATTTCAAAATTCTCAGGCCAAGGCAGTGACTACCCGAAGTGGGAGAGGGGTCGTTAGAGATACACCAAGAGAGGAGGAGGAAGTTGATGAGGAGCTGGAGTTAGAGACACCGCCTGATACGGTGAACCAGAGGCGAAGCCCAGCAAGTACCTCACGGTCAGGCGGAGTGTCAGTTGAGAAGGAGAAGCATGTTGAATAGGAACCGGTGCGCGTTTATAAGCTTAAACCGCCATATCCCGGTCGATTGGTGAAGAAGAACGATTCGGAGCAGTACTCTAGGTTTCTCGACATGCTTAAGAAGCTCCATGTGAACATTCCATTTATTGAAGCTCTCGCGAACATGCCAAAACACGCCAAGTTTCTTAAAGATTTGCTCACTAATAAAAAGAAACTTGAGGAGCTTTCGACTGTTACTCTTAGTGAGGAGTGTTCTGCCGCCGTACAGAACAAGCATCCTAGGAAGATGACAGATCCGGGAATCTTTACCATTCCTTGCTTGATTGGTAATCTTCATGTTAGCAATGCTTTGGCCGACCTCGGTGCAAGCATTAATCTCATGCCCTAATATGTGTTTGCCAAACTTAACGTGGGAGAGCTGCTTCCCACCCGAATGAGTATCCAGCTCGCAGACCGATCTGTGAAGTTTCCAAGGGGCATTGTGGAGAACATGTTGGTGCAGGTGGACAAATTCATCTTTCCAGTCGACTTTGTCATTCTCGATATGGATGAGGACTCGAACGTCCCGCTCATCCTCGGTCGTCCATTCTTAGCCACCGCACGCGCTCTCATTGATGTTGCCGATGGCAAATTAACTCTTCGAGTTCATAATGACACAGTCACATTCGACGTGCAGAAATCCATGAGGCATACTCAGCAGCAGGATGACACTCTCTACTTCATCGACACTTTCATGATGCATGTAGGCGACTATCTTACGAAGGTCTGCCATAGAGACACGTCTGACAATCAGATCATCGATGTGGAGAATCAGTCATTCGAAATGACAGAATTTGATTTTGAGTTGCAGGAGAAGGAGGAGTTGCAATTACTCGAGGCAGGAGGACACGAGCTGATCATGGGTTCCCAAATCTTTTCTAATGTCCTTGCGGTTGAAGAGCGAGAGTTTCCAATCGAAAAACCATTTGTTGAGAACCCCCCATCTTTAGAGCTAAAAGATTTACCATCACACCTCGAGTATGCGTTTTTAGGGGAGGGGTCTCAACTTCCTGTCATCATTTCTTCGAGTTTGGAGACGGGGGAGAAGGAGAAGTTGATGGTTGTTCTGAAATCTCATAAGCATGTCATCGCATGGAAGCTTATGGATATAAAAGGTATAAACCCGTCATTTTGCACACATAAAATCTTTATGGAGGATGAGTTTAAACCTGTGGTTCAGCCGCAGAGGAGGCTTAACCCGAACATGCAGGAGGTTTTCAAGAAGGAGGTTATTAAGTTGCTCGATGCTGGTTTGATTTTTCTGATCTCCGACTCCGCGTGGGTTAGCCCAGTCCAGGTGGTCCCTAAAAAGGGCGGTATGACAGTTATCACGAATGAAAAGAATGAGCTCATACCGGCACGGACTGTAACAGGGTGGCGAGTTTGCATCGACTACCGCAGACTTAACGAGGCCACACGAAAGGACCACTTCCCGCTTCCATTCATCGATTAGATGCTCGAGCGTTTGTCAGGACAGCAGTTCTACTGTTTTCTTGATGGCTTTTCCGGTTATTTCCAGATCCCTATCGCCCCGGGTGATCAGGAGAAGACCACATTTACATGGCCCTTTGGCACATTTGCGTACCGGCGCATGCCATTCGGATTATGTAACGCTCCAGCCACATTTCAGCGGTGCATGGTGGCCATTTTTCATGAGTTAATCGAGGATTCCATGAAAGTATTTATGGATGATTTTTCTGTCTTTGGGAATTCCTTAGATGATTTTCTGCGTAACTTAGATCGAGTGCTCGCTAGATGTGAAGAGACGAACCTTATGCTTAATTGAGAGAAATGTCACTTTATCGTTCATGAGGGTATTGTTTTAGGTCATAAGATTTCTAGTGCGGGGATTGAGGTAGATAGAGCTAAGGTAGACACCATTTCAAAACTTCCACCGCCCGCTTCCGTGAAGTCTATTCGTAGTTTTTAGGTCATGCGGGATTCTACCGCCGATTTATTAAAGATTTCTCAAAAATCTCCTGTCCGATGACCCAGCTTCTAGAGAAAGATAGGTCGTTTGATTTTAATGAGGATTGTTTGAGGGCCTTTGAGTTGATTAAGGAGAGGTTAGTGAGTGCTCATATTCTTGTTGCTCCCGATTGGAATCTTCCGTTTGAGATCATGTGTGATGCGAGCGATTTAGCTGTTGGGGCCGTGTTAGGGAAGTGTCGAGAGAAACATTTTCATCCCATCTATTATGCTAGCAAGACCCTTAACGATGCTCAGGAGAATTACACCACGACAGAGAAGGAACTTCTTGCAGTTGTTTTCGCGTGCGATAAATTCTGTTCCTATCTCGTGCTTTCTAAGACTATCATTTTCTCTGATCATGCGGCTCTACGGTACTTGTTCTCTAAGAAAGATGCGAAGCCTCGACTCCTTCGTTGGATCCTTTTGCTTTAGGAGTTTGATATAGAAATTAAAGATAAAAGAGGGGCTGAGAATGTTGCCGCCGACCACTTATCGCAGCTAGAAAATTCTGACATGGACAAGACCCGGGAACAGGGGATTGGTGACGATTTCCCGGGTGAGACTTTATTGTATTTGAAGGCGAGTGATGAGGGTTTTCCATGGTTTGCTGATCTTGCTAATTATCTATCATCTGGTGAGTTAGTACCCGGACTGACATATCAGCAAAAGAAGAAGTTCTTTGTAGATATTAAGTTCTACATTTGGGAGGATCCGTACTTATTCCGTATTGGCTCGGATCAAGTGATTCGAAGATGTGTTTTTGGTGATGAAGCTCGTAGTATTCTTCGACATTGTCATGAGTGGCCGACTGGTGGCCATTTTGGTGCGACTTATGCCGCCAAACGCGTGTTTGATGCGGGATTCTATTGGCCCACTATTTTTCCTGATGCGCATGAGTTTGTTCGTTCATGCGATGCGTGTCAGAGGACTCGAAACATCTCATCCCGAAATGAGATGCCCCAAAACCCCATCTAGGTGGTTGAGATCTTCGATATATGGGGCATTGATTTTATGGGTCCGTTACCTATGTCTAGAGGGAACAGATACATACTCGTTGCTGTCGACTACGTGTCTAAATGGGTGGAGGCTCAAGCCTTACCTAGAAATGACGCGCGGGTTGTAGTGGGATTCCTTCAAAAACTCTTTGCTCGATTCGGTACTCCTAAGGCTCTGATCAGTGATCGGGGTACCCACTTTTGTAATGCTCAGATGGATAAGGTTCTGAAACGTTATGGGGTCACCCATCGACTTTCTACGGCCTACCATCCTCATACTAGCGGTCAAGTGGAAATACCAATCGTGCATTAAGAGGATCTTAGATAAGACAATTGGTAACAGTCGCGGAGACTGGGCTGAAAAGCTAGATGACACACTTTGGGCCTTTCGTACTGCGTTCAAAACGCCTATCGGGACCACTCCCTTTCGGCTATTTTATGGAAAGGAATGTCATCTGCCTGTTGAGTTAGAACATCGTGCGTATTAGGCTTTAAGAGCCGTAAATCTTGATTTATCTGCTGCGGGAAAGAGTCGTTTTCTTCAAATTCATGGGGTTGAGGAGTTACGGAATGAGGCGTATGAAAGAAGTTGGGGGTATAAGGAGCGGACAAAGGAACGTCATGATAAACATATAAAGGGGCCCAAAGAGTTTAAGTGTGGGGATAAAGTTCTTCTATATAATTCTCGGTTGAAGTTGTTTCCGGGTAAATTGAAATCCCGATGGGCTGGTCCGTTTGTTGTGAAGGAGGCATTTCCGTATGGAGCGGTTGAGATAGAGGCTGATGATGGACATTCTTGGAAAGTGAATGGGCATAGACTGAAGCATTATATTGGAGGTTCACTTGGTGATCGTGAGGAGGAGGCGATCTACCTTGATTCTTCTGGAGAGTAGAGAGGAGAGCACACTCGGGACTTCGCCCGAGTTGTAGAGTTTGTATAAAATTTTAGTTGCATTATTTTTTTATTTTCTTTTATTTTTATTCTTCTTTGTTTTATTTTTCTTTGAGTCTTTTTAGTCATTAGAGTCTGTTTGATGGCTGCTTAGGGTTGTTTTGAGTTTTATTTTGCAGGATTGGATTTTCTTGTTCGTACTCAATCTCCATTCGGATGAGGATTTTTCTGAGCCTATCATATTGTAGAGGACATCCAGAAGCTGCGGCCGCGAATGAAATGCTATACGGTCGCCTTGGAACGAGACTTGTGAAGATAACTGCATTATTACCAGGGGAGTCTATTCCAATTTATTGTTTTATTTGCTTACATTTTTTTATTCAGCTTTATTTTCTATTTTTCTATTCCTACATTGGGGACAATGTAGATTTTAAGTGTGGGGATGGGAACTGACGTTTTCTTTTGGTTAAAAAAAAGTTTAAAAAAAATAAAAAAATAAAAATAAAAAAACAGTTTCAAATTTTATTATAAAAAAAAGAAAAAAAATATAAAATATAAAAATAAAAAAAAGTTCAAAAAAAAATGTCCTGAAATTTTAATGAAATTTTTGCAAATAATGGAAAATGATAGAAAAATTTGATATTGGTTTTTAAAACTACTATTATATATGAGATTAAATAAAAGATTACGTACTAAACTTGGGATGTGTCAGTAGGCCCAACTAGCTTTGATGGTCCTCTTTAGCAGATTTTATATATCTAATAATTTGAAAAACGGTGAAACCGAATTTCGATGCTTAGAGAGGATTACCATAATCTAAAAACTTTGAGATGGTTATACTTAGATGCACTCAAAACCAGCACACACCACCACATGTCCATCTTTTTACGAGTTTAGAAATAGTTATATACTTTAGGGTGATATAAAAAAAGAAAAAAAAGAAAAAAAGAAAAAAAAGCGAAAAAAAAGAAAAAGAGAGAAGTATGTTTTGAAAGTTATGTGGATATTCAAAAGTTGTTCAAGAAAAGCAAATGCTTGTGAAGAAATTTATGTATTGTAAAATGCCAAAGAAGCATTCTCAAAAATAGAAAAAGAGGCCAAAGTGCACATACTAGACAGGGCTGAGAGTTTACGTGTTACCAAGGGGATAGTGACTCTGAGGATACACTATTGGGGCTCGAAGGTTCTTAGTCAATAAATATTTTTTTAGGAATTTATAGGACAAAGTCCAATAATAATTAGAAATAGCTCGTACGACCTCCACATGACCATTCATCCATCAAATATCACCGAGTGCATCTAATTAGTACCATCAACGAGTCCTTAGCTTATGGTGATTTGTCAAACCCGTTTGCGTTGACTTTAGTTTTTTCTAGCTCTCTTTGTCTGAGATGGGGTAGGTGTAGCCGTGATTTTTGAACTTAAAGCGCTTAATGCAATTGGGGGCTTGATAGGTTGGTGGCTGGGTTTAAGTGGACAATAATATCGGCAATCACGGTTTTTGCGTTTATCTGTGCTTAAAAGATAACCTATATGTTTTGAAAACTAGTCTTAAATTCTGATTCCATTGCAATATATATATTTTTCCGGGGACGAAAAAAGTTTAAGTGTGGGGATATTTGATATGGTCTAAAAGATACATGTTATTATATAAATATTTCCTACACTTTCAATTATTTTGAGCCAGGTTTTTATTGAATATATTTCTATTTTGCTCATATTTAAAGTTTAAAGGTTTTTAGAGACAGTGAGAAAAAAAAATTAAACCAACACAACAAATAATAACCATTGATTGGTTTATTTTATATGATGTTGTCTACATATTAATTAACACCATAATGCTATTATATAAACTAAGTGAAATTTCTTGTTTACGTTGGATTATAAAATAAAATGCTCATAAGTTTAATAATTCGAATTGTGAATTTCACTAATAATATTTTCGTTGATGGCATAAAGACAGGAAATAATAAAAATCCAAATGGGCCTCAATATGGAATAAAAAGACTTGGAGTTGGGCTGTGGTGACGGAAGGAATTAGTAGCCCATGTATGAATCGTGTGTTTTGTTTGTTACCCTATGGCAACTGATTGGAGGGGGCATCACGATAGCTTGGAAAAAAAGTTTGTCACTATATATATATATATATATATATATATATATATATATATATATATATTTATTTTTTGAAGACAAAAGGGAGTTGGGGGTGGAAATAATAAAAAAAACCCTAATATTATTTTCGTCTTGGAAAGAAGGCTACGTGGGGGGCCGGCTACGTGGAAACAGAAGTCAACGAAGAAGAGTTTTCTTTTTGAGACATCAATTACTTTGTTGTCTCATAATAGGAGATAGTAAGAGCCAAAAGTTTAACAGTTGATACATATTTGGGCGGCCACAGTGTAAGAAGAATAATTGGTTTGTTTTATTAATTTTTATTATGAATCATCTTTGTGAACTCTAAACTACTTTTGTTTCGTATATTTTTATGAGTAGCTAAAACCTTTATACTACCTAGGTTTTGGTTGAATACTATGTTAGATTAATGGTTTGACGAATTACTATTGATTTTTGGTTGATTTGGTATTATGGTAAAGTTTTTAATTGGTTTGTTCATGGTATTGTTGAGTAGTTAAATCTAGTTTATTATTTTAATATTTATTCCACTTGTGTTTAATAGTTTTTTGGTGATTGTTAGACGCATGATTAGGTTGTCTACTTTGTGTTTCCAACTTGTTTGTGGTTTATGGGCGAAATAACCGTATGAGTAATTTATAAAAGTTAATTAGATTTTTATTGTTCTTTCACTAGAGAGACCGGGAGGTGATTTAGTGTTGTGTCATCTTTGTCTTTTGCGGGTTTAGGTAATAATTGCACGGGAGTGAGTTATCCTAGGTCCCTAAGATTATTGTGATACAAGTTGTGTTCAAGTTAGTTAAAAATACTCTCTTTATATTAATATATATTGTGTTCGAAGAGACCGGGAGGTGATTCGGGTTTTGGGGTACCATAATATTATTAGGCGAGGTGAGACCGGGAGGTGATCCAAACCTTTAACAATTGAGCTTCACATGTCATTAGAGTTCTAAGGTGTCGTTGGTGAGGCCGGGAGGCGATCTAGCGTATTTTAGTGGTCTTTAAAGTCATATTTTTAAGATATTGTTTTTCAACCAAGTCAAGTTTGTTAACTATTACTTTTAACTAGTGGGATTCCATGACCTAGGTAGTCGTTTCTCATATTTGTTTTAAAAATCAATTTTTATAAAGTTTTATTTTTAGTTAATTTTAATTAGTTACGTTTTATTAGTTTAATTAATATAAAGAATTCTAAAAATCAAAATAAAGTCTAGGTTAGTAATCATTTAAGTTTAATAATTAGAGTTTACCCATAGTGTCCAAGGTTCGATATCCGTTCTTACTTGCTAGCTACATTGCGTCCGGTACACTTTCCGATTGTGTGTGGTTTTTTTTAGGTAAATTCGGTAAAACTTAGTTTTTAATATTATATACGTTTTTCACACATCAAAAATACAAAAGCTTAGACGAAATCGTATCAAGCTAGTCAAATTTCGTTGGAATTCATGACTAGGTCCTGAGTTCACCTCGGAACGATAAGACTAGATGAAACGGAAATGTCCTCATATATTTCCTGTAGAATCTGAAGCCGGTGACACTTCCTAAATTTTGGGACAAAATTTCTTAAAAAGGAAGGGAAAATGTAATACTTGGCAAAAATTTATCGCTAATGTAATCATGATTAGCAATAAACTATCAGTATATGAATCAAATCTTTTCTTATTAAGATTCAAAATCTAGTAAAGTCAACAAAAAGTTAAAATTTCACCACGTATAACGAGCATAATGTGGAATAACCTCGGTCAGCAAGCCAGAAAATAATTAAATCCTTAACATGATTAAATGGCCCCGAAAATTTAAAATATATGTTAAAAATTTAGAGATAATGTATAAACATGATTTTAGAAAACTCGAATCGCAAAAACTGAAAAATAAGTAAACGAAAGCTAGTACCGGACACCGAAAGGACCCGCCACAAACTATTAACTATTTTAAGAAAAATAGTTTCTATAGTCTATATTGTCATGAATTTGATTTCATTCAAAGTCTGACAAAAATTACTAAAAACGGGATCCGATTTATTGTCCAAAACTTGCAATACGTTAAACCAATTCACCAAACTAGTTATAATATTACCTAACCCTTCACCTTCACACCCCCCCCCCCCCCTGCCACCTCACCCTCTCCACCTCCCTTTCTCCCAATCTTTTTTCACCAACTCAAAACCCCAATCATTACCATCCTAATCTAGAATCATGTGTTGTAAACATTGGAGATCATCCACATTATCCCCTAATATCTTACTCATCTAAGCTACTCCTCCCTCACCATCTCTATAAACTCACAGCAAACACACACCCCACACACATTCATATTTTCAAAACTCAAATCACCACACAAACATATTTAATTACAATCAATATTAAGGTGGAGTTAGGCTTCAAGGAGAAACGATTAAGGGAAGGGAATGAAGAGGTATGTACCCGCCTCAACACCAAGCGAGGCGGGTCAACCCACAAGATATAGACAACAGGCTTGAAATCAAGACATTATGAAGGCACAAAGCCAAAACCTACGCGCATGGCGCATATCACATGCTCAGGCATCATATGCCCAGGCACCACACATGCTCAGGCATCATATGCCCAGGCACACATATGCTCGCGCATCACATATGCTCGCGCGTGGCGCATCAGCGCGCGGCGCATATCACATCTGCGCATGAAACATCTGGGCGTGAGAATAAAAGAGAAGACCTCGCGCATCCTCAGGATTGGCGCATATCACACATGCACATAATCAACCTCGTCCTTATCCAAATCAGGATTAGGGCAACCTTGATTGTGCACGTCAGACAACCATCCAGAAGGTATCTTTTTAAGGAATAAGAATATACTGATGTGACAGCTGCCAAATGAAAGGTGGACAACTCAGCATGACACATGTGCTACCACGTGATTACAACCAATGAGAAAGCACCAGGTGTCCCAGAGGACACGTGGCGCAGAGCAATTGGAGGAGGCCAACAAGGCTGAGCCCAATCAGTGGGAACCCTAGCACTATAAATACAGCATCAACTCCACAAGGAGAGACATTCATTCATTTCACATTCAAGTAGATTCAATTACATTCACTCACAGACAGTTACAGTCAGTAACACTCACAATCATAGCAAATTACAGAGTATTCAGCTATTAAGTAATACTCTTCAGATTTCCTTACTCACACATTATTATCTTCTCCCACAAATACTTATTCTCACACCGGAGGGTTACCCCAAAGAGGACCTCTCTGTCCCTTTCTGAGGGGTAAGTTGACGGTGCTGTTCATTTTGTAGGTGGAAGAACCCAGATCCAAGAAAACCATCGGTGAAATAGTATAATCGCACCCGAGGAAAGTAGATCGTCTACCAGTGAGTCGATCCACGCTTCTTCATTGGCGCCATCCACGGTTACAACGGCAATCAGATCTCATCAGATCTATATATAAAAAAAAATCACCATGGTTTCTGGCGTTCATAACGTTGATCAAGTTCTGGAGGATATTGAACGTGAGGATGTTAATGAGGGACAACAGTTTCTGAGGGTGTCGCGTGATTCTACGCGCACCACCAGTAACCGTCCCTTCAGCACAACTCCTCACGGCCAGACTGAAACTCCTCTAGACGATCTCACGTTACAAAATCTTGCCGGCGCGAAACAAAAAGGACCAATGGGTCCAGAAGATGAAACAAATGATCCTAAAGAATGGCTCATAAACGAGCAGCGGCGTCTAATGGACAAGTATAATGAGATGGTCAAACAGAAAAAGCTAGCCGACTTAACACAACGGCAAGCGCTTGATAAGCAAACTGTTCATGGAACAAAGAGGCCGCGCGCGCCGGAAGAAGGACATTCTGTTCACACTGCACACACTGAGTTCAGTGATGAAGAACTGCACAGCATGAGGAAGACGCGAGATACTCATGCAGGAGGCTCACAGCTCCGCGCACCTGTGAATATGGCGCCTGGAGCCAGAGCCGATCTGGATCTGCACATGCCATACAGCCCACCAGTTAGAGGGCAAGTGGACGTAACCACACCCTATAGACCAGCCATCTTGGTGAAACATTCAAAGTTCACTGCGCGCATCGCGCAGGCTCCCATCCAGCACAAAACCAAGATGCCAAGTGGTTTGGGTAAATATGACGGCACAACAGATCCAGACGATTTCTTGCAAGGTTTTTACAACACGGGAAACCTAGAGAGCTGGACGATGCCAACATGGTGTCACATGTTTGCTCGCTGCCTCACGGGCGCGGCGCGTGTCTGGTTCGAGAGCTTGCCGACTGGGCAAATTGATGGGTTCGAGGAACTATAGGAAAAATTCCAAGCCCACTTCGTACAGCAGCGCAGACACACGCGCGACCCTGATGACATCATGCACTGCGTGCGCAGGAATGATGAAACGATTGAAGACTACATCACTCGTTTCAATCAGGAGTCTCTGGCAATCGGAGGGATCACTGAGCAACTACTGCGCGTGGCCTTTATACAAGGTGCGCGCAGTGATCAACTCCGCCGAGCTCTCGTAAGCAGAGATGGCATGCCCACCACGTGGGCCAAGTTAATGGAAGCCTCGCGAGTCTTCGCGAGAAATGAAAAACAAATTGCCCAAGATAGGGCAAGAGAAAGAGCGCATCAAGCTGAGTCACCGCGCAGCAAAGAAAAAAGGGGCAAGCAGAACTCTGTATGGTCCAGGTTGCAACCAACCAGTTTTTCTTCCGCAGATAAACAGGCGCAACCAAGCTCACCCCAGCCCCAAAAAGATGTTCGTAATCGCGGGGAGGGTGACAAGAGGGAGGGCGGCAGAGATCCTAGCAGACCTCTGCCAAGAATATGGACTCCACTCACTAAAACGCCTTCACAGGTGTTAAACACTGAGAATGTCCAATTCAAAAGCCCCAAGCCACTACACTACAAGGGACCATCAGACAGTGGCAAGTACTGTGAATTTCACAAGTCCACAGGGCACAACACTGATGCATGCCACCACTTGAAGGATGCAATTGAAAAGGACGTGAAATCAGGCAAGCTGGCTCACCTGGTGAAAAACTCAAGACCAGACGATGAACAATCAGGAGCCTCAGCCAGCAAAAAGTACAAAAGAATCTGTGTAGCCGAGGGAGGAAGGCAAGGGCAGACATCAAGAAAGAGAAGCGCGCAAATCCAAGGAGATTGGCGCGAGCAGCAAGTCATTTTCCCAAGAATTAGGGGAGGCCCTTCCATCAGCAGTCCTCTTGTTATCACTACACACATTGCTCATTACGAAGTGTCAAAAGTCCTGGTGGACACTGGCAGCGAATCAGACATCATGTATGAGCAATGTTTCAGAAAACTGGATCCGGCAGACCAAGCGAGGCTTGAAATTGTGAATGCACCAATCTCTGGTGTTTCAAATGAAATCATTCATCCCCTAGGTCAAATACAATTTGAGCTAACTATGGGGGATGAGAAACACAAGCGAGCCGAAGTTGTCAACTTCTTGGTCTTGCCCACCACCTCTTGCCACAATATGATCTTGGGTAGGGGAACGATTGCCCAATTTAACGCTATACCGTCGCCAGCGCACGGCGCGTTGGGGTTCCCAACACCAACAGGTGAAACTTTTGTATACCGAGATCATTTGTGCGCAGTGACAAGTACTCCGCGAGAGGGGAGAATGAAACTTCCAATGGCAGACAACGCGCCAGAGGAATGGATTCTCAACCCGAAATTCCCGGAGCAAAAAATCACAATTGGCGCTACGATATCAGACGACACGAGGGTGAGAATGAAAAGATTGCTCACAGCATATATGTCGGTCTTCGCATGGCAACACTCTGATATGACTGGGGTTCCGCGAGACCTGGCTCAGCATTCTCTCAACACCTTCAAGTCTGTAGAGCCAATTGCTCAAAAGAAGAGAGTCATGGGGGATGAGAAAGCGAGGGCCATGAATGAGCAAGTTGAGGATTTACTGCGCGCAAACATCATCCGCCCGATACGATACCAGACATGGGTAGCCAATCCTGTGATGGTAAAGAAAAGTAACGGGTCATGGAGGATGTGCATTGACTTCAAGGACCTCAACAAAGCGTGCCCAAAGGATTGTTACCCCCTCCCAAACATCGACGCAAAGGTGGACTACGTGGCGCCATTCAAGCTAAAATGTTTCCTGGATGCCTACAAAGGCTATCACCAGATTCAAATGGCACCACAAGATGAGGACAAGACCGCATTTAGAACCGACAATGGTGTTTTTTGCTACACAAAAATGCCCTTTGGTTTGAAGAATGCGGGCGCCACCTACCAAAGACTTATGGATGCCGTTTTCAGCGAGCAAATCGGAAGAAACCTAGAAGTCTATGTGGACGATTTGGTGATCAAGAGCAGGGAGGAAAAGCAAATGCTCAAAGACATCGAAGAAACCCTTGGGCGCCTAAAGGAAGTTAACATGAAGCTCAATCCGAGCAAATGTACTTTCGGCGTACTAGAGGGAAAATTTCTAGGTGTAATGGTCACCAAGGATGGTTTCAAGGTGAACCCTGAGAAGGTGGAGGCCATCCTTGACATGCCCTCGCCATCCACCATGAAAGAGGTACAGAAGCTGAATGGTAGATTGGTTCAATCAACAGGTTCCTAGTGAACCATGCAAGCAAATCTACCCCATTTGTCAACACATTGAGGAATTGCTTAAAGAAAAGCCAATTCAAATGGACTCCTGAGGCCGAGCAAGCTTTCAGGGAGATAAAAGAATGTTTGATAAATCTGCCCGCGCTCACAGCTCCACTTCCTGGTGAAACTTTGACATTATACCTATCAGCAGGAGAGCGCGCCATCGGCGCAGTATTATTGGTGGATCGCAAGGGAATCCAAACGCCAATATACTATGTGAGTCGGGTGCTGAAAGATCCTGAGACGCGCTACTCCATCATGGAAAAGTTAGTTTTATCACTAACACACGCGTCGCGCAAGCTTCATAGATATTTCAATGGTCATCCCATTGAAGTTCTGACTGGTTACAACATCCAGCAAGTTTTGCGGCGCCCCGCGCTCTCAGGAAGGCTGACAAAGTGGGCGCTGGAATTAGGCGAGCACACGATCGCCTATAAGCCCCGTCCAGCAATAAAGGGACAAGTCTTGGCTGATTTCATAGCCGAGGTCCCCGAAGGAAGAGTTGAAGAGGCTCAGCGCGAGGTAGACCAACCGCGAGCCAATGATGAAGAAAATGTGTGGAGATTGTTCACTGACGGAGCTTCAAACAACGAAGGGTCCGGCGCAGGCCTAAAACTGGTGGATCCAGAGAGTCATGAATATACTTACGCCATCAGGTTGGACTTCCAAAGCACCAACAATGAGGCTGAGTATGAAGCCCTGCTGGCTGGCCTGCGCATCGCGCAAAAATTAGGAGTAAAAAAGCTAGAGGCCCATGTTGATTCATACTTGGTAGCAGCACAGGTCAATGGCCTTTATGATGCCAAGGAGAACACCATGCCTCTATATCTAGAGCAGGCGAAAAAGCTCATCGAGCAATTTGACAGCTTCAGAATCATTCATATTCCGCGCAGTGAAAACAAATCTGCAGACGCACTGAGTAAGATGGCATCAACCAGTTTTGATCACTTTGGCAAAAATGTCAGGGTAGAAGTAATGAGCAACCCATCGGTGGTAGCGAAGTCTGTCCTGGTAACTCATACAACCCCTTCATCATGGATAACTCCAATAATGGAATTCTTGAAGGAGGGAAAGGTACCAGATGATCGCGCGCAAGCGAGGAAGATAAGACACAAGGCACAGAACTATGAACTGCTTGATGGTACATTGTATCGACGCTCTTATCTTGGGCCGCTCATGAAATGCCTAGATGCTGAGGAAGCAAGCTATGTGATCAGAGAGATACATGAAGGAATCTGTGGAATACATGCTGGCCCGCGCATGGTGGTTGCCAAGGCAATGAGCGCAGGTTACTATTGGCCTGGCATGTACTTGGACGCTCTAAAAGAGATCCAAAAATGCAAACCATGTCAGAGCTATGCGCCAAACACCATGCGGCCAAAGAACAACTTGATTCCGGTGACCTCCGCATGGCCTTTCCACAAATGGGCAATCGATATTGTGGGTCCCCTACCGCAAGCGCAAGGGCGGGTAAAATTTTTGGTAGTGGCAGTAGACTATTTCACGAAATGGGTTGAAGCCAAGCCACTAGCAAAAATCACAGCCGAAGCGATGAAGCAGTTTATCTGGAGCCACATCATATGCCGTTTTGGCTTGCCCATGGAAATTGTGAGCGATAATGGCAAGCAATTCACTGACAAGAAGATATCCAGCTGGCTCAAGGAATTGCGCATCAACCAAATCTTCACTTCGGTATATCACCCTCAGGGGAATGGCCAAGTGGAGCGCGCGAATCAAAGCTTGTTAAATGGGCTGAAGAAAAGGTTGGAGGGAGAATCCCATTCGTGGGTTGAAGAGCTACCTAATGTCCTGTGGGCGCACAGGACATTAAGCAAAACCAGCAATGGCGAATCCCCGTTCAGCCTAACCTATGGAACAGAGGCAATGATTCCAGCAGAAATTGGATGCCCATCCCATAGAGTGCTCATGATGAACAAGACTGATAACGAGCGCGAAAGGAGGTTGGATCTCAACTTACTTGAAGGGCGCAGAGAGGCGGCTATCATCAGTGAAGCCAAGTACAAGAAAAAGCTGGAAAAATATTACAACCAGCGCGTGAAAGAATGCCACTTCAAGAAAAATGAATTTGTCCTTCGAAACAATGAAGCTAGCCGCGCGATACCCCCGGGAAAAATGTCCCCCAACTGGGAGGGACCTTATCAAATCTCAGGAGAATTGGGGAAAGGCGCATATGCTTTAAAAGATTTGAATGGAAAGAAGATCCCGCGCGCATGGAACGCGGCGCAGCTTAGAAAATGTTTCATGTAAATGTCAAGTTTGTAATCAAGGCTTTTTAAGCCATTATGAATAATGATACGCGCTATCTTCTATTAATGTGGATTCTATTACCTTTTGCATACATGTTTCACACCTCCCTTTATTAGTTTTGAGCAATATGACAACATTGTATTGACATCAAAACGAAATAAAACGAGGTAAAACATACATGCGCGAGCTTCAAGCTCAAACGCGTTAAGGAGTCTTAACTCTAAAGCGTCAGGGCCTTTGCCCAATTCTATTACCTTTCGCATACATGTTTCACACTTCCCTTTATTTATTTTGAGCAATATGATAACATTGTATTGACATCAAAACAAAATAAAACGAAGTAATACATACATGCGCAAACGCGTTAAAGAGTCTTAACTCTAAAACGTCAGGGCCTTAGCCCAATAATGTGAGCCTTAGCTCAAACAACTCATAACATCCATCCTGCATGCTGCGCAGCCTGACCATAAAATACCAAAACACAACTAAGGCAAAGCAAACGCCAAAACATAGTTGTTAAGGTCTCAGGTCGAGGTCGCGCATAAAATTGTAATGGATATCTGAGTAACACACTGACGCGTAAGGCTAAAAAACTCATAATTCCATAAACGCGCGATAACGTAGCGCAAAAGAGGAATAATGAAAGCGCCAAGACACGTGTCAACATAATCTACAATATGACAAGGGTTAAGTATAATAAATTCCTTACAACCTTGTTCTTATTCCAACGTGCAAGCATATCTTATATTCAACAAGCAAACATGCGATATAAAGAGATGAATGGGAATGCGCAAGATGCGAAGAACGGAAAAATAAAATTTCATTCCAAAGCATTGAAATTTACAAGTTTACAAGATGAGATACAAACAACAAAAAAAAAAAAAAAAAAAAAAAAAAAAAAAAAAAACATGAAGGGCTTCTCAAGTCTCCACGTTGACATCAGCCTCTTCACATCCTCATCATCGCCCTCGGCATCTGGCGCAGCCTGCTCCTCGTCGTCTCCAAACTGACCATAGTCAAGTTCTTCATCTTGAATGGAGTCTTCTATCATGACAGTGTCAGGAGCGGATCCTTTGGCCACGCCAGAGCCGCTAGCAACGCCAGCATTCGCCGCGCCATCATCGCCGCCGCCAGCCCCTTCGCACTCGTCAAGTAATTTCTTTAGCGCGACGAGATCGGGCTGGTCAGCAAGCGCGGATATCTGCAAATCATAAGCAAAAATATGAGTACAAAAAGACTTAGAAAATAAGTCAAGGTAATCTCATTAAGGTTAAAATACCTGCGCAAGGATGGGAATGGGAGTGTACATATACTTCTCCCCCATCGCGGCCATTTCCGCGCAGGCAGCGTTGCTCTGATAAGGGTACTCGGATGGGTTCTTCTTCAACATGCCATATTCGTAACCATCCGTGAACCCTTCAGCTCGGCCCACCAAGCGCGCGGCAGCGTTGCAATCCATCACCAGGGCCTGAAACTCGCCTGAGTATTTCATCGCGTAAGCGCAACGAGTCATGCCCTGTGAGATCAGCCAGTGGCGATCCTGCGCGAGGCCAGCAACAGACGTCTCGAGGGCAGGAACCTGAGAGTTTAATAACTCAACAGTTTCCTTAGTCTTTTTTAGCTCCTCTTTGTCGGACGCTGCTGCAGCCAAGATTTCTTCTTTTTCCGCCCGCGCAGCATCAAGTGCTTCCTGGCTAGACGCTGTCGTCGCCAGGGCTTCATCTTTATCAGCCTGCGCGGCCGCCAGCTCCTTCTTCAGGCGCGCAACCACACTCTCCAGTGAAGATTTTTCAGTGACAGACTGGACAAGAGCCTGGTCACGCGCCTCCGCCTCGAGCTCCAAGTCGCGCGCTCTGCGCGCGTACTTGGCAGCATCCGCCTCCGCCGCCTGCAGCTTCTCCCGCGCCGCCTGAAGCTCATGCCCGCGCTTCACGAAGGCGCTGTTGGCACTGGCTCGGTTCTCACTGAGCTCTGCTTGGAGCTTCTCAGATCTTTCGCGAGCATCAGAAAGATGCCAAGCAGACACCTTAGCCTCTTGCTTGGCTTCCGCAAGAGCATCACGTACTTTTACGTAATCAGAGCGAAGCTCTTGGGAAGCAACAATGAAGGCCGACCCAGCAAACATATGATCATTGAGCAGGTCGTCGCGAGCGCGGTCCTCCTGGAACCTCCTTTCAGATGGAGGCACAGCATGAGCCCAGAATTCCGCACACACCCTCATGGACTGAAATGTGCTATCTTCAGTAATGTTCCATCTCGGGCGGTAAGTGTGATCGGCTTCCTGCAAAAACAAAGAAATTATCTAAGTCATCAAAACAGATAAGATGGAAGTCTGCGCAGCGAGGCAAAAAAGAACCTATACCTGCGGGGATGAAGCAGAAAAGTCAGCGCCAGCCCCACGAGATGGCTCCGCCCCGAAACCTCGTGGCGCAGCAGGGATGGCACGGGCGCCATCGGAGTCTTCAGCATGAACCTCCTCATCCTCCTCTGAAATAGGCCTCTTCTCCTGAGACCTAGAATCAAAATCGGTCTCGCGAAGAGGGCTGTGCGCAGGAGGAGGTGAGGGAGGTCTCGGCGCCGCCAGGTCGGCGCGCAAAACGGCCTCCTGCTCCTTACTAATCCCAATGAGGGGAGATTCGTCGCTTGCAGGAGCAGGAGCAGAGCCAGCGGCGCTGACGCCGGCGCCAGAAATGCCGCCAGAAGCTTGTGCGCCAGCTACGGCTTCTGTGAAAAATCAACAACAAATGGTTAATGACTTGATCTAAAAGAAGGTCAGGAAAAAAAGAGCGCAATACGTACCTTGGCGCAACTCCGTTCGCGAAGCAAACATCGCCATGAAGTCCATTCTACCCTTCTTTGAGGGTAAAACAGGGGACTTCGAAGCGACCCCCGGCGCAGCCTCGGCATCTTGTTGCGCGGTCGCCGGCTCTACAAACATTTGAGTGAGCAAGGATTCATTAGTAATTCTATCAGAATCGCGCTCATAGAGGCATAAAAGATAAGCAAAATATAAGAAGAGTATACCTGTCGAGGGCGCAACACTGCTTCCCTTTTCCGCCGCGGGAAGGGAGGAGGTAGCGCCACCATACCTCAAGTGGACAGGAGGTCTGCCCACTTTTTGAGGCAGGGAAGCCAAGGAAACCTTGGTGGTAAATTCCTGGGTTTTCCCAAATCCCCCCGCCTTAGTAGGAGGAGCCTGAACAACAGGGGCATCATCCTTCTTCTGCTTCTTACTGGCCCCTGCGCCAGTTTTCCCCTTAGCTTTACGCTTTAGTTGGGGCGCCTCCTCCTCCTCCTCCTCCTCTTCCGCGAGCTCCAGCTCGTAGTTCTCCAGCGCATCTACAATACACGCAACAGAAGTGTTAGCAAAATTTGGTATTATAAAGGAAAACGCATAAGTACAAAGGCTTACCAGGCGCATCGCTGTCGAAGACAAATCCCAGATCAACAGGGATGAACATGTCATCAAAGCGATCAGGGAAACTAACCTCCCCAGCGCCAAGCGCGACGGAGCCACCCTCCATGTGCTCATCATAGGCGGCATGGATATACTCCTTGGTGACTGCACAAAACAAGTCAAGTGATGTCAGCAAAAAGAATTATATTCGCGCAGAAAAACAAAAAAAAAAGGCAATGAGATAAACTTACACAACCCGTCGACTTGGATAACGGGCTCAAGCGCGCTGTCCGCCCACCTCTTGCTCATACCAACCCCCACCAGCGCCTCCTCACAAATGTTCTTGGCGGGGGATGGTTCAGCGGTCAGCTTATTAACCCAGGCGCCAGTTGGGTTCTTGAGGACACCCACATCCGCAGGCGCAGAAGAAATCGAGCGCATGGTCATACGGATGGGGATCACACCAGCCCTTATATAAAAAAACCTCTCAGACCAGTCATGAAGGCTCTTGAATGAAACAGTGGACCACTTCACCTTCTGACTGCGAGGAATAAAAGAGAACCAAGAGTCTTGGATCTTGGGCTTATAAAAGAATTGAAAGCGCCGAGGGGTGGGCTCCTCGCGCTGGGATTTGCACATGAACTCAAAGTGAGTCATGCGCACAAGTCCAAACGGATGGACTTGGGATATATGAATCCCATAGAACTGAAGCAGCGCACCCACAAACCTTGTCATCGGGAGACGAAGGTTGCAGTGGGTGAAAAAATGGCTATATAGGGATATATAGCCGGTAGGCGGGTCCGCCGCCGTTTGCCCGGCCACAGGCAACATGCAGCCAAACAGTGTGGGAAAACCCTGAGAGGCGATAAGGCTGTCAAGATCAGCCTGCCTCAATTTGCAGGGGATTTCATTCCACCTCTTCACCGCCTTGGTCCTCCCTACCTCCTCCGATGAGCCCTCAGCAGCCTTCTTCCCCTTGCCGGTCTTCTTCAATGTAGACATTACTAACGATTTTCTACGGCAATGGATGGGGGAGATTGTATTGTCTGAACTATCAGACATACAACTGTAAAATCGAACAAGGAAAACTTCTGAAGAACAGATAGCTGGAAGCAGAACAAGGGTAATCGGAATACAAGGAAAGAAAGAAAAGAGCTATGAATATTAAACAAGAAGATGAAGGATAAAAAGACTCTAAGGGCTGGCTTTTATAGGCCCAGGAGAGAGAAATTTTAGTGCTGAACGGACTTCACGCGCCCCCACTCGCAGGTCTTGGCCAATGCGAGCGCGACACGTGTCCCTGACACTGTGTGAGGGGACATGAAAGGAAACTATACGGCTGCTGCCAGAGTTCACGCGCCACCACTCGCAGGATCGGACCAACCCGAGCGCGACACGTGTCCCTGACAGCATGTGAGGGGACACGAAAGGCAACTGTAGCACCTCGAGCACACGAAAGGCCTGACACGTCTCCATCACTGGCCCACGTCAGCAACAACCAACCACGTCCAGGGACGATTTGTTTGCAACCAAGAGGATAGAATTTCGCGCAACGGTGAATAATAAGAAGAAAAAGACAAACCACTACTAAAAGACCAAACTGATAAGTCTAATATCTATCTTGCCTCGCTCGCGCGAGACAAGACACACATTAGACTGGGGGGGCTTGAAGAGGTATGTACCCGCCTCAACACCAAGCGAGGCGGGTCAACCCACAAGATATAGACAACAGGCTTGAAATCAAGACATTATGAAGGCACAAAGCCAAAACCTACGCGCATGGCGCATATCACATGCTCAGGCATCATATGCCCAGGCACCACACATGCTCAGGCATCATATGCCCAGACACACATATGCTCGCGCATCACATATGCTCGCGCATCTCACATATGCGCGTGGCGCATCAGCGCGCGGCGCATATCACATCTGCGCATGAAACATCTGCGCGTGAGAATAAAAGAGAAGACCTCGCGCATCCTCAGGATTGGCGCATATCACACATGCACATAATCAACCTCGTCCTTATCCAAATCAGGATTAGGGCAACCTTGATTGTGCACGTCAGACAACCTTCCAGAAGGTATCTTTTTAAGGAATAAGAATATGCTGATGTGACAGCTGCCAAATGAAAGGTGGATAACTCAGCATGACACATGTGCTACCACGTGATTACAACCAATGAGAAAGCACCAGGTGTCCCAGAGGACACGTGGCGCAGAGCAATTGGAGGAGGCCAACAAGGCTGAGCCCAATCAGTGGGAACCCTAGCACTATAAATACAGCGTCAACTCCACAAGGAGAGACATTCATTCATTTCACATTCAAGCAGATTCAATTACATTCACTCACAGACAGTTACAGTCAGTAACACTCACAATCACAGCAAATTACAGAGTATTCAGCTATTAAGCAATACTCTTCAGATTTCCTTACACATTATTATCTTCTCCCACAAATACTTATTCTCACACCGGAGGGTTACCCCAAAGAGGACCCCTCTGTCCCTTTCTGAGGGGTAAGTTGACGGTGCTGTTCATTTTGTAGGTGGAAGAACCCAGATCCAAGAAAACCATCGGTGAAATAGTATAATCACACCCGAGGAAAGTAGATCGTCTACCAGTGAGTCGATCCACGCTTCTTCAGGGAAGAATCACACACATCCATCTTATCCATTTCATCATCCTAGGATCTTCAAAAACCCAAGTAAGTTATAATTGTAAGTTGATTTCTACGATTGAATAGACAAGATTAGGTGTTCTTGGGTTGAGATGGATCTTAGAGATTGGAAATTATGGATGCGTGTGTGTGTGTATGAGCCATGTGTATGTATGCATGTGTGAGGAGAAGTGTTGAACCCACCCATGCATGCATACATTCATCTTGAAGATCATATTTGGATTGATGAGATTGATTAGAAGTGTTGTTAGGATATTGGATATTTGGTGAAATAAGAGAGGAATGTGGTGATTGAGCTTGTTGTTAGATTGAATTTTGGGTATTGAATGATCAATAGGATTAATGATATGAACACAATCTATTGAATTGCTAGTTTTGAAATTGAAATTGGCAAGAACTTGTTCATAATTTTGCAATTTAGAGATTTTTGGATTACTAGGATAAATTGATGATTTTTATGATTGATGAAGTTAGAAAGTGATATTGATTGATTTTGATTCATATTGAGGATAGGTTTTATGTTAGAGAATTCATAAAATACTAATTTGAATGACAATACTTGAAGATGTTTGTTGAAAATTATTAAATTGCCAAATAAGGAAACTTTGTTGAATGGATAGTTGAATCTTTAATTGTTATATGGAAACTTAACATATATGATTTTGAGAGATAATAATTTATTCACTTGAATTATGACAGAATACATAATCAAAGGACCTATTGGAGTATGGTATGAATTACTTGTCATCCACTTGCTAGAAATAAAAACTTTGTAACTTGAATTACAGAAAAATCAAATTTAAATAGAAAAATAGGATGCATGAAACCTTGTAAAACTAGTTGAATGAGATTAACAAGAATCATACTTAATCATAATTGTAAGATTGGATTAGAATGAATTATTTAAAAAACTAAAAGCTACTATAATAGGAAAATTTGTTGATTGAACACTTAAAAAAATTCATAACTTGATTAACTAATGATGAAACACTTGAACTTGTGCATACATGATGAGATGATTTGATGATGTGATAATGATAGAAATGATCCTATGCTTGTTGAATTTATTTAAAATGAACAAACATGATTAGGCATGCATGTTAGAACATTCTAAAAAGGACTAAGGAATATAGTTGAAAAGTACAAGTTTGGCTTATTATACAGATCATGACAATGATAAAGATCTATACTTTTGGATATTATGATGATGTTTGTTATATTATGTTTTGCTAAGTTGATTATTACCAATATTAGTAAACATAAGTTATGAATCAGGAGACTAAATTGATTGAAATGTGCTATATGAGAATATGTGATCAAATCTGGAAATATTAGTAAAGTATATGTTATAATGTGTATATTTAGTTTATAAGATAATTGGTGTGGACTTATTTGTTTTATTTTACTTGTCGGTAACTTTAACGATCGAAAAATCGGTTTTTAAACGCAAACCGACACAAAGATTAGGGATTGTTTTAGAATAGCCTCTAAAGTTGTCAAATGCTCATATATAACATAAGTTAATATATGAGAAGAGGACAAGATAACTAACATTGGTCCTAAACGGTTCATGTCTTGAAAACTGGTATGAAAACTTTAAAAGTTGCTATTTTAAGAAAATATTAACTAAAATGAAAAATATCATGTCTTTGTAAAATAAATCCTAAAAATTAACTAATAAATATGTAACAAATGTTCTCAAAGATTTAAAAGTAATATTTGATACGAAAAGTCGACCGGTTGGTCTTAAACGCAAAACCCACAAAACCGACAAAACCGACAAAATTCATTAAAAATAATAACTAAATATTTTCTTAAAACTTTCCAGCAACTGAAACTTTAATATATTATCATATTTATATATTTACTTTATTTATTAATTATTTTAGTTATTAAGACAATAGTTAACGAAACCTGAAATATACTTACTTGTTAACTTCTAAGGAAATTATTCGCTTGTGTGCTTGTGTGGTCATTAGACTAAGATTAACAAATAAAAGATATTTTCAAACAAAAACTCAAACCAAGTTTTATTAACAAACGTGTACTAATATAGGACACTCTATTTTTCTGACGAAAAGCATCGACAGTGAGTTTTTCTAAAAACCCCTCGTTATTAAATGAAATGTTTTTATTGTGTTTTAGGAGAAAAGCATATTCTTTTATCGATTTTTATTGAAGTTTTTAAAAAGTATTTTATTTTACAAACCGTGTAAAAAGTGGGATGAGCCAATTATTGGTTAAATAACTGTTAACCGGGTTAATAAGGGCACATAAATATTGGTAGATCTATTAGGGTGGCGCCCCCACTTCCAATCGCATTGGGTTAAAAGTGGGAATATTTTGAGTATGGTATGTTTCGAGTTATCAATTCTGATAGTCATACACTTGTTGTATTCTTTGCTCGTCTACAACATTACGATTTGTTTAAAAGATAAAATGATACGTTTTTATTGCATATTCGATTATTATGAAATTTTAAAGATATAATTACCATGTTAAAAGAACGGTATGGAAAGAATACTACATTTTCTTATGGTAATAGATTATGAAAAGAATGGTCACTGAACCATTATATGGTGAGATTTATAAGTATTCATTTACTATGTTTCATGATAAGTTAATAAAGTATTGTTTACTATGATTTTCATGATGACTTATATTGAATTTTCGATTGCCATACTTTCATAATAATATATATAAGTATATATATATACATATACATATATAGGGTGGGTTTAAAATAAGAAGTGGAGTGAGTCTAAGAAGTGTAAGAAGTAATCTGGTGCTTTAGATATGTTGATCTGATGGTGGATATGAAAAGTGTGTTTTTTGTGCGGTGTGTTTTATTTTAGTGGTGGTGTGTTTATTGTGCAGTGTGTTTTATTAGATCTAATGGTAAAACATACTTTCTGCACTTCTTAGGAAAAATCTACTTCTTATTATAATTTTGCTCTCTCTCTCTCTCTCTCTCTCTCTCTCTATATATATATATATATATATATATATATATGTGGATCATTTTCGAATAAAGAGAACTCACCAACATTTGTGTTGACGTTTATTTTAATATGCTTTTCAGGTAAGTGATGACTTCGTGAAGAAATGGAAAAATAGTGGAAAGTGTTTTTGAATATAAGAAGAAACTGGGAATGCAATAAACCGTGCGGGTAGCACGTGTAAACTCTGATCATGTAATAAAATAGTTTTTAAATAAAAGTCAACTTTTATTACTAAAATATTTTACTATGATTGGCTATCGACATCTGTCACGACCCGAATGACTTGGTTAAAGTCTTCCACTGCCTTGATTAAGGTTTTCGGGGTGTGACAGGATAAGCCGTTACAATAATTCGAATAAAGGTATCTCAAAGAACAATGGAAAATTATCACATAACCTGATGTTATCGCATAGTATGACTTTATCTCCTATAAATAGTTTTCGCTGACATATAGTAATCACATGTATAGTTCATGGGTAGGATAGTTAGCACATTAAAAGCAATCACGTAGTTATAATTATCGCATAAATAAGTATCATTTGTGTTAGTTTGATTCTAGTACTTTAACATACGTTAACTCTATCATGCAAATACTTATCATGAAATTGATAAGTTTTGTACATGAACCTTGTATAGTTGTTCAAGGGTTCAGGTAGCGAGGAATCTTGTTAAGAGTAAAAACGTGTTTGACAAGGTGAGTTCTAGATCCTCTTTTACCTTTTTTTTGGGGTGGTGTGCATATTGGTATGCGAAAGTTGATGGGTTATACGTTCTCTTATACATATGTATGTTTTAAAGTATGATGTTATAAGTCGATGCATAATTTGTATCTATTTTGGCCCATATGGTCGTATGTTGTCCTTCAGGGAGTATGAACTGGGATGAAAGGTGAATGTCTTTGTGGCATGGTCTGACAATTGAGAAATTAGGAAATGTTGAATGATGACAATCATTGGCATTGAGGAGGATCACAACCTCATATGAAATATGAATAGATCTAGACAACTTAACTTTAACTTATAACATAAGGTACGGTATGTTATGAATTTTTGTACTCCATGCAATACGCATGTGTTATTATTATTTATTTAATAACTATCCTGAAACTATGAACTCATGCGGTATGCATGTGTTATTATCTATTTCATAACTATCTTGAAAGTATGAATGACTAAAAGTCATAACTTAGCGAGAATAAATTTTAGTACGCACGTGAGGTTTGAAAATGTATGCTTGACGGGCATGGTTGTCATTAAGGTGAGGGATACCTGGCTGAAGACGGACATACTGGTATTTGTTATATTTTCATTAAGTTATTTTTCAAACATATAAATCTTGTTTGTGTGTGGATACGGTACCTTCGGGTACATATGTTGTTATGTCTTTCCTGTTGCATAGTTATGAAGTTTCTAATTTAAAGAACTCTTTTGCATAGTAAACCCAACCACTAAAACACCGTCGAGTTTAGAGTGTTTGAATATAAACATACTCAAAATCACCATTAAACCACACACAATTAAAACTAAATTAATAAAACCAATGCAAGAGTATCAACGACAGTCTACTACAAGCAAATATAATGAAGAATAATAAAAAATGATTAAGATAAATTATTTTATAACTGTGTACGTTATGCATTATTTATACAATTATATCTAAAAGAATTGCTAGTGAAAAGAGAATTTCATTCGCACATAAGGGTTTAAGTAATGGTTAAATACCCAGGGCCACATAAGCCTGAAACGTCCCGTACACCGCTTCAGTGGGACGTTTTTCTTCAATGTTGCGCAAAGGGGCTGGGGAAAAAACGAGTGCTGTTAGTTTATTTACTTTAATGCACTAATCACATTCACACACCTCATATTTTTATTTTTAATTTTTTTAATTAGTTTTCATGTGAAATAATTACATACATTAGTTGCCATGGTTAATGAAAGTCTATTCGTATGTGATAGTTACATGCGTTAGGAACATTTTTTATTTTAAGTAAAACCACTACTAAAATGAAACCATTAACAAAAATTCATGTGAAACCTATACTAAAATGAAAGCATTAGGATATTAGGCTATACATTATGGGTTAGCTAAAATGTGTCAAGTTGTTGTTTAACTAAAATTAAATAAGATAAAAAAATAAAAAAAATGATGATTGGCTGACACAAGACACCGCAACCCAAAAAGTGGAGATGGTAGGCGTTAAGAGGATACCGTCCCTGCCCTTTTGTGGTACAGTTTTTAAGGCGTTATCGAGCCTATGTGACATCAATGAAATCTGCTCGTTAGCCCATAACACATATTCTTATTGATAACCTAATTACTTAACAATTTTATATTAATTAAGTTTGGTGATATTATATGAGAATAATTGTTAGGAGAAAGATATTTGTCTAACGTGTGTATGTCTAGCTCCAGTTATGCTATGCTTGGAAGCTCCTTTTTCTTGTAATTTGAGCCACACTGACAGATTCCTAAATATGTGTTCTACTGAATCCATTCCCTACTTTAGGATAAACGGTTTTTTAGACGGTGGGCCCTACTCCCTAGGTTTGGCTGCGTTGTTAATGGTTTTTGAACCTTCTTCTTAACGGCTCATGAACCTTCTCCTTCCCATACGTTCCATTTTCATCAACAAACCAAGACCGACATCACAATTACAAGATTAGAACACACCAAGCATACATAATAATTAACAAAGTTTATGTTATTATTTTAGTTTCAATCTACCTCTAAGAAAAAGTTTTTATTAATAAAGTTATTGGTACTATAGTTTATTGATAGTTTTGTCTAAATTTGTCACGGTAAAATCTAAGAGTGTGAGCGAGCCGAGCCCGAGCACGACTCGACTATAACTCAGCTCATTATTTAATTTACACAAGGCTCAAGTGACTTATTTACTATTTATTAATTAATATTCATATATTATTTTTATATCTTTTTTCAGTTATAACTTTATATATAACATAATATATATTTAGTTATTTTTTAATAATATTATATATAACTGGAGTGTGTATTATATAGATACTATTTTTTTCCCCGTATTATACGGGTTTATTTAATTTTTTTATATTATTGTGAATATATAATTTTATGTTATGATGTTTTTAAGTTTACACTGAAACATAATTAACAAACAAATTCATTTCACTAAAACATGTTAAAGATATACACAAAACAATAATCATTTATCTATTAAACTAATAAGCATATCTCCATATTTTCATTACCTTCATCCGCAAATCATTATGAGATTTTCAAAATCCAGCAACAATAAAACTTATATTCCTCTCTTATAATTTAGTTAAATCAAAACTGCCCAAGATGTCCTTCAGTGCAATTTACCAAAACTACCTACGATAGTCACTTACTTGGCACCTAAAAGAATTCCATTATTGCCCCTTTCAAACTTTGGCTCAGAACAAATACGAAAGAGATTTGGATAGTTCTAAGCCCTCATTGTACTGGTAAATAAAATTTGAACTGCATCTAACAAATTTTAAGAGACGTACATATTAGTTCGTTTGTCATTCATACAGGGATTTTTTGTTTGCATGAAAATAATTGTATGTTCCTTATTTTGGCTTATTATAATTTTATTGTTTGTACGGAATGTTCATTTGTGTTCGCTTATGTTTGTTAACTTTTTTTGTGTCCGCTTACGGTAGAGAGCTGTTCGTTTAGGTTTTAAAGAAACGAACTTGAACATACTCGTTTTTAATGAACGAACATGAACACATAATTATGTTAGATTATATTTTTTATATCGGTTAAAGTTATATGATCGAACATAGACATGTCAATCAATGTCATTATAATTCATATATAAAAAAATCCTTTAAATTCGGTAAAAACTAACCTTTCAAGCTTATGGATGTTTCGAGCACAGTCTTCTAATCAAAAGTGTATTTTCCACTCTTAATTACAGGAGCTAACTTCCTGATGATACTCTCATGAGTCTTCTACTACAACTTTAAACAAAAACAAAAATTAATCAATAACATAGCTTATTTAAGAACACAGAGAATAATAATAATAATAATAATAATAATAATAATAATAATAATAATAATAATAATAATAATAATTTAAGAACCAAAAGGTTGTGCATAGCAATGTGTCGACTCCAAAGGGGCAGGGGTATGTCTTTAGCAGGTTAGGGTTTGCAATTCAGAAAGGGGTGGCGGCGCAGCTTGTTGCCCGCCTACCTGCTATATTGATGTAATATCTATGTTTCATCAGTAGAAATAAAATCTTTATAATTTAAAAGCAAAAAAAAAAAAAAAAAAAAAAAAATAATGAATAATTTCTGACTCATCTACTAATAATAATAATAATAATAATAATAATGAATAATTTCTGACTCATCTACTAAAAATGATTTGTTTGACACTTTACTAAAATAGACAATTTTTATCCATTTACTAAAACCGACAAATTTGTCCCGGTTTACAAAAGTTATAATTTATTCGTTTGCTTATTCAAATTCGTATATCTTGATACGTTGATGCATTGTTGATTCCAACTGAAACTATGAAATTGTATTTCAAATAAAAATTGTTTCTCATGTAATTTCAATTTTAAAAGTTACTTTACAGCTTGCACTAAAAACAATGTTGGCCAATGAAAACTGCAACTTTTAATCAATTTTAATAAAGGAAAATTCCCAAAATAGTTTCATAAAGGAGAGATATTCTTAAAATAGTCCAAAAGTTTTTAAATTACCAAAATAGTCCATGAAAATTTATCTGCAGCGTGACATTGTATTCGTGACGTGAGATTTGAGTAGCCAATCACAATCTGACACGTGTAAAGGAACGTGAAAGTTTCACCGAAATCTGTTTTCGCCGAGAGTTTTCAACCCAAAATCATTTTCTTAGAAATTCATCTCCTCTGACGCATTTCAGGTGAATTTCGTCTCCTAAGAGAAATTTCAAAAAAGTTACGAAAAAACGATACTTTTCCAATGAATTTAGTCTTGTTAGATGATTTTCAAAAGTTTTTAAAAAATAATAATTTCCCAATGATGGCGGTGGATGATGGCGGTGGGTGGTGGTGGTTGATGATGGCGGTGGGTGGTGGTGGTAGATGATGGCGGTGGGTGGTGGTGGTTGATGATGGTGTGGGTGGTGGTGGTGGATGATAGCGGTGGGTGGTGGTGGTTGATGATGGCGGTGGGCGGGGTGGTGGTGGTAGATATGATTTTCAAAAAAGTTTTATAGAAAACTATTCTTTTTATGCAAAAAAAGATAATTTTCATCTAAAAACCATCTTTTCTGATAACTCTTCTTTTTAAGCAAAAAAGATGAAATTCACCTGAAATGCATCGTAAGAGATGAATTTCTGAGAAAATAATTTTGGGTTGAATCCTCTCGACGAAGACATATTTCGTTGAAACATTCACGTTTCTTTACACGTGTCAGATTGTGATTGGCTACTCATATTTCGTTGAAACTTTCACGTCACGAATACCAATGTCACGCTGCAGATAGGTTTCCATGGACTATTTTGGTAATTTAAAAACTTTTGGACTATTTTGAGAATCTCTCTCCTCTATAGGACTATTTTGGGAATTTTCCCTTTAATAAATTAGTTACAGTTTTCTACTTTCGTGAATGGCATCTTGATAGTTGGCTTGTTTGCAACTTTCCAGCTAACAATTCCGGGTAATACTTTGTCAGGTGCCTCCAGTAGGACCCACCTGGTGTTTTTTTGAACGACCAACTAAGTAACGCCGGGTACTCCGTACGCGGCCACCATTGGCGAAATGTAGCCTGAGCCGGCCACTAGTCCGGACGGACGAAGCCCCTAGCGGTCCACCTATTGAGGGATTCACCGGATAAAACCCGACCCCACGTCCGCCAAATGGCATGACAACGAGGAGCCAGTAAAACCGGGTGAGATCAGGACTCGAACCATGGCAAGCCATGGTCATCCCTCATATCTCCAATATAAATTGGTGGTAGTGAGGTTTGAACCCACTATCTCTCACTAGTAAAGTAAGTGCTCTACCATTAAGTTACAACCAGTTTATACCCACCTAGTGTTGCTAAGGATCTTAAATTATGGTTTTTTGTTTTCATAATTAAAAAAAATAGCATATGAGATTAATAATACTCACCCAATTCTGACATCTTCAAAGACATTCTTGATGTATGTTGCACTCTTAAAACTATTAATGTAGAAACGGAAAGCACTTTATTCTCGGGTAATTTGGATTTTGGGCTTCATCTGGTGATATCTCAAGGAAGGTTAATGGTTTTTCTGTAGTTGATAATCCATTCCTGAAGAAAAAATAAGCTTATTGTTATTGAAAATAACTTAAAAAATTGTGTTTTATAAAATTAAGGGCGCTGATTGAATAGCCATATGTAGAGCTGTAAGCGAACCAAATGGATCGACAAATATCTAGTTCGTCTTTGTTTTTCAAACATTTATCAGACAAACTGACAATCCAGATAGAACTTCCGGTTCATGTTCATTCGTTAATTGCATAAACAAACATATATACTAAGATCAAATATAAAAGTCAACATTCCGTAAATCAAACATTCGCCATAATCAACCAAAGTAAATATAAAGTTAAATACTTAACAAAATTAGCCAAATATACTTAACATTTTACAATAAATATAAAAAAAAAACTTTGATGACCAAACATAAGCAAACGGACATGAACGAATTTAAACAAAAGAAAACAAATGAATACATTACCAAACGTTCACAAACACAATTGAATAAATGTGGCCTCTGTTTATGTCCAGTCATATAATTAACCAAACGGAGTTTCTTGTTCATGTTCATTCATTTGTTAAACAGACCAACATCCATGAACGTACACATACCGAACGCTCACAAACACAATTAAACGAACGCGACCTCCTAATATAACTAATAGAAAGGAATTTCTTGTTCATATTTGTTCTTTTTTAAACAAACAGATTACAAAACGTTCATGAACACAACTGAACAAACACGACCTTTGTTCATGTTCGTTCATACAATTAGCTCAATGAAATTACTTTTTCATGTTTGTTCAGTTGTTAAATTAACGAACATTAACTAACTTCCTGTAAAGCGATTTCCTAAACGTTTGGTTCGTTTGCAGTCCTAACCCTATGTAAAACTGGTTATGTGAACGACCCTATGGAAAATTGAACAACATACACTGTTAAAGTAAATCTCAGTTATGTTGAAATATATGAGCCACAAAATCAAGGTTAAGATTGGAAGAACCTTCTACAACAGCTTTTGCATTTAAATATCTCTTACAACCCATCCTATCAACATGTTCAAGAACCAAAGTTGCTTTTTTGAAAGCGTCTCTAACAACCAATATTGGTGGATTACTTGTTCGGTAGGAAGCACATTTAAGAGGTATGCATAAGCTTCTCCATATTGCATATATTAAATACATCCACTTAATCCCATTAAACATTTGTTATTTAATATATTTCATTCATACGATCATTAAATCTCATTATTCCTTCACATCATATGAGAAATTTATCATTGTTTTCTTGTATTATATTTTCATAATATGAAAATTCACCCACCTAAGTAGATTCTTGTAGCCACCTCATACGCGCCTCCATATCCTAATTATCACCAACCAATTCTACCAACTAAGGCGTTTTATGATATTTGGCAATTTTATTTTATTCACAAACATGCCTAAATCCATGTTCTAAGGAAAACCATAAACCTAAAATCCAAAATTAATCTTATTCATATCATCTACCAATCCAGATTCAAAATTCAATTTAAATTCAATCAAACAATACTTAGAAAACTAATTCATCAATTCAATTCCAATCACGTCACAAATCACATGGAATTCAATCTAGTTGCATCCTTACCTTGTTCCGACGTCGTTTTGGAACCAATCGTGTTTTGAAACCGTTTTGCGCCACCATACTCTGGATACTTCTTGCCAATTTTCAAGATCAGGTGGAACGATAGAAGTTAGAGTTTGATTCAAATCTCAAGTGAGTGGCGATGGTGGTCACATCTTTATACGATTTGATGAAACGGAGGTTATGTAACAACTCGGGTTTTCAAATTAATATTTAATATCCGTTATCCGACCCATTTTTATGTTCGAGAAGCTTTACCGATAAAAATATCACGTCTCTCGATTAATTATTATTCTATTTTTAATTATTATTACATTTATTTACTATAATCAAGGAAATTTTTATTACACCTGTAACTTTCTTGAACCATAATTTACATTATAATCAAGGAAATTGTTTTGTGCATATTGTTATTACTGCCATTCTTGTCCACACCGACAAGTTAATTGGGAAATGATGATAAAACGTGATACGAATTAACTATTAACCTAAACCGTCCTAACCCGTAAATCAATATACATTGTAACAATCTTTATAACTCAATTAATCTGACAGACATAATCCCCTAATCATCGGGATCTAAACCCCTATAAGCCATTACGTTAATACAGCCTGAAAAGACCCAATCCCGTCTTGTTCCTGCCGACCGTATTTCGTCTTCATTCACCATCGTCGGAACATTGTATTAGGTAATTTATTGTGTTAGTTTGTTCATGTTATTTCACTCATAGTTAACTCTAAGGTTAATTACACGATAAATTAACAGATTGACGATTGATTGATCTGGTGTTTATATATTTGTTTTGGGTTTGAGCCTGTGTGTCGTTTAAGCATTAGTTCAATCTGTTAATCAAATAACACTCTAGCCAAGTTTGCTAAGAGGGAGTGTTTAAGGTTTGGAATGGCTGGGGGCGCTTATTTTTGTTAACTTCATTTATATATTGTAAAATTCTTTTAACCAACTAATTAATATTATAATTATTACAAAATCATAATTAACCAATATCTTTACGAAACCGACACATTAACTAGTCGTTTTCCGAATCATGATTAAAACCATATATATATATATATACATATACATATATACACACACATATATGTGTGTATATTAGATTATTAAGTTAATAAAGGTTTTTATTTAAAAGGTTTGTTTATTTAAAATGACTAATGAAAATATATAATATACCCTGTTATTTTACATAATATTAACCAAGTATTTTATAAACCAAAGGTATTTTTTATATAAATATTTAAATATACTATTTATTACAACTTCAAATAAAAATAAAACTTATAAATAAAAGATTTTTATAAATGATTCTATTTTAAATAAATTATTATTGACAATATTAATTGATAAGTAATCATTACTTATAAACTTTGAATAAATTATTATTTCACGAGCACCCGTTCAATCTCGAATCTCTTTCTATAATTTATGAATATTTATTTATTTAAGTATTTTTTAAATATAGGTTTAGTTGATTAAAAAATATACTATTTATTATAAACTTGATAAATTAATGTAATAAATAACTTTTGCAAAAACACATCGGTCATCATCCCAAACTCTATCTTGTTTTAGATTCGTTGTTGAATCCATATTTAATTTCTGTAATTATTATTACTTAGGAATTCGTCGTTGATATACCTCGTCGAGCGTGACGTTATCAACTACCATTCTTGTCGCACTTATTCCTCTTATTTGAAAAGGTGAGTAATCACTCCCCTCTTTTATTGTTTTTTTAAATGTTTTTAGGGACTTATGCGTACCTATAATCCAACTACATTTTATATCTTATTCTCAACAGCAAACTGTGATCTTTGTGTGTCTATCAGTTAAATGCTTATATGCTGCATGTTTATTTACTTACTTGCTCATTGTTTATTTACCGCATTCCAAGAGGTCTATCATAATCACAAAATAGTATGATCATACGACCGTCGTATTAGCCAACGTTCGTCGCATGACAATGGTTTTACCGACACTTATTACTTGCTGATTTGCTTTGATTGTTAATACTCACAAATAACGGTTTTGCTCTTGATTATATATTATTATACTCATTATTATTGTATTCTCAAACTAGTGATGTACTCACTCAGCATGTGTTGTTGACCAACCTATATATTTTGTACGCATTTGCAGGTTACCATTGGATTGTTTATCAAGGTGAATAACACATAGCGAAGACCATTAGGATTAAAACTTATTTAATAATTATATGATCTTCTTTTGTAATTTCTTTATAATTGATGTACTTAAATATTTTTTGTTATTGAATAAATTAATTAGTTATTGTCGTATTAATTGCATGATAGTATCTTGAGAGCTGTGAGCAATTAGCTCACGACCCGGTGGGTTGGGGTGTGACAGGTTAGGATTTGGTTGGGAGTGTATAAGGGAGATTTGAACAACAGAATTTCTTCGGTTAACGTGATATAACCCGTTTTGAGAGATTAGGATAATCAAATCCTTAGGATACCCGCGAAATTAAAGGAATGAATGAGAAGCCTCCATTTAGAAATCATGTAATCTAGTGGTTCTAGATGGTGTGTGGGGGGGGGGGGGGGACCTAAGAGCGACACGTAGGATTTTATGGTCGATAATTATATATATATATATATATGGATGGTTCATGCGAGAAGTCATATTAATACGAGAAGTGCGAGAAATGAATTTTGACCCTTAATTGTATTTGATCAATGGTCACTAATTAAAATGACCAAGCTATAAATTTTAGATCTTTGTTAATTGAATCTAACATAAAAGAGCAATTTTGTATTTTGTTGTATAGAATATTTTTAGAAACGTCATAAATGTATCCGTTTAGCTCTAAACATTTATTTAATTAGAGATGTCAAAAATGCATTTTATTGACTTCAACGCATATATATTTATAAATTTACGACAAGTTTTTTTATGCAATCTCACTAATCTTTTATTGGCCTGAAGTTTGAATTAAATGGTTATATATATATATATATATATATATATATATATATATTGAATATTGTAATGTCAAATTTATGTGTGTTATATTTCTCTTCAGTTAAATGTAGTTAAATGCAGGAACAATTTTGTTATTGTGTTGGATAAAATAGGTTGAGTTGTGTTAGAGCAACATAAAGTAAATATCATAATTTTGTTTTGTATCAAATATTGTTTTGGTTTGTGTTATTGTGTAGGATATTTGGGATAAGTGTAGCATTTGATAAGGTAAATTAATTGGTTGTTTATTGATGTCGTTAAATGTAGGATTGCTTTGTTCTAGTGTAGGATAATCCATGTCGTACCCTATGTTTATCTTTAATTAATACGTGTTAATACAAAAGTAAGTATATGTGTTGTATGTGTAGGTCTATGTGTAAGTTGTGTAGGTTTATATGTGATATGTGTAGTAGGTCTATGTAAATATATGGTTCGATATGTTGTGTAAGATGTAAATTTGTGGTTCGATATGTTATGTGGGATGTAAATATATGGTTCGATATGATATGTATGATGTAAATATATGATTCTTGTGTTGTGTAGGATTTAAAAATATGATTTGATACTTTTCTAACATTTTAAATGTTATTGAATTTTGTATAATAAAAAAGAAAGATTTTCTTACTTTTTTTTTAACTAGAATGAATACATGGAGTTTAAATTAAAAACATAATTATGTAACCTTTAAATTAAGATTAATAGTTTATATAAATAAAGGAAAGAATTGTTACTATTTTACTCTTATCATTAAAATTAATCATAAAATAAAGGAAAATTTGTAATTGGTCTAATTAACTTCTCGTATTTCTTGCACTAATATCACTTCTCGTGTGAACTTAACCATACACACACACACATATATATATATATATATGGGAGGGTTATTATAAAAAGATGAGAGTGTTTAAAAAGTGTAGGAAGAAATCTGGGTGGTTGGATCTTACCAATCAATGATCAAGATGAAAAGTTGACTGAATTAGGAGTGTGTTTTATTTTAAAGGCCTAGAAAGGTGTGTTAAAGGGTATAATCGTCTAGTGTGTTATAATATTTTTGGAACTATTATCAATCTATGATTATCACATTTTAATACAAATTAAAACACAACAACATGGACATCAAAATCTCTATTACAGCGTGTTTTAGATCAAGTTTTAATCAAAATTTAAATACAATACCAATTTTTTATCCAAATCTAAAACACAATATCAAGAACACGAAGAACTGAAACACACTTGTATGGTATAGGCGGATTTAAAACACCACCATCAAGAAGACGACCACAAAGAACTAAAACACGACATCAAAATCTATATTTCAGTGTGTTTTAAAACACGACGCCAAATTTTAATTCAAATTTAACATACCACCCAAAAAAACAAGAACAAAAACACACATATTTTTTAATGTGTTCATAATATTCAAGAACTAAATCACAAAAATTACAAAAATCGACTTCGTCACCAATTCAGATCTCATCACGTCCATGAACGCTGCTCCGATGCTCCTCTTTGCCGTATCGTACGCCGCCTCATACAAAAAACCGATAAAATTAAGTAATCAACAAATTCAATTGATAACAAATCGTTATTTAAATTCGAAATTCAAGCATATGATAATTAACAGATCGGTGTAACACATCGATTTTGTGTGGATCTGTGTTAAAATTAGGGATCTAGAAGAAGACGAGTGCGGTGGAGCCGAGGAAGCCAAAAATGGAGATCATCGGAGAAAGTGGAAGACGAGATGATCGGTTGATGTTTTGAAATGAAAGAGATATATGATTGGAATCAGGGATATTTTTTATTTTGATATCAATATAATAATCGTGTGCAGAGTGTATGTGCAAATACAATCAACGAGAATATATATAAATTAACATTTTTGGTTTAAAAACGTGGTTCATATGCTTGTCTTGCTAATCAAGATCTTATAATTAACTTAATAATTTGATTCCTAAAATAATGCAAACAATGTGAACAAAATTACCCTTACCTATTATACTTAATCCAATGGTTCAGATCATTTCCTACGCTTTTTACAAAAGTTTATCTTTTTATTTTAACCTTCATATATATATATATATATATATATATATATATATATATATATATATATATACATATTGTGGGTTTGAGTTTGGATCAAATACAAATCTAATTAACGTGACAATTGTGAGAATCAAGTATAGTAATTATATATACAGTTAGAGTATTTATGTAATTAAATCGTAGAATAATTATATAATTAATTACTTTATTTGATTATCACAATTAGCTCGATAATTTCGTTTGTACGTTGATCTTTCCAAAAACACACACACACACACATATATATATATATATATATTATAAAAATAATAGGCTCGTTTTGGCTAGGCTTGATCAAGTTTTTTCACGAGATGATTTTGAATAGCTCGCAAGTAGCTCATCTCGTTTGCACCTCTAGTAAATTATCAGGAAGGTTAGATGAAATCAAGATAAAACATTTCTACTCGTTGACACTCGATTCTGTTTGTGTAGTATTGCATCTTTAACACTAATATCTTTTTACAGTATGTATAAAGAGTATTAAACTAGTCATAAAATCCATTTTGTAAGCCCGTAGTAGAACGCGCAAAGTTCGTTGCTAAATTTATAGGTAAAAACAAGTTAATATTAGAACGTGCAACTTCAAATATAGTTTGGATCAATTTCTGATTCGTTTATTAAATTTTTATAATTATCAAAACTATATACATGGCTTACAAAGAGTATGTATGCAATGGTGTAGCGAGGATATTTTTTTTTCTACGGGCTCGGAAATTTTCGAAGGACGGACGACAGATTATCTATCACTAACATTCGGGCTTGTCTATCCGGTTTGGTTAAGCGGTTCGGATCGTGTCACATAATAAAAATAGCAAAAATCAAACTATTTTTAGTTGAAATGTGGGTTAAGGTTCGTTCTTAAGGTTTTGAAGGGTTCGTTTTGAGCAGTGGCGGACCCAGGATTTTTTGCCAATGGGGTCCCATATTTTCGGTGTTCAAATTTTTCGGGTCGGTCGTTGTTCAGGTCGGGTCGAGGCGAAGAACATAATAAAAAACAATATCATAATAAAACTTTCTTTTCAATCATCACTACCTGAACGGGTCAAAATGGGTCGGGTTGACACATAAACACTTTGTTTTCCCTTTCTTAAACATTTTTGAGATAGAACCTAGATCCACCCTTTCATAAGCATGTGTTGAAAACCATTAACTTAAACTAGTGAAAAATAAAACTGATATTTTAAAGTGTTTGAATGTTTCTAAAGAAAACCATGCATAAAGTTGAAAACAATGATATGTATTTTAGAGGTGTTTGAATGTTTCCAAAGTTATCATTGCAACATTAGCAATCAAATGATTGATTAACACTAAAAATTAACACAAAAAACCAAAAACTGAGCCTTGTAAGACTTGAACCCATGACCTTTCAAAGATAAAACAAGGGACTTTCCACCAGACCACATCAACATTAATAGTATGGGTTCCAAGTATTAAATCTTATGGGGTCCTCAAAAAATTTAATATACCGCTTCTAATAAATTTTTAAAAAACATTGGTGTCCCGGGACCCCGATCCACACTATGTGGGTCCGCCCCTGGTTTTGAGCTAGTTTTCTCTTCCATAACATGACCATGGTCTTATAACTGTTATTAAATTTTGTTATGTTAAATAGTTTATGGTCTTATTATCAGTTGCCTCTGATTTTCAACCAATAACTTAAAAATAATTCAACATACAAGGTGATTTAGTTTAAAGCTTAACTGAAAAACAAGTGGTTTTTAAACCATGGCATAAATAGTTTTTAACCCACCCTCCAAGAAACATAAGGTTGGAATAATGAAGGTCAAAAGGATGATGATAATGATAATAGTCAGGAGTTAACGGTGATGGAGACAGAGTGAGTTCAACTTTCGGCATGTGAATGCAAGTGGGCCATGTGGTGGGTTTCTTTTCTTTTTCATCAAACCATCTTTGTGTGCTTTTCCCCTTTTCTAAGTTTTAAGCTTCCTTCAATATTCTTTATTCTTTTTCCCCTCAACCAGTATGTAAACAAAAACAAAATATTAAAAAAATTGCTCATGTTTTGATTATGATTCTACAATAAAATTGTTGATTACAATTTAACAAGTCATGAAACATTACTCTATACCAAACATGTCACAAATGTGAAACGGTATTTCTTAACCAAACATCTCAAAAAAACTAAACGTGTTTGAAAGGTTTGTAATATGAAAAGGGAAAAAATGTTTTGATTGAATTTGCTTGGATACTAGGAATTTGAATATGCAATTCTATTAATATTTATTTATTTTGAAAGACAAACTCATACACCATAAGTTTATAATTAGAGGTGGCAATTGTGATCTATGGGTTGAATGAGTTGCATTAAAACGTATATAATGGGTTAGAACGAATCAAACTAAAAATAGAAAATGATTTAAACAGGTCAAAACGGGTTGACATTTTACGAGATTTTTTTATGGAACGAGAAAAACGGAAAAATATTTTTAGATTTTTACTTTTTGATTTATATTTCAAGTTATAATTTTTTAATTAGTTTATTTTTTGAATTTTTTAATGAGGGGTGTTTAAAATCTCAACCCATTTTGACCCATTCAAAAACCTCCCATTAAAAATTTCAAAAAAAAAAATTAAAAAATCATAACTCGAAATATAAATCGAAAACTAAAAAAAGTAAAGTACTAAAAAGTTTTTTCGTTTTTCTCGTTCCATTAAAAAAAGACCCTCGAAAAATGACAACCCGTTTTGACCCGTTTCAGTCATATATATTTTTAGTTTGATTAGTTTGACCAATTATGATCCATTATATAAATTTTAATACAACCACTTCAACCCAATGAGTCACATTTGCCACCCCTAGTTTATAACATTTGTTCACGTATAATAGGATAAAATAGTCAATTTACTTGATTATTCAATTATAATTTGAGGTTACATATACTAGAGAATAAACAAAGAACAAGGCATAATAATAGGCCTAAAAACAAATGAAATAAACACAAGTAATTATAAGATGTTACAAATTAGGAAGTTACAAAAATTCAAATATGGTCTTGGGGGGAAACCGTAGGTTAATGCTCGGTTTTGTCGACTGGATTCGGTTGGATCTTAATATGGCCATTTCATTGAATACAAACACAATATATGAGAGTTTGCTAGTGAGTATAATATAGTACATAAATATTGTAAGTACGCATACATCTCCAAAATATGTTTGAAAACAGTAAATTAAAACGGGGAATGATTTCTCACCCGGTCACATAAATGATATTATGAATAAAGAAGACCCGAAATTTAACACGCTGACTGAGATAATCCAAACAGACCTGAATCTTAGAGATAATAAACTAGAATTAAAACCAAGATTATAAGCGCTGGAATCAATCCAAACGGACGTATAAAACTCCGGTTTTGAGATTTTTAAGGTTTAAGCGAGCTAGTACTGACCAGAATCCGAACAACAAGTCAGGAGTCAGATTTTGGTTAGTACACTCAAAATTTGATTTTGAACAAAAAAGTCGTATGAACCGTAAGCTAGTTCCGACAAGAAAATGGAGATACTGACAAGTCAATTAAGCTTGACTTAAACACCCTTAACGAGTTGGGATCAAATTGACCACCGAAAATCCCTTAATCAGTGAAATTTATAAAGGGCTTTTGTTTATTGAATGAAAAACTACAAGATTACAAAAGACAACTGAACATGAGAGAGCTTGTAATTGATCTAAATGCGTTAATCAATTCATACCGATAAAGGATCTAGTTATATGATATGTGTAGGTGATTAGCAATAGGTTAATATGAATGAAGTGTTAAGTAATTATTTTGGCAGAGTAATGGTTTGAGAGAAATAATAAAAAAACACTTGTTAAATTATGAGGCTAAGAACAACTTATTTATAGAAGGTGAATACCATTCGTTACAGGGTCCATAACGAATGGCCTCATTCGTCTTCATACAATACATAACCTAATGAGTATAGTGAATGACTCATTCGCTATACCCTATTCGTCAACATTCCTTGATGAATGGATATAGAATAATAATGATAAGATTCATTCGTTAAACATCCTTAACAAATGGACACTAATAAACACGTATAGCATCATTGGTTAGGCACACTTAACGAATGAGCTGATAAAGTTAACGAATGGGTCTGGTAATTACCAAAATGCCCTTAAATTAATATAATTATAAATTACATAAGCTACAAACTCGAGACAACCAAAACGATGCACTAACAAACTCCACCTTGTCTCGTGCCTTTTGTCTTTACTTTACTTGAACCGCTTCGACTTCCAGTCAGCACAACTATGAACTCCGAACATGTGATAAACATGAACAAAGCGTTTGAATTGCATAGCGTGGTCATAGTCTTCAATATTAGCCAAAAGAATCTAGTTCGGGAACAACACGTCGTTGTCAGTCTCTGATAAGTTGAGGAGGCACATTGGATCAATGACTCGAACGAACTCCGTCTTCAAACTTGTTCCTAGACTAATAACCGCTTCGCCCGTTCGGTTGTTGTAATACCACATGTTGAATGTCTTGTAAAGATTTTGCGGAAACGTCTTTACATGCACTCGTTTCATAGTGCGTTGTGGCTTTACTTTCAGTACGATTTTCCTCCAACCAGTTTGCGGATCAATCTCGTCAATGTACTTTCTGGTTCGTACCTGCGGCTTGAAAAATTTAAACCCGTGATTGACCTTAAAAAGCAGATGTTGGTGAAACCATCCTATTAATTGATTTCCACCACGATTTATAAACGACCGATTGGCGAGAATCCGCACGTCCCACCTCGGCAAATAGAGAACGTCAGTAACACATTAATAATACTGAATGCCATTCTCCCACTTAATCATACAAACCCTTAGATCCGAATCATACAACCACAAAACTATATCACCTTTGACAGTCCTCAAAGCTTTGAATGTTGTCTTTTGGTGAGCCTTTGAACGTGCCTTGACCTCGATATGGTGCTCTTTGTTAGCATAACGATAAGCTTCAATAATCTTAGAAGTTTGGGATTTTTTGTAGGTCCCAAACCACCCTTCAGCATCAGGATCCATTGACCTTGATCCTTTTTCTGATACTTTACCTTTATTCTTTGTTGTCTTCTCCAGATGTTCTTCGGCAGCTTTAACATGTCATATGTGAAGAATGGAACACCCTGATCAACATTAGAACGTGTATAAAGATCAGGATATTCCTCTGCCGTCACATCCTCAATCTCGATGTTCTCATAAATAAACGACGTATCCCCAGGTGGAATACTCCTATCAAACTGGACTCCCTCATCATTAATTACTTCCACATCCTCCTCTGCTTCCAAAGCATCCATCTCTTCATCAATCAAACCCAACATCAATGAAATATGATCAGGAGATAGCATAAAGTCCATGAACTCACCCTCCTCGATCTCATCAGCATTAACATAACTCATCAAGAAATCCTTCTCATAATCCATAAATAATATCGTGTTGACTTTGATCGACTCAATAGGAGTGACATTGGTAGTGTCTTAATAGACTACCATTTGTCGATCATTACCAACACCAACACCACTAGTACCGGTAGACGTACCTTCAGCTTGTGTCGGCTCACTACCACCAGATCCGGCCGCATCAGGATCTTTGTCTTTCATAATTATTCTTCAATTTCTTCAATTCATCATCTTTACACGTTATTTGAAGAGTAAGTTCCTCATGTTCCTTGATTTTCTCTCACGGACCTGTAAAAAGATGACGAAGTTCTCTGTTCTCCTTCTGGCAGTATGATATGTGACTCACCAATAGTCGTTGATTCATCAGTAGTTGATCTTGTTGATGATAATCGGCAGCCATTTGATTCTCTTGAATATGAATCAAACTTAGTAGCATATCCATTTTTTGTGCAATAGGCAAAGTATGAAATGTGGGAGATACCAGATGCACTGGACCTTGATGACGGTTAACCCTCATGAATGATAATGCCGGAGGATGTATCTGCATCGTTGTTGTAGCTGGAGAGGTAACCATCGAGGCAATCGGAGATGTCAGCATCGGAGATAGAAACAATTGTGGAATCGAAGCAAATCTCGGGTCAGTTGATGTTGTCGTCGTAAGAGTTATGACCGGGGTGCTAACAGTAGGCTACACCACCTGTATTCTTTGAGTAGATGACCTCGGTATTTGTGGACCAATTTACACACCATCACCTCTCGTAGCTCGGCGCTTTGGCGGTTTTTCTTTTATCACCGCCTTGCCCTTTCGTTTACGTTGAGCAGCTGTAAAAATAGCTGCCTCAACCACAACATCTCTTCGATCTCCCCCTTGTCCACCATCACCACCATCACCACCATCATTACCATCACCGTTCCCACCTGGTCCCTCTTCCCGTTCGGAATCCGAATCATCGTGGATTCACAGGTCATTAGGAGATACATAATCTGTATTCGCCAGATGACCAATCAAACTTTTGGCCCTCGGTCTATCTTCAACCGTTTGCTTACGATATGTCTTTATACGCTTCATAGTGCCAGCTGTCATGTGTTCTAAGACTAACACATCATCTATCAAAGTCTGATCAATCTTGAGATCAGGTATTAAGTGCTGAATAATCAGCTAGAGGAAGCGTGGATATATAACAAGCTTGTTCTTACGATGTTTGACCATGCATTTCTCCTTGAGATGATAAATTATGAGCTCAGAGAAATTGAACTGTTTGTTCAATATCAGAGCAACTAATACCGATTGCAGCATGATCATGTAGACCTTTACGTCATCCAAGGCGATGGATAAGAACATGCAGCAAATACTTGTCATGTTCACACAAGTAGGCCTTAGGGCTGCACAAAGCATAAAACCCGACCCGACCCGTTGAGAGACCAACCCGACCCGATGACCGAGCTACTGTAAATTCAAAGACCGAACCTAAACCCTATGTTGATGGTCGGGTATCGGTCCTAACTGGAATCGGTCTACCGGTTTTCTAGTGCAGACCCGAGACTGACCTTCCCACAGTCCAACGTTTCTTCATCCATTTGATTAAGGTAAGATTGTACTTCTTTGTTCTGTTTTCTCATGTTCGATTGGCATTGTTTTTGCGATTTTGAAGAAGTTGATAAATTTTGTTCATGATTCTTCCCATTTAATTGATTAGTCAAATGGGTTTTCAATTTTTGTGCTTAATCAATCAGCATATGCTTTATTACTTGCTTGTATTGAGAATGCCCTCCAACTGTATGATAAAATGTCTCAAAGAAAATAGGTTGGAAACTGTTTTTTTTTTCCTAAATTGGGTTTCGGGCCAAATTCGGGTTTTGTTGGGTATCTACCCGAACCCGACCCGAGACCGATTAACATTAATTTTCAGGACCGAAATGAACCCGAAAAAAATAGGGTTGGTCCGGGTTCGGGTTTTTTAGGGCTGGGTTTATTGGGTTTTTCGGTCCGGACCTAAATATGCACACCCCTAGTAGGCTTTGGTGTATTGGTAACGGTCGAGGTTACCCTTATAAAATAATCGCTGAAACAATCCACCAATCAACATCCTATCAAATTCACATGGATGGTTCATGTTGTCAGCAAATCTGAGAACTCGACGTATCACACCAGGAGTAATTGTGATAGTCTTCTTCTTCACCACGGTAACAATATGGTCCTCTGCCTCCACATAACGAGTTGTATCCCAAAAAAGGACGTATCACGCTAAAATGTACGGGGACATTAGCGGATATAGCATAATTAATACGAGAACGACGTAAAAATGCTATTACGTCTCCAAACACAGCTCGACCAGCAAAATATTCTTGTAAGAACGCACATATGTTTTCTTCTAGTCAAATACAAGTTCAGGAACTGCTTATTCTGCTTGTTGTGGTGCTTATGGTTTAGCAGCTTGAGGTTCAGTAAGTTGAGGATCGTCTTGAATCACTGGATCCTCCTGTAAGACAGGATTCACTTGAATATTAGGATTTTGCGGTGCCAGAGCATCATGCATAATCTCATCTGCCAATTCTGTAACACAAAACCCGAATATCAGTAAACCTGAACTTAAGTATAGTTTAAATCAATTTTCACTTTATACTTAGTAAAAATTTAATTATGTTTAAGAATTTAAGGCTCATTCGTTATCTCATTCGCTATGACGAATGGTGTCATTCGTTATAACGAATGGACTGATTCGCTACCCTCACAATAATGAATGAATTAATAATGAATGTGTATGAACGAATGAGTCCATTTGTAGATTTTATAGGGTGAACGAAGATCCATTCATTACATAATCATTTGTTATGCAATTATAACGAATGGGATCATTTGTCTCTATAGACACGAATGAGCATCCATTCGTTGTTCATAACGAATTGAATCAATAATTATCCAATTTTGACTCTCAAGCATCAAAGTCAAATTAGACGAATTCAATAGTCAAACATGCAAGCTGATAATCAATTAAACCATAAACGAAGAGGTTTGAAAACAAAACTTGTATCATCAGTCTCGTAATAACATCGTAAACTGATTCAAACTAATCAATTAGCCAAAAACTTATGTTTTAATGATTCATTTGATTAATACGCTAAATCGGTTAATGAATCACCTATTAACCTATCAGATGACCATCAATTTGACGAAAATCAATGCGTTTTATCGTCTATACCTTAATAATCTTAAACAATTAACAAAAAATTGTTTTGTGATAGTCGAAAATTCTGTAAAAATTTTGCAAGAGGTGTTGTAAGGAAGGTGAAAGTGAAAGTGAACGAGTGATTCAATTCGTTCTCCACTGTTTAATATATAGTCTTAGATCTTCACGCTTCCCTATGCAAACGAATGAACTCATTCGTTAATTTCAAATTAACGAATGGCCCTCACCCGTTGTCACATTCGTTACTCATCTATAACGAATCAACAACGAATCAAAAAATAAGTTAAGATCATAACAAATAACAAAATATTCATTCTTCATTCGTTATCCTTATCAATGACGAATGAGGTCATACGTTATCAGGCAAGCGGAAGTGAATAGGTGCAACGAATGAGTGCATTCGTTATTGTTTTATATTACAAATGACCTTCATTCGTTATCAATAATCATAGTGAATCGTTTCCATTCGCCACAATCTATGTGACGAATGGGTGTTAAATAATCAATTAAAAATGAAAAACTATTAATTTTCAATTTTCAAGAATTAAATATGCATCAGACCCATGTCTCGATGAACTTTACATTAATACGTTCACCACTCGGGGTAAAACCAATACCTTAGCATGTTTTATGTGCAAAAAACATAAGTTAAAAGAATTAACTTAAAACCGATTAACTTAAAATAATTAAATAAAAATGTGGGAAAATCTTTTTGGTATTTTCTTTTTCAGATTTTACCCTTTAGCACGGAAATCGAAAATAAAGCATAAAACAAAATTAAAAAAAAATATTTTTGGATTTTGTATATTTTCAAATTAAAAACAAATAAAACTACGATAAATATGAAATCTATTCTATGATAGTAGTACATATTTTTGTGAGTTGACCAGAGAATCATATTGTCTAAATCGCTCTTCTATCTCAGTTTTATAATTAGCGTTATTATGGCTGGCGTTAAGTCAGTCATCGATATTGTTGTCCACTTAAATCTTAAAAAAATTTCAAGTATTTTTGTGATATGACTTAGTTTAAATTAAGTCACAGATTATGAGAAACTATCAGCCTCTAATCTCGGTTCATGCTTAGTTTGACTTTTACCATGTCACCCTAACTTGACTTAAACCATTATATCTGAAGATCAAAATATTTGGTTTATATAATTTATATTGATTAAGAAATCTAAGTTCATAATCCCCACTACAAGATATACCCCCGTTATCAAGCAATACACCTAGCTTCCTTTACTGTGATGAGTTCATCTGTAGGCTTACAGACATTGTATCCCTTGGGGTTCGTTTCTTACTGTATTAAGACGCACGCAAGGGAGGAACAATGTATGACTCACAGCGGAGTTTGATCAAGTCATTAATGAGTTTGTACGAAGTACATCAGTGATCAAGATTATTGACTTAGGGTTCGATCTTAAAGCATTTGAAATATTCAAATTATGAATATCCAAATAATAAACCGCATAAAGACTCACAGTGTCCGAAAAAAGGATGCATCCCATCAGTACAAGATTTGAGGCCATAAGACTATTACCGAGAATTTTGGAAGAGACTACCACTTTCAATTTGGCATTTCTTATGTTTATATCAGATACTTTACCCTAATAGTTTGTTTTAAGACCTAAGAATGCACCTATGCAGTTAAGCACACAATCTTTTAAGCTTATTTCTTACTAGATTTTGGACTAGATGATCAATGTACTATCATCTTTTTTTTTTTTTGCTTCAAAACTCATTTTTGAGGAGCAATTTTTAATGTTTTTGTATTTTTGAAATATTTGAATGTTTTTGGTTTTTATCTGTACAAACATAAAGCACAATATTTTTATATTTTCCATTTTTCTTCCCCAGAAACCAAAATAATAAAATAACCAAAATAAAATAAAAACTATACAAACGAAAAATGATTATCCGAGCTTAAGGATATCAGCAAGAGTTTTCAATCAGTTTAAACCAAGCAAAAAGTTAAAGCCCGTCTTATCAAATGCTTTGGTAAACATATCAGCTTTCTGAAAGCCCATGTGCACCTTCTCTATGTCGATTAATTTCTTTTCAAAGCAATCACGAATAAAATGATATCTAATATCAATATGCTTCGTTTTATAGTGGTGAGCGGGGTTCGTCGTGATACATATAGCAGCTGAGCTATCAAAGAAACTTCAAACTTTAATCCCGCAAGTGTTGCTGAATCTAAAGAATCCGTGAACAGAAAATCGAGGCTGTCACGTATTCGGCTTCTACGGTTGAAGTGGAGACTGTTGTCTGCTTCTTACACTGTTAGGAAACAAGTCGGTTTCCTAAAAATTGATAACCCGCTATTGTTGACTTAAAGTTGATCTTGCATTCTCCATAGTCCGAATAGGAAAATGCAGTGAGATCAAAGCTATCATCATTGGGATACCATAACCCGGTGTCAGGATTACCCCTCAGATAGTGAAATATATGTTTAACCGTCAGATGAGTCACTCGTGGACTCGATTGGTATATGGCACATAAATAAATAGCAAACATGATATCAGGATGAGAAGTAGTAGAATACATTAAAGAACTTACCATTGCTCGGTACAGGGGTCGTATCAATGATATCCTCCAATTTATCCGGTGACAAATTGTGACCCACGGGAAGAGGTGTAGAAGAGACTTTTTCGGCAATTATCTTGAATCGGCTCAAGACGTCGTTCACATATTTCATTTGATGAATGAAAATTCCAGTGTCAGACTGATGAACCTGCAACCCTAAGAAGAAATTCATCTCCACCATTGAGCTTATTTCGAATTTTGACTGCATTGACTTCTCAAAATCCTTACACAGCTTGTCGTTCGTAGAACCAAATATGATGTCGTTGACATATATCTGGACGAAGAGCAAATCTTCTCCAACAGTCTTGTAGAAAAGAGTACAATCCGCAGTCCCTCTTTTTAAGCCACTATCCTACATATGGTTAGCAAGCGTGTCGTACCAAGCTCTCGGGGCTTGGTGTAAACCATAAAGAGCCTTGTTTAATTGGTAAAAATGGTCAGGATAGTCTAAATCCTCAAAACCAGGAGGTTGTTTCACGAACACCTATTCATGAAGTTTCCCATCAAGATACGCAATCTTAACGTCCATTTGATAAACTTTAATATTCCTGAAAGCTGCAGAGGCTAAGAATATACGTATAGCTTCCAGTCTTGCAACCGGAGCATACACTTCGGTGTAATCTACGCCTTCTTGCTAGTGAAATCCTTGCACGACTAAACACGCTTTATTCCGAACGATGACCCCCACGATCATCCTTTTTACACTTAAAACCCCATTTAGACAGGATAGGTTTCTTAACCCGGTCAGGCTTATCAATGAGAACCCATACACCGAGTCGACTAAACTAAACTGTTGAAACTCTTCTTGCATTGCTTCAACCCAAGACGAATCTTCAAGAGTCATATGAACACTCGTTGATTCCACTTGAGAAAGAAAGCAAGTGTATTTCGCGATATTCTTGATTCCCGATGAATGCATATCGGTATACACACATAATACATTAGAGTCATTTGCCCTGCAATCTGATCACGTGTTCGAATACCAACATCGAGATCACCAATGATGTTGTCCTGAGGATGATACGTATGAATCTGAAGAGTCGGATTCTTAAGCACAACTACATTATCAGTTAGATTATTGAGATTCTCTTTAGTATCACGAGTCATGAGTGTCAGTAAAGGGAACTGAAGAAGAATCAACAATGTGACCATAATCCGATGATACAGAAACAATATCTGAAGTTTAGGATGATCTTCATTCACTTCATGATAAATAGAAGACCTTGGTGCGGAAAATAATTGATCTTCTAAGTATGTACACACCAAATCTTCATCAGGGAGATCAACTATGGGAGGAAACGAGTTAAATATACTCTCATAGTCAAGTATCCAATCAGGACCCTTGCCGGTAGGAGGTGTTGTGTAGCTTTAGAAGTCAACATGGTACCACACTTCAACACAACCCGAAGTTAAGTTGAAGACACATTTCTTAGGCGATGCGTGGCCCAAGAAGTAATCCTCAATAGCTTTTTCCTCGAATTTTCCCGCATCTCTTTTCAGCATCGTGCAAGGACACCCGAAAGGTTCTAAAAACTTTAAATTAGGCTTATGGTTATTCAGAAGCTCATAACTCGTCTTTTTCAGCTTCTTAACCATCGGAACACGATTGAGCGTGTAGCAAGCGATGTTCACTGCCTCATTCCAAAATTGGACATGAAGCTTTGAATCTGCAAGCAATGTTATTGCTGCTTCAATCAGTGTTCGGTTCTTCCATTCAGCCACACCATTCTATTGTGGTATATATGGAGCACTATATTCTCGATGGATTCCCTTTTGAATACAAAAGAAATCTACTATAGTATTTTTGAACTCTGTACCATTAGCACACCAAATGCGTCTCACCTTGTGTTTGTAAAGTGATTTGATCTTCGTGATTAAATTTCGAAGAAGAGTAGGTGCCTGATCTTTAGAAATTATAAATAACACCCACGAGTACCTCGAATAGTCATCGGTGACAACTAAACAGTACCAGTCTCCAGCAATACTCGCACGATTCACATGACCAAATAAATCAGTATGAAGTCGTTCTAGAGGAGTATAATTGGAATTACATAACTTCGTCATGTGCGACTTCTTCTTCTTTTTGCTCTTCTTGCATGCAACATAATGATCGGTCAACTTGAAGTGTTTCAGGGAAACCGTATCCACCAAATCATTTTCCATAAGATGGTTCATCTTCCTTACATGAATGTGAGCTGCACGCCTATGCCACAGAATCAAGTCCATTCCACTTTCCTTAGAGTTGTAACATGTTTCAACAGATGAAGAATTCGATACTTTAGTACTCATTTTCAGTACATAAATATCGTTTTACCAAGGAGATCGCATAACAACCATGTCTTCTGGAATGACATATCCTGGTTTTAGTATTATGCACTCCTTGTCAGTGAACACGGTGGTATATTTCTTGTCACAAATTTGAGAAACACTTAACAAACTGTGATCCAAAAAAAAAGGTTTCAACTTGACTGAATTCAAATGTGGTTTAGCCGCTTGTGAATAAGTCACAGGTCTTTTAGAATTTCGTCTCAAATATGCAGCTTGAACCACGTTTGTGTTCACATTTTTATAAATTGGTTGTGTGGGAACAAACAATTTAGCTTTTAACTTAACATTGTTTTCATCAACATAAACCACCTTGCGCGGGTTCACATCTTCAAACAAAATGTGAGTCTCATCATTGATATTATTATATATATATATATATATATATATTTTTCTTGTATATTTTATATAATATTTAATTAATTTTAAGTTAAGATTTGTATTATACTAACATAATTGTGTTTTGTAGGTTCTGGAAGTTGATCGTAGTTGAAAGGGGCTAAAAAACGAGTCAAAACAAGCCTATACGAGAAGCCGGAACGAATCAGGAAATGAACCGAAAGGAGAACCGGTCGGACCGACCTCCCATTGCTGCATGCCGCGCCGCGCGGCTAGCTCTTCTATTCTCGTCGAACGACGAGGTCAGCATCAGATTTCAGAAAGTTCACCGTTTTTATCTGTTTTGGGCCCAACTCACTATAAATACACCCTTAACCTTAACCTAAAGAATACTCTTCAGCCACCAGACGAATTTGGAGATTCTACTGTTTTTCACCATGATTTCTTTTACTACTATTTTGTTTGATTTTAAGATGCTAGGCTAAACGTTATATACTGCCTAGGCTTATGATGAACCTCTATTAAAGTTGGATTTTGTTTTTCGTTATGGTTTTATGAATCAGTAAACTGTTTGATTTTATTTGACTGATGCATATGTGTGCTTGGTATTGATTTATGAGTTTTATTATTCCATATTATCCTTGGTGATTTTTTGTCTTACAATAGGATTTTGTTAGATCATTTGTTTTGTGTTCTTGATTAGTTTGTGGTTGATTTTCAATAAAACCATATAAATAATATTATTAGTCAAACAAATGGAAGTGTGCTGCTAACTTAGGGGATTCAAGCCTAGGCTGTTTTATTTATCATCTGAATCAGTCAAGTTAATTTGTCTTGTGTTTTAGTACCTTTCTTTTCTAAATTCGTTTATTTATTTGTTTAATGTTAATTATTTAAACCCCCCCTTTAAACAAATATAAAAAAATTAGTCGTGTTGGTTTGTTGAGTCTAATTAGTTAGTTAACGTAATTTAAAGAGTCTTTTTGGTTTGATATCCGGACTTACTTAGATTTACTAGAGTCGATCGCTTCCCTTTCCAGTTAGTAGTTTTAGTTAAGTTAAGAGTCTAGATTTATTACTTAGTGTCTAGATTAGCATAATGTTAGTTAATAATTATTTGACTACTTTTAACACATCAATCATCTTGAGATTGTTGTCTTTTAAGAATTTCTTTAACAAACAGAACTTTTTGTGGTTGTTCCTTCTTAATAGATTTAACATTCATATTTTTTCTCAATCCACAAATCCTGATAACATGTCCTTGTTCACCACACAGAAAACATGTTCTCATATCAACAAACGATTGTTATGGTTTGACAGGTGCTTGTGGAACAAATGAATGACTGACGGGTGGTCCATTCGACAACCCTTAAGTGATACAAATAATCATACATATAATCAGCTTGATTCGATGGGTGTTTTTGTTACAAGAATTTGTTCTTGAAACCCTTGACAACAAAGGTTGTGAGAATATAGTGGCGGATCACTTGTCTCGGATTCTACTTGAAGGCGTTTATGATGCAATGGAGATAAACAAACGGTTTTCCGATGAACAATTGTTAGCCATGTCGACCGCACCTTGGTATGCCCATTTTGTGAATTATATAGCCACGGGGTCTGTTCCAAGTCTTTGGGTGAAGAAAATATGGCAGCGGTTCATGGCCCAAGTGAAACAATATGTTTGGGATGAACTAGAACTGTTCAAGATTGGTTTAGATCAAGTGACAAGGAGGTGTATTCCCAATTCGGAGTCGTTGGAGTTTTGACTCATGCACATGCATCGGCGTGCGGGGGTCATTTTGGCGGACAGAAATGGGTTACTGAGTGTTTCAATGTGGGTTTTATTGGCCCACCATTTTCATGGATGCAAGTGAGTATGCTCAACATTGTTTAAATTTCCAAAAGATGGGGAGTATCTCAAAAAGGGATGAAATGTCATTGCAACTGATTTTGGTGATATAGATTTTTGATGTATGGGGCATTGACTTCATGGGCCCGTTTCCAAACTAAAATGGATTTTTATATATTTTGGTTGCAGTCGATTATGTATCCAAGTGGGTAGAAGCGATATCAACGAGAAGTAATGACCATTCGGTGGTTTGCAAATTTGTTCAAGAAAACATCTTTGCTCGGTTTGGTATTCCGCAGGTTATTATTAGTGATGGTGGGTCGCATTTCAAGAATTTCAATTTTGGGAAGCTCTTAAAGAGATATAATGTGAATCACCGAATCGCTAATCCTTATCATCCGCAAATGAGTGGACAAGTTGAAGTGTCCAACCGACAAATTAAAGAAACTTTTATAAAACGGTGCGGGTCAATAGGAAGGATTGGTCATCTAAGTTAGATGATACGTTGTGGGCATATCGGGCCGTGTACAAAAGCTAATTGGTATAACTCCTTATCGGTTAGTATATGGGAAGGGGTGTCATATACTAATGGAGTTGGCACATTGCGCATTTTGGGTGGTCAAGAATGTGAACGTGGATTATAAGGAAGCAGGTGAATTGAGAAAGTTGAAATTGAATGAGATTGAGGAGATCCAGGATGAAGCATATGATGTGCTTCCGCATATAAAGACAAACTAAAAAAGGTCCATGATGCACAGTTGAGAAAGAGGACTTTTGAAGTGGGTCAAAAGGTGTGGTTGTAAAATTCAAGGTTAAAGTTGTTTCCGGGTAAGCTAAAGAGTAAGTGGATGGGTCCAAATATCATCACAAGAGTGGGTCAGTTTGGTGATGTGGAGATAGAAGATGATCATGACCAAGCAACGCAAGTGGTGACTGGACAAAGACTTAAGCCTTACTTGGAAGGAAAGGACATCAATATGCTCGATGTGGATAGGGTGAGATACTTGTTACACTCACCGGATGAGGAAACAATCTAAAAGGCTAAGGTATTACTATTCTCGTGTTGGAGTATGTTCGACTCAAGTGTGGGAAAATTCTAACGAATTTCTTTACCGTGTTGGGGGCAACTCGGATTTTCCGCGGGGGGGGGGGGGGGGGTTAGGGAAATTTTTGCTTTTTGTAGGTAACTTTTGTGTTTATATAATATTTTTAGTTAAAAAAAGAAAAAAAATTGAAAAATTATGCAGGTACCACCTTAACCTAAGGTATACACCTTAGGCTACGGTGGGTGGTAAAAAAACCTACGCCTATTTTAAGTTGACTTACGGTAGGATTTTGAGCCCAGGGGCCACCGTAAGCTACGGTGGCCACCGTAGCTGGGCGATGGGTTTTGGTTAAATATAAAAAACATTACAATTACACCACATAGACGGGATTCCTGCATATTTCACCATATATTTCATCCTCTTCTTTCTTATCTTCTCCAAACCTTAAAACCCTAACATAATACTTCAAAACATCATATTTTCTTCATCTCTTAACCAAACTAATCGATATTCGAGGCTATTTTGACTAGAATTTCACAAGGGTTTCAATTATATTGTTGCATTTGGAAGAATCTTGTGTTTTGGTGGTGGATTTGGGACAATTTTGGTCCGAGTATTTTTGGGATTATTTGGGGTTTTTGGCTTATAATGAAGTTTTAGATATCTTCATCTTCTACAACACCAAGGAATGTTGTTCCCTTTTCATTCTTGATGGTGTACTACAAGGAAATTGTAAGTTGTTCATATTTTTTCTATATCCACACTTACTTGAATTGTTTAGTGATATGGGTAGTGGTTTTAATTTGATATGGTTGTAGATGCTTAGTTATGAATTGAAACATATTATTGGAAAAATTGTTGGTTATCTAGTGCACATAATGCTAAAAGTTTTTGAAATATTGTTGAAAATGTGGAATAATGTGTTTAATTTGCATCTACAACCATAGTGTCAAGCAAATGTGGGGATGTTTAAGGTTAAAAAGAGAATAACTTGGTCCTTGGGTATTGTTTGTTGTGCTTTCAGAATGGGTCGAAAAGGAAAGGAACCAATTGAGTCTTCAAGTAATGCGGCTGAACAACAAAAAAAGAAGAAGAATGATACTTTAGCCAGATATAGAAGAGGAGGAAGAAGATCAGAGAGGTGAAAGACCAATTTGGAACTCGGGGTCTTTGGCAGACCAACCTCGGGAATGGCAACCAGAATTCTTCCATGAACAAATGAACTCGTTAGTGCAAAGAAAAGAGGCGTTTATTTTTTCAAAAAAAAGCGGATTTTGGTCCGTTTGGTTGAGTCTTCAAGTAATGCGGCTGAACAACAAAAAAAGAAGAAGAATGATACTTTAGCCAGATATAGAAGAGGAGGAAGAAGATCAGAGAGGTGAAAGACCAATTTGGAACTCGGGGTCTTTGGCAGACCAACCTCGGGAATGGCAACCAGAATTCTTCCATGAACAAATGAACTCGTTAGTGCAAAGAAAAGAGGCATTTATTTTTTCAAAAAAAAAAGCGGATTTTGGTCCGTTTGGGGTCACCGATAGGTTCCGAGTGTTGGGTTGGGAAGCGGCCTTGAAGTTTTATGATAAGGAGTCTACTAACTTGTTTGATAGAGAGTTACAAGAATGGGTGCTACCTTAAGACGGGTTACATGTGATCATGCATCAAAAAATAAGTCGATTGGTATTGTGAACGGGATTGAAGTGGAAATGTCATTCGATAGCTTGAGACGGGTGGCGAATTTGATTACAAGCCGAACAACCGGTATATATTCCCAAGTTTGGAAGATTTGTATTTGGCGCCTGAGAAGCACCCAATGTGGAACACCATGTTGGATGATCTGTTTTTGCCCGGAACATATGCCGGGAAGCTGTGCCAAAACAGTTTGACGATGGAAGCAAAGTTGATGATAAGCATCCATAATATCATTCCGCGTCGGGGTGATAGGATTGAGGTACGATATCCTGAGGTACCAATTTTATACATTCTTTTACATGGATCACTGCTTATTCCATACCATTTTCTGGTAATGAGTAATATATGGATAAGCCGAAACAGTGTGGATAGAAAAATTATACCTCATTGTCGATTGATCACTGCATTGTTAAAGATTTATGGTGTGATTGGTGAAGACGAAAAGGGCTCCTACAAAAAGTTTAAACTGTTCGACATTACACATTTGGGGGCCAGTTGGGTATACACACAATCCGAGAGGTATCATAAGTTTAAGAGTGATGGAAGAAGACGGAGAGTATTGAAAGTTGATGCAAGACCATTGCATGCGGATGAAGAGGATGAACCTGAAAGTTAAGACAAAGAAAGTGGTGATGAGGCTTACAAAGACGATCTGAATGTAGTTCACATGGATGCGAATCAAGCCGGACTAAGTTGGGATGAAAGGCAACCGGGTGTACAGTCTGGTTATATGGGAAGTACGTTTGACTATGCACAAAGGCCCTATGATTCAAATTGTTCCTACCAAGGGACTATGCAAGAGGTGGTGGAACGACAACGACCACCTACGTTTGGGAATTGGTCCGAATCTTCCCAAACCATAGTTGACCAAAAAACATTCATGGGTGCAAGTATGGAAAGGGAGTTAAAGCAAAACTATGAACGCCAAGAGCAATGGAACCGAACTCATGCTTATGCCTTTGAGAACGAGATGAACAACCGGTATATTGATGATCGTTATAAACGGATGCATGATACGTGGCATGCTGGGTAACCGGTTGTGGCTGACCCGCCAATTGTGGACTATACTACCTTGCCACCATATGATGGTAGTGTGTCATACCCGACGCACCATCACATCATTCCATGTGGTGGTGACCAAGGTGTATTTGGACTTGGTGAATTCTCGGATGTGATGGCGTCCATATACGGGCCAGCTCGGCCACGTTACTACTAATTAGGTGCTTTTATGTCTCAGTTTGTATATTGGTGAATTGTAACATCCTACTTTCATTAAGGATTAATAAAATAATTTCGTTTATTTTATAGTGTGTCGTTTATCGGTTTAAATTAATAAACTATAAGATGATGGGCTTGGACTTTAGAAGATGGAATAAGAGATGGAATGGGCCTTAGGTCCATGGGCTTAAGGGAGTATAAATACACCTTAAACCCTAAACCTTTCCATTTTATCCATCTCTACACCATAGCCTGCACCATCAAAAACACACACAAACACCATCTTATATTTCGAGCCGAGATCCGAAGGTGAAAACCGAGCTTGTTGAGGCTAGAACGTTGTGACGAACCAAAACAACATCAAGACTTGACCATGTTCGTAGTTTGACTCATTTAAGGTACGTTTATGACTTGAACTTGTTCGTTTAGGTTCGGATTTCGTCAAGAAATTATAGATCTAGGTGTATATGGTAAAAACGAATCCAAAGCAACAAACCTCACGGAAATTCGTTAACAATTGATGGTTTAATCGTTTGATTTATGAACCGGGTTTAAAAAGGTATAAATCTCACCCTATAAAAAAGAACATTTGGATGATTGAATGGTTAGGGTTTATAGGCGCTATAATTCTGAATCCATTGATACCAGAATCGTGATACTTCTTTAAGAAACGAAGGTTTAATTGCAGATCTAAGATACGTTGACCAATTGGTGTTCTTGATGATTTTGACTTTGACCCATGAGTCAAAGTCTGGATAAGACTGAGCCAATTCGTTAAAGTTAAAATAACGAATCAGGTGATTCGTCATGCACCAATTCGCTATGTGCAGATAACAAATCTGAATAGCCAATTCGTTATATTTAGATAACGAACCAGTTAGTTCGTTACTCGCCATTCGCTATGTTACGAGGACGAAACAGAATAACGAATCACATGATGTTCAGATAACGAATTTAGATGACGAATCTGATGCTGATCAGATGACGAATCAATTAACGAACCAGATCACAAAAGATAATGAATTAGTTAACGAATTAGGATTAATTCGTTATAGAGAATGAGTTAGCGAATAAAATAATAATTTAAAATCCTGTTAGGGGCTCTCCCCCTTGAACCCTGCTAGGGGCTGCTGCCCCTAGAACCCCGCTGCCAGGGGCGCTGCCCCCGGACCCCATTCGTTGTGGGTAATAATTAAACTAGAAACGCTATATGGAAAGTGATAGTAATTAATACGCGTAATTGTTATATAGTTAGTCGTGCACAACTTAATAAAGGGATTACCATTAATGGTGAATGTAACCGCATTCAGGTGAGTTTCTAGCCCCCACTTCCTTGTTATGTTTTCCGGGCTTGTGCATACTCGATGTGATTTGTTAATACACTTACCTTAAGCGGTAAGTGTTTGTCTTATATGATTTATGTATGAATGAATGCTTGATGATGCATGAACGATCTTCGAATATTGCATGTATCGTCAAGGGATAGTTATAAGATATGATATATATATATATATATATATATATATATATATATATATATATATATATATATGATATACAAATGTTGTATGTACGTATGGAAGTTATAATTAAGAATGTAGTGAAGGGTAAGGAAGGTATGGTTAGAAAGGGAGCGGACCCTAATAATATCCGCGAATGAAGGGAATGGGCCCTAATAATATCCGCGAATGTAGGGGACGGACCCTAATAATATGCGCGAATATAGGGAACGGACCCTAATAATATCCGCGAATGTTGGGAACCGACCTTAATAATATATGCGACTGTTTAGGACGAGGTATATGTATATGTGTATGTATAAAAGGAAAGAAGGAAGGTATGATATTATGCACGTACGAAGGAAGGTAAAGAACTATATATGTATTGGTACCTTCGGGTGCGTATATATGAATGTGTATGGACGTATTGTATGTTAGCTGATTAACTAGAACTCATTCAGCGTAGCTAACTTTTAGTATGCACACAGGTGAGTAGAATGAGGCAGCTCGCTTGATGAGGATGCATGACATGGAATTCAAGATACTGGCATCTCAAGGAAATGTTATGATGGTTTTAAAGACTATGTTTTATGTTTAAATAACGATGAATGCTTGTTAAGACGAGATTTGAAGGTTGTGTAATATATATTATAGTTGAAGTTTTATATTCCGCGAAAGTTTTAATCAACTCTGATATTTAGAACTGTGTTTATAAGTAAATCCAATGTCCAAAGTAGGGCACCGGTAACGGGGCCTTACATGAATATTTCTTTTTGTATTGTTTTTTGTTTGGGTGGTTGCGCGGTGCATGTGCGATATTGATTAAAGGGTTGTGGTCCGATGGGGGTGTGAATTTTAAAAAAATAAAAATAAATAAAAAAACAAATTGTGCCAAAACCATACATTGGGGACAATGTATCCCAAGTGTGGGGACGTGGAGAAATTTTTGAAAAATTTCAAAAAAGATTTCAAATTTTTTGTGAGTGGTTCAAAAGATGTGTTGAGATAAAGGTCCCTTTTCATGGCCATAATTCCCTTGTGTGAGTGTTGCCGAGGTTTTAAAAGAATTGGTAATAGATTATCAGCCAAGAGTGACATGTTTTTGGTTATTTGTTTCATGTATCATGCCGGTAACAAATTTTGGGTTAGAACTTTATACCATGGGTTTTCATGGTTGGCATTATTTGAAGATAGCAACGTGACCCTTCTTGTTAGAATTTGTGTAATGAATTCGCTTCGAGACCTTAGCTTGGCATTAGTGCAAAAATGATAGAGGCATTTAGGTATAGCCTTGTCTGGATGAGTGCGAGTGTGGGTTTTGGGTGTTGGACCTCATACATTATACATATGAGCGTGGTTAATGAGAGGGGAGGGGGTTGGTTCCTTTAGAAGCCATTTCTTGGACTTATTGTTTATCAACCAACCATGTAGTTACATTTGTAGGTAGGTTATTTCTTGTAATTGTATTGTTGTTTTGGTAATTGATATGAGTATTTAGTTTTATGTTTATTAGAATGTTAAAGATTTCTTTAAAAAGGGGTTAGGCTAAACGTGCCCCCCTTGTGTACTTGTCATACCCCTTCCCCTAGACTTTCAGTTCTTTCAACAATTTTATTTGACATATTACTACACTCTTATATTTTTAGTCATTTCAAGTCTCCTTTAAAATAGCAAATCAAATACCATAAAGTTTTTTTTTTTGTTTCATTTTCTATCCTTTTGTGTTTATTTTTCATTATCAAAATAATATTATCTATTATCATTATAAAATGTATTCGAAAAATAATGATATAACGTCTTTATAAAAACGACAAAACGTATGAGAACACTTATAGAAAAAAAATGTTTTTTTTTTCTTTCTAATTTATTAAAAGTTTTTATATAACCAACTTTTGTTATTTAAAAAAAACAAAAAAAATATTATAATATGCAAAAAAATGGAAAAGAAAATCTATTTAAATAATAAAAAAACTTTCTTTTAATTAATAATGATAATAAAAGATGACAAAATGACAAAGAATGAACATAAAGGTTAAATCGTATTAACGTAAAACTTGAGGGGGGGGGGGGGTTGGTACGTTTAGTAAAAATGAATGAAATTGGGGTAAGTTTAGCAACACCCTTAAAAAAAGAAAAATTTGAGAATCATTATTCAAAGTATGAAGATTAAAAAAAAAATTAGTGGTGTATATAGTTTATTTTATTTTTATGTTTTCTTAGAATGTATGTAATAAGTTGGAACGGTTCACCTGAGCTACTTTCAATATTCTCATTTCGTACCCGAACACTTGGCCCCGTTAGAACCCATGATAAGCCCTCTTGATTTGCACAACTGTCGGTACATTTATTAGGTGGAGGTTTGATAGTTACACAAGCTTATTATAGTAGACTACACAAGTGCCCGCGCGATGCAGCAGGAATCATAAACTTTGTAATCACGTATCAAGTTTATGAGTATTCATTGTTTGGTTTGAAAACAACATAATTCAAACCGATCATTGGTTTGATTTCACGGCTGCTTTTTTTCTTTAGGTTTTGGCTAGTCGCTTTCAATTTTCAATGGTTCGGTTTCAGTTTTCAACGACAAAAAAACCTTACAAATAGTTTAGTTCACCGTTTAACTTGAAACCTATCAAAACCATAAAACACCCATACACAAAAAAATAATTTTATTAACCGAAAAAAACTATAGCAATATGATACTCAAATTAAAGAGAGAAATATGCTCGTTTTTATGGTAGAATTTTTAAAAAAATATATTAACGTATGAAAAAGTTATTAACGTTTAAAAATCATGGGGGAAGTTGGATTAAAATTGAAAATATAATTAAAATATGAGTTAAGTTAAAGGGTAATAATTGTAACTATATATTAAATTTACAAAAGTTTACTATAATTGAGGGGGAAAAAATATAACTGGTTTGGAACAAATTAAGAAACACGTGAGTTTTGATGTTATAATGACATTTTAGCCCTTGTTCAAAGTTGTACTTTGTGCCTTAATACTTGTAAATCCTTTAATCCAAGCGTTTTAATTTACCCTTCATTGGTGCATTATATATATATATATATATATATATATATATATATATATATTAGGTGGAGGTTTGATAGGTACACAAGCTTATTATAGTAGATTGGCACACATGCATTTGGGTGGACTAGCATATCCTGCTAGCTTTGAGAAAAGATATTGAGTGGAAGGTTTAAGAAAGGTGTGTTGCGTGTAAGAAAAACAGGAAACGTGTTAGGTTTGGCTGAATTTCTAGGTTTGATAAATAAACGTGTTAGTAGTGCAAATACAAAACATGTGGGAATATGTATGACTTGGGACCTTAATCGACATGCGTTTTGTTGAATGACTTAATGTTTAACTTTGAATGATTGACTTGCTAGAGGACAAGCAACGAGTAAATGTGGGAATGTGACTAGTGGTCCATTGGACAACACTTAAGTGATACAAGACCTTTAATAATCATACATATAATTGGTTTATTATGTGGAGTTGGATGACTACGTTAATATGATTATTTCAGTTACAAGAGATGTAAAGGAAGTGAATTGATGTTTTGAAAGGAAGCTAGTAGAAATGAGGAAGTCAGGCAATCAAAGATGGCTAAAGAAGAAGAAAACAAGGTGGCCAAAATGGAAGCCACTGTAGCTTACGGTACCCATCGTAAGCTACGGTGGGGGCTAAAGAATTATGTCTGTCGTAAGGCAGAGATTGTCTGCCGGGGATTTTGTAAAATTTTCCTTCCCTCAAAATTTAATGGTTTTGTTATAGCATCCTTTAATTTCGGGATGAAATTCTCTAAAGTAGGGGAGACTGTAACAACTCGGATTTTTTTTTTCAATTTATTATTTTAATTTAACACCCGACCCATTTCTATGTTCGGGAAATTTTATTTCGTTTTCCTTGTTACTTAACTAGTATTATATTATTATTTAACTAATTATATAAAACGTATATATATATATAACTTTTAATGTTTCGCAATTTTAACCCAAACATGAACTATACCCCATTTTGTTTCCCTCTTCATAATTCAAGCACTAATTTGCAAATAAATTAAAAGATTTTAATGCAATTCTTTTAACCCATATCCAAACCCAAATTCATATTTGAGATCCGAACCCGTACTCGTGACCCGTTTAGCTACCTTGAGCCACAATTATTGTTCTAAACTAGGAATTGAATCATGTTGTGATTTCTCTTACTTTTATCGACCCTCACCGACAATTGTAATTAGGAAACGAGATCAATTATTATGTGTATTAACTTTTATATATCATCGCCATAACCCGATTCTCAATTTACTTGTAAACGATCTTTATAACACAATTAGATTTGCAGTTTGCATCATCAAACCATCGCCAACAATAGCCCTAGCTCTAATTACAAAAAAAAAAACTTTTCCTAACAACTGTTCATATGCGGTTCTGGCCGGCGATGTATTGTTCGTCATTCATCATTGTTCCCTTGTTGTTATGGTAATTAATTCATGCAACAGGTTCGTCTTAATCCACCTAAAATTAACCCTAACTTTAATTGAACGAACCTAAACTGGATTAATCGATTATGATTCTAGGGTTCTTAGGATTTGGGGGAATTCTGGCAGTCTATAGTTAACGTTTTTGTTTGCGTTGGTTAACAACTGACACCCCAGCACAGCTGTTCTAGGGTGTATGTGTTAATACATGGAAACCGCTGAGGCTCAGATTTGAGCTCCAGCCATCCCGTTTTTGTATTTTTTTTTTATTTAATTTGTTTTAAGGGTTTAAAAAGATTTATATATTAATAATAATTAATATTAGATATAAAATATACCTGATGTTATTGAACCGACATCTTTAAGTTACGTCTTTTGTAAAAATCTCGTTAAAAGCTTTCGTTTACGTGTATATATATATATATATGTATATATCTATGTATATGTACGCATGCATGTACTATAGATATATATTAATAATAAAACAAACTTTGCTTTATTAAAACCCGAACACCATTATTGACGTTTCTCGTCGTTAATCGTTTTTACCAATTTATTATATTTATTATATATATGTATTATTCTTTAAACAAAAATTATAATCAACGTATTTTCAAAGTATTAATTATATTTATAAAGTTAGATTATCGTTAAAGATTTCATGTTGTATATTCTTACGTTGTCATTAAAGTATTTAATAATTACGAGTTATAATTATTAATATAATTGCAATATTTATTTAAAACTTTAGTTATTTAATATTTATATAAGTGTATTATACCTCATATTTTGTTTATAAATTGTATATTACTAGTATTTATAAATATTTAAGCTAATAATCTTGTGAATTTATGATAAATAATTATATTGATTAATAATAACAATAAAAAAAATCATCGATCAATTAATAAATATCCTAATTCCAAATATAACTCAAATCACATCGGAACTTTAATTAATGATACATGTTTTCTCATTATTAATTAATTCATATTAATATTATTTAACTAGGAATTCTTGATGGTATATCCAAAGGGTTCATCATTCTCACATCATAATCATTTTAATTTCATTCCTCTTATCAAGTGAGTATTTCACTCCCATATTTTACTTATTTTATCTTTTGGGGACATATGCGCAACTAGCTATTTTTATATTAGATAGTATTCAACTGCAACTGTTTATCATTGTGTATATCAGTTTGCCTAACTTGCTATTTGCTTACTTGCTTTATTTGAACTCATTTTGGTGAAGTTCCTCATTAATAGTATGATTATACGATTATTTTCGACAACCAATGTCTATTTTTATGGCAATGGTTTAGTCCTTACTTGGTAACTAATGCCCATTTGTATGGAATTGGTTCAGCCCTTTCTTCATGGTTCTATTGATTGTTTATGTGCTATGGCTTAACTGTTTATCTCACAGGAACAATTTGCACTTTTATTATTACTAGCAGTAAACCCGCGCGATGCTGCGGCGATGATAATATGTTTAAACGATTTTTAATAGTTATCATACATGTAGTGATCTGATCATAAAGATAACAAATAGCAAACCAATATTAACAAATGATTAAAAAAATATGTTCTTGATAAACGACCCCGTACTCTCCATCAGCATTCACCATACTCCTCACCAACCTCGTACTATCCATAAATATAATAGTATTGGCCTTAATCGACTCAATTGGCTTTGCATTCGTCGAGTCTTGATAAACGACCAACTGTTTATTTAAATCACCAGCAGCCACACTTGTTCTGGCACCGGAGGATGAGATGTGAGAATGTTTCAGCTCACTACCTCTAGTCCCTGAGGCATCAGGATCTTCGTCATTATTCTTTAGCTTCTTCAATGCATCTTCTTTACAAGTCAGCTGAAAAATAAGATCCCATGTTTCGTCTTCACCCCTGAGCAGTAACAATCTCACGAAGGGCTTTAGTCTCCTTTTGACAGAAAGAAACATAACTCATCAGCCGTCGCGAATTTATCAACATTTTCTTTTGAGCTTGACGGTCAGCTGCCATTTGATTCTCATAAAGATGAATCAAACTCAATATCATATTCATTTGATTTTCCTGAGGCATAGCATGGAAAGATGGAGGTACCAGCTGCACAGGACCATGAGGACGATTAATCCTCATGAACGAAATGTCCATAGACGGTGTCGGCATCATAGTTGGTGTTGGTGAAACCACCGATGTAGCAGCAGTAGGCCTTGGTAGTGTAGATAGAACTGATTGAGGAATCATACCAAGCCTAGGATTTGAGGTGAGTATGGTCGTCAATGTTAATTCCAGGGTGCTAGTAGTAAGCGGCACCACCGGACGTTGAGGAGCAAACGTTCTTGGCACCTGAGGCCCAAACGATACACCAGCACCTTCAGTCACACGACGTTTAGATGACTCACCAGTAGCCACCTCTTTTCCTTTACGCTTGCGTTGAGCAGCTTGCACAACAACTGCTTCAACTTCAACACGTCATTGGTGATCATCCCTACCATCATCACCATCTTCTCCATCATCACCATCGTTCCCACTTGGACCCTCTTCACGCTCGGAATCCGAATCATCATGGATCTAGCGATCATCAGAAGGCCCATACAAAAGCAGAATTAGATAAGTGACCAATCAAGCGTTTGGTCCGTGGATGAGGATCTTTCCGATACGACTTCATACGCTTGACGACATCAGCTGTCATGTGTTCCATCTTCAGCACATCATCCACTAATGTCTGATCAATCTCCAAATTAGGAATCAAGTCTTGAACAATCAACTGTATAAAGCATGGATACATCAAAAATTTCCCATGTCGATATTTGAGATGATTCAAGATCATCTATGAGAAATTAAATGGCTAGTTCAAGATCAGCGCGACGAATGCCGATTGAAGCATGATACGGCTGTAACACCCCGGCTAAAGCGGAATACGCACGAGTGTGACGTAAAAATTGCCCAAAACACATGTGACACTATTAAGTGACAATATTATCATTAATTAATTTAAACATCAAGTACACAAGTTTGTAACAAGAAATATAAGAAAATACAAGAACAATTATCAACTTGTCCATTTATTAATATAACCTAAATTCTAGTGTCTTCTCCGTTTCATCCTCTAATAATTATACCTGTAACATAAATATAAAATAAAGTCAACTAAATGAATAGTTGGTGAGTTCACACAAGTTTTGATATACGTACATAAAAATCATACAATTCCATGAACAAGTGTAAATGAGCAAGTAATGTCCTTTCCAACTGGGATTGTGCATCAGCGTACTCAGATTAGCGCAAGTAAGGTCCTTCCAGTTGGGATTGTGCACCAATGTACTCGGATGATGAGACCCTTTTCCACTCATAACAACAAATGTATTGAGCGCAAAGGGGGGCGTATGATCATACTATCTTGAAGTAATCCATGAGCAAGTAATTTGTAGCAAGTAACAAGTAAACACACAAGCCCATGTAGCAAATTGTAGTTTGTAAATAATGAATAAACGAAATTGAATTGTTGATAGGATATATATGCTACCCCCAAAATAGTTAAAAAAGGTAAAAAAGGGGGCGTGAGAAACTCACATTTGATATTGGAGATAACTTAAAATAAATAACCGAAAGCGAGTTAACAAACGAAGCAATTGAATCTCACGAAACTATAAATAATAACGAAGATACAAAAATTAAGGACTAGCTACCGGAATTATAAAGTTAATTAACTTATGGTAAATGGGGACTTGGGGATTTTTAATGAGTTTAATAAAAATGAATAAAGTTTATATAAATCACTTGATGTTTATTAGTTGAAGAATGATTTGTAGACAAATAATTATAACTTATTAATATTAAATAATAATATTAATAACAATTTATGATTAAACATTTGTTTCCAAGTAACATAATTAATTAATTAATTCTCATAAATAATAGTTATGTTGAAATAAAATAAACAATAATTAATTTACTCAATTATTAATTCAAAGATACGAAGTATGTTATATCTATTGTAAAATATTTTAAATAAAAGAAATTTTTATAAATAATCTTATTTAAAAGAAAGTTTTCAAGTTATGATAATCAACGAATCATAAGATTTAGAAAAATATATATTCATGTTTGTTCTTGCAAAATATCTAGGCTTGATCCAAGATTTAGAAAAATCAATGTGTTCATCTTGGATATCCATGATCATAATGATTCTTAAAACCAAAATATAATATTTTTATGATAAAAGTAACATGATCATGAAGAACAACTTATGAACAAGTATGAACATTCAAGATAAAATCAAAACAAAAGTTATAAAATGCTTGAAATGGTAACTACTTACTTGTTAGTGCTCTTAAACTTAAGAAAATAATGGATTGAGGTGTGAAAATAATGGAGTATTTGTCCTCCTTTTATATTAAAAATATAAAGTTGTTATGTCTTAAGAAAATTATGAAAATTAATCATATTTAATATAATTAAAACAAAAATTAAAAATTGTTTAATAGGGTATTCAAAAGGTTTAACTATTTTAATAAATTTTATTGAATTAAAACATTCATTAGTTTTTATTAGTTAAGTAACATATGAAAAGATGATGATAATAATAAAATTAATAATAATAATAATAAGTAAAATTAGTAGTTGTAGTTAAATAATAATTCTAGTAAATTGCATGGGACATGTACATAAATATTTGATTTTAATTATGAATGTTTTAAATGAGTATGTAATACTACAAGGGTGGTGAAATGTATAATTGCATAGAAATGATCATATAAAATACATTAACGGAAATTGAGATTAATTAATAATATTAAAAATATATAAATTTAAATAGAAACAAAACCATAAATTTAAAATGGGTCGAGTTTTCGGGTTTGAAAAGTAACGAATGTTACAACGGCACTCGTCAAATCCACCCTTTTGTCCACCAAGGCAATGTATTAGAACATGTAATAAGTACTTGTATGTGGGACACAAGTACGCCTTGTTATACATGGACATGTCAAGATCGCCAGCATAGGACACTCGATTAAATAACCCCCGAATAACTCTTTATCAAACCCACTCGGTTTGTCCATGTTATCCCCAGACTGCAGCACTCGTCTGATTAATCCATGAGTAATAGTGATAGGATGTCCTTTGACTTCAACTACAATATGGTTCTCAGACTCGATGTAACATGCCGAGTTCCAGAATGGACGAACAATGCTGAAATGAACAGTTGGTCTGGCAGTTACAGCATAATGAATACTAGATCTTCTTAAGAAAGGCAACACATCTCCAAATAGATCCTCGTCGGCAAAGTTCGTACCGACAAAAGCATACATGTTATGCTTCTTGTCGTACAGTAGCAAAGGAAGATTCGGTACTTGTTGATGTACCGGTTGTGCCTCAGTAGCTGGAGGATCCTGAATAATTTCGTCAGCCGTAACTGAAAATAGATAAACCTGAGATTTAGTCAAACAGAAAATTAAATAATATTAATTTAGACCTTTTATATAAATTAAATTTAAATGTCATTAGTTATTCTATATGATTCGTTATAACGAATGAGGTAATTCGTTTCCATGGAGAGAACACGAATTATATATAACGAATCATTGTTGAAAATATAACGAATTAATGAACGAATGAAAAGTGATTCGTTATCATTATTCACGAAGAAGTTGATTCGTTAAGTCATCAATAATAAATTGAACACGAACGAGTTTCAATTCGTTAGCCTATAACGAATGGGCAACAATAATGCTTAATTTTGACTATCTGGAGTCAAAGTCAAAATTAACAAGAACATTGAAAGTCAACATTCAACTCCAGAATCAATTACACCATAATATACGATGTGGAGCCGAACAACTGATCCTAATCATCTCGGAAACACATCGTCAAATGATTTATGTTGTCCGTTTTAGCTGGATATTAGTATAATATAGGTTAATTGATGTTTATGTATATAAATGAAAAACCGATCATAAAATTAATCAATAGACCCTTGAGATGGTCATATAATTTGACGAAAATCATCACGTTATGATCCTCATTACCTTATGATTCTTAAATGATGAACAAAAACGAGTTTTGTTAAGGTCGGGATTTTTGGAAAAAAATTGGTAGAGTAACTTTGGGAAGATGAACAATATTTGTGAACGAATGAGCTGATTCGTTTACGAGTGTTCGATATATATGAAGAAGCAGCACACTTTACAAGACAAACGAATCAGCTGATTCGTCAATTTTGAATTAACGAATTAGACGATTCGTTATCCCATTCGTAATACGTGGCGCACGAATAAGTAATTCGTTAGTAATTCGTCAATAGTTGAACGAAGTAATAACGAATTAGGAACAATACGTGCTTACTTTGTTAAATAATGTATGACGAATTAGGGTTATTAGTTACAGAGTGGCGGAAGCGAATTATATGTTAACGAATTGAAGTGATTCGTTACTGGAACGAACCCGATTCGTTATCCATAAATAACGAATTAACCAGTTAAGCCTTTTTTTAAGTTAATTTTAAATATATGAGTTAACTAAATAAGAATTAAATGAATAAAGAATAAATAAATAACTCTTCGAAATTCATGTCCCGATAACCTTATACTTTAAGAATCTTACCCAACGAGATAAGATGAAATACCTTAACGTGTTTTATGCTCAAAACACATAACTTAAAAAAATAACTTAAATAAATTAAATAATATGTAAAAGAAAATAATAAAATCTGTTTGAAATTTTTCATTTTTGTTTCAAGATATCTACAGTTTAATATTCGAAAAGTGAACGTAAAGCAGAAAATAAAATATTATTGTGTGTTTGTATGTTTTTCGAAAGCAGTACATGTTTTTGTATATTTGGTGAGTTTAAGTAGAGAATCATATTGACCAAATTGTCCTTCCATCTAGTTTTATATTTCAGCCATATTATGACTAGCGTTAAGTCGGTCATTGATATTGTTGTCCACTTAAATCTTATAACAAACTTTCAAGCGTTTTTGTCATATGATTAAATGTTCAATTAGAGCACAGGATATCAGAAACTATCACCCTCTAATCTCGGTTCAAGCTTAATTTGATTTTTACCGTATCACCCCAACATGACTTAAACCATTATATTGTCGATCAAAATTTAGATTTATAGAAATTATTGAGCAATGCATCAAGTTTCTTTTATGGTATTGAGACGCGCGCAAGGGAGGAACAAATGTATGACCAATAGCGGATAATTTGTACAATTTATAGTAGTGATCAAGTTTAATGACTTTGGGTTTGCTCTAAAAGCGATTGAAATATTCATGCATATGAATACCCAGATGATTAAACCGCATAAAGACTCACAGTGTCCAAAATCCTAACGCTTGTTATTTTCTTTATTTTATTTTTGGTGATTAGACACATATAAGGCTTGAGTATGATAGACTATTACATTTCTGCCATCCTCACCGAGATTTTTGTTAGAGACTAACACCTCTTTCAATTTGACATTTCTTTATGTTTATATCACATAAATTACTCTAATGGCTTGTTTAAGACCTATCAATGCACCAATGTAATTAAACACTCAGTCTTTTAAGCTTATTTCTTTCTTGATATGGGACTAGATAATCAATGTACTATCATTTTCTCTTTTTGCTTCAAAACTCATTTATGAGGAGAAAAATAAATAAATTCAATTGCCCCAGTCACTTTCAGTCTATAGATTAATGACTATCATATCAATCTACAAGTAGATAACAGGACCAAAACTTGCAAGCATATTCCACAAACTTAAATAACTGACATACTTTTCAACGAAAGAATAAAATAAAACTATACCAATCGCCCCAACTACTTTCCATTATCAGGTAAATGGTTATCCCGAACATTTACAAGTAAGCATCAGGACTATACATATACAAGTATATGTCCTTCAAATACGAGTAAATTGACATAATTTTCAGCGAAAGTATGCAAAAATCTTTTTGGATTTCTCTTTACATACTTAAAAACACAATCTTTTTGTCTTTTCAGATTTTTCTATACATACGAAAAATTCACAATCTTTTCGACTTTTTGGATTTTTCTATTGTTTTTGGTTTTTCTCTTTGGATTTTCTCTTTACATAACAAAATCACAATATTTTTGTATTTTTTTTTATTTTTCTATTGTTTTTGTTTTACCTCTATACAAAGAAAGTTACAGTATTTTTGTATTTTTCATTTTTCTATTGTTTTTGGTTTTTCTCTATACAAACAAAATCACACACTATTTTTTGTATTTTGTTAATTTTCACCCCCAAAACCCAAAACATAAAAAATGAAAGAAAAATAAACAAAAAACAAAATAAAGATAATTAACCTTGTTTAAAGACTTCAACAAGTGTTTTAAGACTGTTTATACCAAGCAAAAAGTTAAAACGTGTTTTGTCAAATGCCTTGGTAAACAAGTCAGCACGTTGTAAATCCGTGTGCACTTTTTCAATATCAATTAATTTCTTTTCAAAACAGTCTCGAATAAAATGATATCGAATCTCAATATTTTTTGTTTTCAAATGTTGCACAGGATTTTTGGTGATACTTATAGAAGCAGAGTTATCAATTACACTTGGAGTAGTAAGAAACTTCAAACCGTAGTCGCGCAGATGTTGTTGGATCCATAAAACCAGTGAACAGCAACTCGAGGTTGCCACATATACTGCCTCAGCGGTTGAAGTGGAGACCGTTGTCTGCTTCTTACATTGACAGGAAATAAGCCGGCTTCCTAAAAATTGACAACCCGCCGTTGTCGATTTGAAATTGATCTTGCATCCTCCATAATCAAAATTGGAAAACACAGTGAGTTCAAAGTTATCGTCCTTGGGATACCATAACCCGATATCAGGATTACCCCTCAGATATTGAAGTATACGTTTAACCTTCACCAGGTGAGTCATTCTGGGACTTGATTGGTACCTAGCACACAAACAAACTGCAAACATTATGTTAGGTCGAGAAGCAGTTAAGTACATTAATGAACCAATCATAGCACGATAAAGGGTAAGATCAACGGTATCCTCTAATTCGTCCGGTGACAAATTGTGACCCACGGGAAGAGGCATCGAAGGGATTTTTCCGTCCGTTATCTTGAATCGGCTCAAGAAATCGTTCACATATATCGTCTGATGAATGAAGATTCTCTTATCAGACTGATGAACCTGCAACCCTAAGAAGAAACTCATCTCCCCCATCGAGCTCATTTCAAACTTTGTTTGCATTGATTTCTCGAAATCCTTACACAGCTTGTCGTTTGTTGAACCAAAAATGATATCATCAATTTTAAATTTGGACAAGGGGCAAATCATCACCAATATTCTTATAAAATAGAGTGCAGTCGACAGTTCCTCGCTTGAATCCATTATCAGTAAGATGGTCAACAAGAGTGCCATACCACGCTCTCGGGGCTTGATGTAGACCATACAGGGCCTTGTTCAATCGGTAAACTCGGTCTGGATAATCTGGATCTTCAAAACCAGGAGGCTGCAAAACAAACACCTCTTCATGCAATTCTCCATTAAGAAACTTGCTCTTCACATCTATATGATAAACTTTGATGTTCTTGAAAGCAGAATTGGCCAAGAAAAGTCGTATAGCTTCCAATCGGGAGACAAGAGTATACACTTCAGTATAATCTATGCCTTCTTGCTGATGAAAGCCCTGAACAATTAGTCTTGCTTTGTTTTTGACAATCACAAAACGATCATCCTTTATACATTTAAATACCCATTTCGTAGGAATAGGTTTCTTAACTCTAACCAGTTTATCAATGAGATCCCATACACCAGTCGATGAAACTGTTGCAATTCTTCCTGCATTGCTTCAACCCAAGATGGATCAGCGAGAGCCATACGCACATTTGTTGGTTCTACTTTAGATAGTAAGAAAGTGTATTTTGCGAGATTCATGATTCCCGAAGAATGCATATCAGCATACGCACATAAAATGGAATCAGTAGAATTAGAAATTGCATCAAGATCACCAATAATGTTGTTCTGAGGATGATAAGAATGAATCCGAAGAGTCGGAGTCTCAAACACAACCACATTATCAGATAAATTAATTAGATTCTCCTCAGCATCATGAGACGATTCTCCGGTCTCATGTGTTTCTAGAAGAGGAGCTGAGGAGGAATCAACAAAATGACCATCATCAGATGAGATTGAAATCACATCAGATGTATTAGGAAGATCATCTTGTGAAGCAACATCATAAACAGAACCAGAAGATCTTGGAGGTAAGAAATGATCTTCAAAATAAGCACGCACCAAGTTTTCATATGATTGCTCAGCTAATTGAGTGAACGAATTAAATAATCCCTCATAATCGAACATCCAGTCAAGTCCTTTACCTTGAGAAGGTGTGGTATACCTTTGGCAATCAACGTGATACCACTCTTCAACACAACCCGAAGTAAAATTAAATACACGTTTCTTAGGTGATGCGTAACCCAAGAAATAACCTTCAATTGCCTTTTCTTCAAATTTTCCCGCATCTCTTTTCAACATAGTACAAGGACAACCGAATGGTTCCAAGTACTTTAAGTTAGGTTTTCTCTTGTTCAGAAGTTCATAACTAGTCTTTTGAAGCTTCTTCACAGTTAAAATATGATTGAGCGTGTAACAAGCAGTATTCACAGCCTCGTTCCAGAATTCAATCAGAAGCTTAGAATCTGCAAGCATCGTTCGAGCCGCTTCAATCAATGTTCTATTCTTTCTTTCTGCCACCCCATTCTGTTGTGGTACATAAGGAGCACTGTATTCTCGATTAATTCCTTTCTGAATGCAAAAGAAATCCAATACATTGTTCTTAAACTCCGTACCATTATCACTTCGAATACGTCTCACTTTCAACTTATACAGGGATTCGATCTTTGTGATTAGATTTTGAATCAGAATGGGTGTTTGATCTTTTGAACTCATAAATAAAACCCACGAATATCTTGAATAGTCATCAGTGACAACTAAACAATACCAATCACCAGCAACACTTGCACGATTCACAGGACCGAACAAATCCATATGAAGTCGTTCCAGTGGAGTGTTGATGGTATTGATTAACTTAGATGGGTGTGACTTTTTCTTCTGTTTGCCTTTCTTGCAGGAAATACAGTGATCAGTTAACTTAAAGTGTTTCAAGGAAACACCTTCCACCAAGTCATTAGCCATTAAATAATTCATCTTTCGAACATGAATATGGCCCATCCTTCTATGCCAGAATCGTGTCCTTTTTAGTTGCCTTAGAAACGAAACACATCTCGATAGATTTAGATACCTTAGAACTCATGTTCAACACATAAATATCATTCGATAGTGGGGACCGCATGACAACCATATCTTCATGAATGACATATCCCGGTTTTAGGATTATGCACTCTTTATCATTAAATACAATAGTGTATTTTTTATCACAAATTTGTGACACACTCAATAAGTTATGATCAACTTTGTCACAGTACTTGACTTTTTCAAACGTGATATGCCCATTTGAAACATCACCTTCTTGCGTTATCATACCACCCGAATTTCCCGCAAAAGCAGCATACCCCCCTTGAATATTTTTGACATTTGTTAGAAAACTAATATTTCCGGTAATATGACGAGAGCATCCATTGTCCGTGATCCAGTTTTCACTAGACACAGTCTTGGATGAACCCTACACACAAACATAAAGTGATCAGTTCAAAAAGGCAGCCCAGGCCTCAGTCTTGGGCACCTTTTTAGTTTCACATGTTGAATCAAAATTAACAGAATTCAAATGTTGTTCAGCAACTTGTGGATAAGTCACAGGCCGTTTAGACTTTCGTCTTAAATAGGCAGCTTGAACGACATTTATATTCACATTCTTACAAATAGGCTCAGTTGGGACAAATTTAGGTTTTACATTAACCGATTTTTCATTAACATGAACAACTTTACGAGGATTCACATCAGAAAACATAATGTGAATTTCTTCATTGACAGACATTGGTGTTTTCAAAATCTCCGTTATCACATGAACGGGTTTAGATTGTTCCTTGATAAATGGATGAAGGTTTTGAGATTTCTTCAATCCACAGTTTCTAACCACGTGACCTTGTTCACCACAGAGAAAGCAAGTTCTCATAACAACACGTTCATGGTGAGGTGGTGTGCAGAAACATGTGCAACCGAAGGTTGATGATAAACTCCAGCAATTGGACCTTTATCTAAGTCATCAAATGTTACAGATTTCCTTTTCATGTAGAAATCCAGATTTGAACAATTAGAAAAACTTTGCAATGAATCAGTTCCATGAGATTTTACAAATTGAACCCTTTTTAGCGGATTTTAAAGATTGTTTTGCTTTTACTAAAGGATCCACAACATTTTATGTCATAGATTTCACAAGTTCTTGTTCAAGATTTTGAATCTTGGAAGTTTCATTTTGAAAGACGCTTTTAATCAACTCAGGCTTGATTAGATTAAGCAGGATGTCTTGCTCAGTGAAAACTTTGCTAATTCCTATTAGCTTAAACACACGTCCAGTTGAAGAATCTGAGACTGGAGGATTGACAAAACACATAAAATCCTGATCCAAAATCTTTGGTTTTTCGGATTTCTTTGATTTGACCTTAACTTGTTTCTCCTTTTGCACTTGAGTTGTATTTGAACCATACACAGCCTCCTCAAATTCATGAGGTTCACATAAAATGTGATTTGAACGTGGAATGTCCTGATTTTTGTGCACAACATCCGGTTCAAATACATCCTCAACGATTTCTTTCTCAACATTATTTTCAACTAAGACCTTTTTGCTTTGAATATGAGGTTTTTTTGATGAAGATTGAACATTCACATTATCAATTTTAGATTTTGTTTCAATAATTGGTTCATTAACAACAGTTTCCTCATTTCCAGCAAAAGGATTTGTTGTGTAATCATTATGAAATGGTGGTGGTACTTCAACAAAACCTACACTTTTCTTTGAATCTTTTTGCTTACCTGATACTTCAATAATTTCGTTTAGAAAAAATGATGAATTTCTAAATTTGCCCAATTTATTCTTCAACTCAAGAACCTCATTTTCAAAAGTTGTTATCTTGGATCGATGTTTCAAGATTTCTTGAAATTTTTGATCATTAATTGTCATTTTGACAGACAATTCAGCTTTGAGATCGTGATTACTAACAGACAATGCTTCAATTTTCTCCCTAGATCTCATTTGAGAATCTAATGATTGTCTACAAGTATCCTTAAGTGAAGCAATTTCTTTTACCAAACTGTCATTGTGTGCTTTCAAAGATTCTAACTTAGGCTTATTAGATTCACAGTCAACACAAGGCACATTAGTAGACAAATTAATAGAGTTAGAGGAAGAAGAACTAACCTTATCGATTTTGGCCATACGAGCAAATGTGGTTGGCTGCATTTGGCAAGAATCACATTCAGTGTCATTGTTAGATGACAACTCATTTCCACTTGCATCTTGAAAGCTTTCATGTGTCTCAAACATAGCCAAGTTTGCTTGATTTTCATTGCACAATAACCGTTGAGACCAATCAGTTCCAGCAGCAGCATAAAGCAAGGCTTGTGATCCCGAAGCTGATGGTTTACTACTGTCACACCTCAACCTAAGGCGAAAATGTCGGGGCGTGATCTGATTGTCACAGCTCACAAGGTTACTATCATGCAACATTATAAGTTTCAATATCTATTTAATAATTTCAAATAAAACAATTACAGTTAAGTACATCAAGTATAACAAAATTACAACAATGATTAATTAAGTTTGTATCCTAAAAACATCTCTACGTGATCTTCATCTTTCTAAACAACCAAGTTGATAACCTGTAAATGCGTATAAAATATATTTTGTCAATAACACATGTTGAGTGAGTAAAACACCAGTTTAAGACACAACAGTAATAGCATATATAATATATAAAGAAAAATGCAAACTGTTCTTGTGAGATAAACAGTTAAACCATAGCACATACACAAACAATCAAACATAAAGAAAGAGCTAAATCGTTGCCATGCAATGGGCATTGGTAAATATGAGGTGTCGGTGAAACCATTGTCAATGCGTCGGACGTCGGCCACTACGACGGTCGTATGATCATACTAGACTGAGAATATGTTGGACCTCTCCGAATGCGGTTCAAATAAAGCAAGTAAGCAAATAGCAAGTTAGGCATAAACTGATATACACACAAGGATTAAACAGTTGCGATTTTGAATACTAGATAATAGATAAATATGATACGACACGCAAATGTCCCCAAAAAGGTTAAAAATAAGTAAAAAGGGGAGTGTTTACTCACCTGATCGGATGAACGAAATATAAGTGATGATATGGGAAAGGTAAATCTTTCGGGATATATCGTCAAAGAACCTAGTTAGATAATAAAATATTAAATTAGTTATAAAGGATACAACATGATTAGATGAATAACGATGTCGATGTGATTTGAGTTAAGTTTGGGATTTGGATGTTTAATAATTGATCGAGTGTGTTCTTTTGTGAAAATTACATTGATCTATTATAAATTTTATTATCACTATTATTTGTCAAAGGTTTATAGAGAATAGCATATTTTACCTTTATAAAATTATAATTATAAGTAGGATACTTGAATAAATAATATTCATAATTCTTTTGATAAATTATACAAAGATATTCTTTTTGAATATTTATTTTAACTAAATAATACATTTTAATGTATTTACATATATCTTTATCATAAATAGATATTTCTATCTTATTAATATTGTAAAATAATAAATGATAATAATAAATACTAATGTGATCTTTTTATAAAATACTATATCTTTAATACGTTAGTTAACAAAATGAATTCTATAAATTTGTGAATTGAGTTAATGAACGTTTAACCAAGAATTACAATATTTTATTTAAAGTTTATTTTATAAAATTTATAAAAATTATATTAGGATTACCATATAAATGCTTTACTTAATAAATATTAAAGTTGAAATAAATTATTACATTTTATTATTAAAAAGAAATAATGGATAATGTATAATAATATAAAATGTAATCTTTTATAAAATACTCGTAACTATATTGTAATATGTTATTTAACAAAACTATATTGTGTATATTAAGTTAAAACCTTATTAATATCCTTATTATAAAACTTTCACAATTTAACAACTATTATATATTACATGTGTGCGCGTGTGTGTATATATATATATATATATATATATATATATATATATATATATATATATATATAACTTCATAAATATTCATATGTATATATAGTTTACCCAAGATTCGGAGGATGATCGCTTATTATTATAGAAACCTGTCACGGATCTAGCCGCTATATGATACGTCAATTATACAATACGAATCAAAGATACGTTAAATACATAGTTTATTGATAAATATGGAGATAATACATTATGGTGGATAAATTACATAACTTATGGAGAACCTCACATCTCTCATGTGTGTGAACTCACATAATTATGAATGGGAGCATCCTATATATAGCCTGCACACTCCCATTCGTTAACTTAAGCCTAATTCGTTATGCCTCCATAATGAAGTAGTCACAGTTCGCTAAGTTAAGGCTAATAACTTAACGAACCAGTTCTCATTGGTTATGCTACCATAACGAATGAGCTTATACCTTAACGAACTATTCTAGCCTATAACGAATGGACCTCATTCGCTATACAAGCCATAGCGAATGGGCCATTTACAATAAATAAACAATCTAGACTATGTATAACTTATTCGAATGCTACGGACAACAATTTCGTGCACTAACAAATGGTGGGGTGAGAGAGGCATATAAATAAATAAATAAATAACTAATCTTTATAATATTACAACATTAATTCAAGGGTTAAGACTTATTATTCAACACACGATAGGAGTTTCAAAAAAATAAAGGGCTGGGAAGGATTCGAACCCGCTGCCCTAGCGGTTCAGTGATCTAACACGACCACCCTAGCTATCTGGGCTAGGGTGTTTTGCTGGCTATAACGTGAAACAGAATTGAAATAAACAGATTCAACCCAAAAAGCATATGAACCCTAGAACCATCAATTGATCGATTCGTTAAACTCCCGATCAATTGAGGTTAGGGCTAATGAAATTAACACCCAGAGGATGACATGTTTAATTACCTGAAGCAACGACAGTTAAATGTTGAATGACGAGTTGCGGTTGCCGGCCAAAGGAACGAACAGATTGGAAGATTTAGAGTTGTATAATGAAATTAGATTTTGGGGTTTATGATCGCGAGAATGGTAGGAAGGATTACACGGGTTTAATTGTGTTATAGTTGTCTATTACTTGTATAATGAGATCCAAATAGTGACGGCAATTGATAATTATGCATCGTAAATCAAATTGATCAATTTAACCTAATCAAACTATCGGTTAGGCCGAAACAAATAAGGTTAACATGTATCTTGATTTGATTTCCATATTTATTCCGAAAATTGTGGTGCAATGCTTAAACGGGTCTATGGGTTTTGGGTATATGGATACGGGTTGGGAGATGGGTTAATGGATTATATTAACAAAATTTGCATATTAGCCCCTAAAGTTTGAAGGTGGAAACATTTTTGGGTAAAATCTTAGTTTAGGGTTAGAATTGTCATAAATTGTAAGGTATCATATAAATAATTAAAGAAATAATAATATAATAATATTAATTAATTAGCTCGATAAACGTGATAAAATTTTCCCGAACATTGAAAGCGGGCCGGGTATAATTATATGGAAAAACCGATTTGTTACAACTACCAAGACGGTTTGTCAGCATTATCACCCTTTTTAACATAATTTCTTTCAGAATTTTGCGGTCCATTATATTCTTTCTTTGGTTTATCACACTCTTTTGTGAAATGATCATATTCTTGACAGTTAAAGCACTTGACTTTCAGCTTATCAAACCCAATTTTCTTGTTCAGCGCTGGTAAATCCTTTCCAGTTCTTTGCCTGAATTTCTTCACTTTCTCATGATCATTGCCATGTTCCACTTAAGATCCATAAGTTCCAAATCACCAGGGTCTACTTGATCATAATCTTCATCAGTTTATTCACTCGTTACAATTTTACTACCCACCAGATTCTCATACGAAGTCATAAAAGCACACAGAAATGAGAAGTTCTGTTCGGCTTCTTTGATGTTCACGTTTGGTGGTGGAGTGAAATTGTTTGTAGATGAAGATCCACCAGATTTCCCAGTATTTCCAGTGTACCCAGATTCCAAAAACATGCATTTGGATAACTACAAGCTGAAGATCCCACATTTGCATTTTGAGTGAGAAAAGGAGTGATCGGAGTTGTAATGCTACTTAAAGGCATACTTCCTTCATAGAAAGATGGATCGTCTTTTGATGACTTTTGACACTTTAGATCATATTCTCTAGCTTCAATCTTTTGTATAAACTCTGAAGCCGTCAAATCTTCGTTTTTGAAATAATTATTTTCTTTTAACACCATAAGAAAAGTAGAATATGAAGCAAGTAAAGCGTTCCTCACAGTGTCAATCTTATCATTTTCATCTGGTTCCATTTTTAACTTAACCATCTCAGCGATAAGATGATTAAACCTAGTAGTCATTTCCTCAATAGTCTCTCCCTTCAACAAGTTAAAGTTTCGAAATTGAAACTTCATCATTATCTTTTTGCTTTCTTCGGTGTTTCCCATACTTCTCATTTTAAGATGTTGAAATAATGAAACACAGATCTTGATACTCCCAACTTGATGGAATATATTATCAGGTAATGCCATTGTGAGAGTTGAATATGCTTTAGTCTCAATCTCTAAATCTTTCTTCTCTTCTTGGGAATATTGTGAAAAAGCTTTAGGAGTAAAACTAGTAGTCTCATCACCGATCATCGGTACAGTATACACTTCATCAAGACAATAAGAACAATTAGGATGAACAGAACCAAGATGTGCATGAAAACGTGGTTCCCATTTTGCAAAATCACTTAACTTCATCAGTCGAGGAAATTTGGAATGAGATCCAATTTCAGCATCCAAATGTAACATTTGTTGCATGAGTACGTTTTGAGATGTCAATGCATAAAAACCAGCCATTGTAAACAAACAAGTTCAAATTTAATCAAAAATTCAAACTCCAAGGATTAAAAGTGAAAGACAGATAACGAATTTTGAACAGTAACAGATACGAACTGAATATGAATAACGAACCAAAGACACGAACTAGTTGATGTCTAAATAACGAACGATGAACTGTGTCACAACAAATTATATTATAACGAATTAATAGACGAATCAATTGAAGAATCAATCGACGAATCAAAGACGAATGAGTAACGAATCAGGATGACGAATTTGCTACATTATCTAACGAACAAGGTTAGACAGTTAAACGGTTATAACAAACTTTTCCACGTGGCACAAGTTTTTTAGAAGGGTTACTAATGAAGTAGACCACGTGTCTAACGAATCAAGAGTAACAAATCAAGACTGTTAACGAATTGACTGTAACGAATTACAGTTATTAATGAATCATCAAGCACTTAATGAAGATCTTCAAATCTTCATGCTAATTTTCCAGAAATCTAGAAAATCTCCAGAATTACAATTAAGCAATAACCAACATAAATTCGTTATACTATCCCAAATTAACACCGAATTGATCAAGTAATAGCTCAAAATACTCGAACACACATCGCGATTTCAATACACATTATCTAGTAAATTCAATCAACTAATCCACTAACCAAATCTCAAATTTCCTCTCTCTGTTCCGTACACACACAAATCCAACTCAAACTCAATCCAATTCCAAACCAATTCTCAAGTCAATCCACACAATCATACATTAAACCCTCTCAAACACAAATCGATCAACATCAATCCATAATTATCAAAAACAATCAAAATTCAAATGAATTTTATCAATAACTAATTAATCAAAACTCAATTACTGATTGAATTATACTTTATCAAGAGCATTCAGAACAACCGAAAGCTCTAATACCACTTGTTGAAACCAGGAATCTCATATCTAAATGATATTAGTTATCAATTGTAGATCTAGTTCATCCTATATAGATCTAGTTCATTGTTATAATCTTGATCAGTAATAATATATGTATAATAGTTATGTGATTAATAGATAATAAGAAGGATTGATAGAGAGAGAAGTTTGACAGAGGTTTATTACGTTAATCAATCAATACTTAAATTAACAGGGGACTAACACCCCTATATATAGACGATGGACCCAATTCGTTACACATCCCATAACGAATTGGAGTCTAGTTCGTTAACATTACAGACTCTAAAAGGAAACATAGCGAATTGTTGATTGGTTATGCCCCATTCGTCAACATTCCATGACGAATGGGAACATACATAACGAATTATCAGCCCATTCGTTAAACATCCTTAATGAATGGGTGTTACATTAAACGAATTGGCTAATTCCTTAAACATCCTTAACGAATTAGCCTTACATTAACGAACTAACTATTAAAGATAAATATTATTCATTATAATAATAATAATAATAATAATAATAATAATAATAATAATAATAATAATAATAATAATAATAATAATAAATTACAATACGATAAATACAAAGACTCGAGACGCCAAAACCGTGCACTAACAAATTCTTGGGTGATAAACTCATTTCATGGCAATACAAGAAACAACACACGGTGTCTACATTCATTGTTGAGGCTGAATACGTTGCTGCTTCTGCCTGCTGCTAACAGGTAATATGGATGCAACACCAAATACTGGATTACGGTTTGGAATTTCTTGACACTCCTATCTTTTGTGATAATGATTATGCTATTGTTATTGTTAAAAATCTGGTTCAGCATTCTAAAACCAAGCACATTGACATAAAAGTTCATTACATTTGTGACTATTACGATCGGAAATTGATTCATCTTAAACAAGTTCACACGGATAATAATGTGGCAGACTTAATTACAAAATCGGTCAAACCAGCCAGATTTAATGTGCTTGTAGGGTTCCTTAAAATGCTACGTTTCGACGATTGAGTCTTTTTTATGTTAAATTTGTACATAAAAGTTTTTCTTTCTGTTAAGATTTTTACACAAATTTAGGGAAGAAAATTCAAAAAAAATACAAAAAGAGTGTGCGTGTGTTTTATAAAATAAAAAAATATATATTAAAAAAAATAATTAAAAAATTTATGGCTTTTGGTTACCTTTTCTAACTGGGAAGTGATATGATTATTCAGTTACAAGTTTTAAAGAAGCTTAAAATGTTTTAAATGAAAATTGGGTCCAACGTTTGTATAATGATAGATAAATTGATTTTGTGTGCCTAACGTTTGGAAAATGATACAAAAGGCTAAGAAGAAACGAAAGTGAACTATTAAAGCTGAGCCTGTAACACCTCCTACTCCACAACAACAACCTGTTGCTGATGCTGAACCAACTGCTGATCTATCTAAAGAGGAAACTGAGTCTAACCCTGAAATTAATAGAAGTATTTTGGCTGATCCTCGAACAATGCTAGAATTAAAGAAGGAAAGGAGGTCAAAGAAACAAATTGATACAGATTCTAGTCATTTTCCCGAGTCAAGCAAGCCGAAAAAGAAATGTGTAAAGCATTTGGTTAAAAGGTCTAAAATTGATATGTGTTTGGTTGACGAACCTTCAAATGTTGATAAAAAGGTTGAAGCTGAAAAGACGCCGGTGTTTGAAGTGAATCTGGATGATGCTATCGATAAGTTGATGAAAACTCCTACAACTCAGAAGTTTATTCCTCGTTCTACACCAAATGTTGAGGAACTTGTTCACAAGGAGACTCCGAAAGTTGATCCAAATGTGTCTCAACAATCGTTTGGAAGTTTTTCTGGTGTGTACTTACAATTGGATGGACCGTCAAGCATTGAGTTCGATTTTTTGAAAGGTAAAGTCGAGAATCAAGATGTTTAGATTACTAGTTTGACTGAGGAGAATGACCGATTGAGGGTTGAGAATGTGGAGATCAAGAAGCGTTTGGGCGAAAGTGAAAGGAAAAGAATGTTATCTGATGATTTGTTGGTTGAACACATAATATATATTGTAATAACTGAAAAGAAGCTTGGGATTCAACTTAATTCTAAAGTTGATAGGGCTGAAGCTAGTGACGCAGTATTTGAAAGAGTGTATGGTGCTGATAATAGTGTTGCAGAAGCTTATTTCGTATGTATTGTGATAATGAGAAGGTTGCTGAAAAAGGTAAGTGAAAGATTGAAGATCCTATATTTGTTTATGATGATGTAGTAGATGCCTCTATGCAGGCTGGGGGGATCTTGTGACATGGTTTATAAAATTGATGAACCTTTGGTTGAGATGATAGTATTACCTGTTGAGACTATTGTTAATGAGACAAAGGAAGAAAAGGAGGAAGAAGATAAATAAGATAAAGAAAAATTAGACTTTTATGGTTCAGATGATGATTACATTGAATTAGATGATGATGATACTCATCAAGGAGGTGTTGGTGCTAATTCTGGTAAGTCTGAAAAGAAGTTTGACTCTATTAGTGGTGATGTTAAAACTAAGGAACCACAACAGGAGCCTGAAACTGAAGATACTTCAACTGATAAACGACTGGAAGAGTTAGAAGATCTTGATCCTTCTAAGTTCAAAAATATCAAATATGGTTGAAGAGTTGGAATAAGGTGAGATTCCAGTTGATCGATCTGAGCTAGCAAAGATGTTCGACGTATCCATTGATGATCTAACATTTGATTTTGAGAAAGAAATTTCTAAGGAAAGTATTAATGAAGACTGGTTAAATCAAGAAGTGGAATTTGATGAGCAACTAGAATCAGTCAAATATGTTGGTGAAAATGAAGAATTCGACACATTTGATGAGGTATTTGACGAAGAAATTGAGATGGAACCAAATCCTTATGAACAACCAAAGAAAGTCAATAAGGATGAAAAGAAAGGTTGGTTTCATGATCGAGCTGTTGAGGCAAAGCAAGTTTACTTAAACCCGGTGAAATACTATAAAAAGACAAAAAAGTATATGCACTGGAAAAGTGTATCAGTATTTCTTACATGAGTAAGCGAAAGATTGCAATAAGAAGACTATTTGGAGTGCAATACTTCAATAGTTTGATAGAGATGAAGTCATTGCCATGGTTCGATGTTTATGATATGTGTATGAATTACGACTTACTCTACAAGCCAAAGAGTGGACATGTGAAAGAGATATGGGAATTCATGGTGAATGAAGCTAAACGAGGGTTTAAGAAGTAGACACCTCATGTTCCTAAAGTTTTCGTGTATAAATCAAGGAATAATCCTGAAGATGAGTTGATTTGAACATTGAGATATTCAAGACCAGATTCGCTACACATTATACTGTTGTACCCAATGGAACGAGATTTTCATCCTTATTTCCTTTGTTGGTCATATTTAGCGTTGACTAGTGAAGCTAGCATTTACTTGGATCGTGGTGAGCAAATATATGATGTGATTCCTGTGTATGATCCGAAGTGGTTGTTGAACTGTTCGTTGAAAGACATAGAGGTGTTACACTTGAACAAGATACAGTGCTCTGATCATAAAGTGAAGACTTAAGCTAACCAACTCCAGAAAGTTGTGGATTTATGTTTTGACAAAAAGATACATTTTGGACAGGCTTAGGAAACTAATTAGAGAGCTGTTAGTGTTGAAGAAGACAGAGTTGAGGCTGAATTGAATGCTGAACGACATGAGAGGGTCGCTCAGGCATCGTGGAATCGGTTTCAATATATGCCGACCGGAGTATCTCGTCCAACATCACAACAAGGATCAACAAGGTCGTCATTTGAAGAAGCGAGAAAGGCTTATCGTAAGAAGTTCTTTGGTATTGATTGAAGTTGCAAAGACCTAGCAATATCCAAGGGGGAGTTTGTTAGAGCATTATGTCTAATGCTAGGTCTTGCAATGATATACGAGCTGAAGTGTTAAAAATTGTATTGTTTAGGGGTTGAAATGTCAATATTATAAAGTAGTAAGGGGCGTATAAGTCTGATCCAACGTATAAGACTTATACGTAGCGTATAAGTCTTGTACGCTAGTCAAACTTATACAACTCATAGGATTATGTATAAATAGCCATAACATATCATATTTTCATAACATTTTTGTAATTCTGATCAGAGAGATCATCAATTGTACTTTCAATGTTATATGAATATATTGATGATTACTAGAGTGAATATGTAGTGAATTCCTTTGCTACGTATTTCTGCCATTTAGCATGGTATAGTAAACGCAACGTTATCGATCCTTATCATCGTCGTTGTCATCATCATCATTGTCATCATAATCTTCAAAGTTACTATAAACGTTAAACTCAAACTATGACCAATCAATCAATTATATAAGCTCCTTATTTCATAATTAAAACATCACAATCTGATTTATAAGCCTTGCCTGAAAACAAGCCGCCGGATAAATGGATTTATTGTCGGAATATTTTGTTACAGTTTTAGGAAATAGTTGTTACCTCGCAGGAAAACCGTTATTGCACCGGAAAAACATGATTTCACCGAAAACACCAAATCAAACACAAATTCAAGCACGAAATCGATCGTATGTCAATCCTAAACAGTTCTATACGTAAAATATCAATCGATTATAGTTAGAATCAACTGAAATTCAATCCGAAGAACACGAACACATGGAATCAAAATCTAACATGTTAGAATGATCGGTTTCGCATGAAATTCAGTGATTAGATGTAGAATCGAGCATCGAAAGATCTGATACCACATGTAGGAACGTGTTCATATCATGAACAAGACGTAGATAGATATCTAGAATCAACGTGAAGGTGCGTCACCCCTAAACGTGATTGAAAACAACAAGATTACACATTATATTCTCTCGATTTCTCATATATCTCAATATTAACGAAGTACAATATGATATGACAATTATTGAGCAAGCACAAGTTGGACCAAAAAGCTAGCTCCACCAAAAACTATTACAAAATATGACAACACAAAGCTATTTATACAAGATCCTATGGACAATATAAGTATGATTGGCGTATAAGACTTATACGCCACGTATGGCGGCATACCAAGAAAGAATCACCAAGTCATACAACAAGAACGCCATGGTCAGAAGATTTCAAGTGATCTAGTACTAAGGAAGGCATTTCATAATACAACGGATCCCAATGATGGAAAATTAGCACCCAAATGGGAAGGACCGTACAAGATCGAGGTTGAGGAAGGAAAATGAGCATATCAGCTATCTGCTATGGATGGTAGGATCCTGCCAAGATCCTGGAATGTTGTTCACCTTAAACTCTACTTCGTGTAATTTAGAATTTTATTTATCTCTTGGTATGGTATGTATACAGACTTTACTATTTCAATTATTTTTATGACTATTATTCTTGAAACTCATTACTGACTTAACCATCGGAGGGGTGTTAGCCGAGCTAACACCCACTCTCACAATGGTTCAAGTGTTTTTCATAAGCGGGATCCCGACTGAGAAGTGAATGCATTCCTAGGTTTGGCCACCTCTCTAAGTTTAAGGTATAAATCCCCTCAAAGCTTTAAACTTTTTCACCTTTTTACGAATTGGGCTTAAAAACCTCGCCAGGATCGCACGTTATCCACATGTAATTCAAGATGGCAAGACCAATTCATCTTAATGGATGCTAACAATTTCATTGTTGTAGGTTACATGGTGGATCCTCAAGTATATTATCAATGGAATAAGATAAACATGTTATATAGCCGTGGCTAGTCCCAAGTATTTACATAAGGTTTTGGCATTTTCATGTCACTCACGATTGGTTTCTCCCAAGTATTTAACACTTATGTGTTAAACCAAAGTTCAAACCTAATTTTGGGATTTTCCCTTGGATTTCTATGATCAAACTCATTTTGGGATTTTACCCCAGGATCTTTATGATCAAATGCATTTTGGGATTTTCCCAGGATCGTTATGATCGAATCTATTTTTGAGATTTTCCTCAGAATCTTTATGATCAAACATATTTTGGGATTTCCCTAGTATCTTTATGATCAAGCCTATTTTGAGATTTCCCACAGGATCTTTATGATCAAATCTATTTTAGGATCTTCCCATGATCTTTATGATCAAACCTATTTTGGGATTTTCCACGGGATCTTTATGATCAAATCTATTTTTGGGATTTTTTTCCATGATCCTCAAGATTACATAATCATCTCAGTTATTATGTTAACATATCTTGCAGGATCTTAAGGTTCAGCGCCAAATAAATGTTATAACAAGTGAAAATTTGTTTTAATATATAGACCTCGTCTTATCCAAACAGGTTTAATTACTTATTTACTTTCCTAAGTAATAGCCACCAAAGATAATATTCAAAATTCATATATACTTTGACTTGCTATTAATGGTTTGATTATATATTATTGTAAAAGAGATAATCTCTCCTATAATCATGGATAACATCGTGTATATATTGATATACATGTATTTATACATCTCGAATATTGTGTAAAGTTGTGTTTCCTTAATGTTTTAAGTTCGTTTTAGTTCGTGTTTTGGTTTATCTTTTATTAATTTACGTTTTGAGTCAAGTATTTCATATATTTACATGTTTTATATCGTTTGGTGTCTTGAATGTTAAGCCTTAATTCTTTCTATCTTTTCATGCGAAGTTTGAGTTCGTTTTGTTCTATAATGACTACATGATTACTTCACTTACGAGTTTTGATTTATTTACATGTAGATGGTGGCTTGAAAGTTAAGGGAAAGAAGGTCTAGAAGCTTCCATGCGTTACTTAGAGTTCAAGAAAGAATATTATCAAGATCTAACAATAATAATCAAGAAATAAATGAAAAATTCGTAGCCTCCCGCCAAGACCACGCCGCGCCGTGCCTAGGCAAAAGGCAGTTTGCCTTCGCGGGTGCCTAGGCCTTCCTGGTCACTTGTTTTTACAAAGCCCAAGCCCAGCTCGTTTATATTTATATACTCTTGCAAACTCAGCCGAATGGAGGACTTTGGCAGCCGAATTTGGAGAGGAAACCAAGGTTTTGAAAGTGTTTTTGAGGCTAGTAATCAAGGAAGATCATCAAGCTTTTATACACGTGTTCAAGGGTCGATTAAGACGGGTTCTTTCTTTCTTTTTCATTGCCTGTGTTCATTAATCTTTGTGATGTCTATCTTTGTTCTTGGTTTTAGTTATTTGTCTTTGATTATAACTATGCTAGGCTAGACTTCATGTCTACCTAGGTTTGATGAACATGTTTGAGACTTGATTTTTGCTTTGGACTTATGCTTTGATTATGGTTTGTTGATTTAATAGTAAAAGACTTGATTTTGCTTTCATGATGCATATGAATGTTTATTATCTTGATTGATTGTTAATTATAGCTTCACATGGATCTTGTTTTCTATTGATTGTGTTCTTTAGATCTTAGGGTTCATGTTTAATCTTTACTTAGTGTTTTGATTAGGTTGAATAGGCCTATTAGATCATAGAAGCTTGTTGATAGTTGGTTAGGGTTTTAAATATTTTGCTAAATTCCAATACCTGTGAGGTGAGGAGATGTTCGTGTGTCTTGGTCAATTGCATGCTAGAATAGAGTGTGACAATATTCTTGCTTAGTGCGTTGATCCTTGTTCATGATGTCATGTTAGTTTATCAAGTTATCTAGGGTTTAGTGTTTCGTAAGATTTCTTGCTCTAGATACTATTAATTAACCCTATTTGATAACTTTGCAGAAATCAATTCAACTGATTGCTTAATAATCTAATAATTGTTCTTTGGGATTTCATTTGATTCAGTCAAAGGTCCTTAGGGTTTGTTAGATGAATATGTTTAGAAATCAGTTTCCATAATCATGTTATTTGTCCATTGCTTAATGATTGTTGATACATGGGATTCTTACCTAGGTAGATTCCTTCTCTGATTGGTTTCGATCTCGTGATTAATTGCTTGTTTTCTCGTTTACTTGTTTAATTGCTTTCTTAGTTTAATATTAGTTCAAAAACCCCCTTTAAACATTAATAATAAATAGTCGTGTCGTAAGTCGAGTCTAATTAGTTAATTAACGTAATTTATAGAGTCCTGTGGGTTCGATATTCCAGACTTACTTAGCTTTAGTACAATTGACCGGTTCACTTGCCGGTGTTTTGTGTAGTTGAGTCTTAAGTCTAGTTTTTATTACTTGTTTAATTTAGTTGATAATTAATTGATTGTTTTAAGCACATCAAGTTTTTTGCGCCGTTGCCGGGGACTCTTGGCGATTGTGTTAATAGCTTTACTTGGACTTACTTGCTATATTCATGCTATTTGTTTTATTTTCGTTTGAGCCGTAGGAGTCTAATTTAAGTTTTAAGTTTACTTTAGTTTATTTTTAAGTATTCGAGTCTACTCACTTGGTCTTTTGCGTTATTCAGGTTTATGCCACATCTTCGTTCGCAAGGACCACCGTTGGATAATCTGAATTTGTCCCCGTTGAAGACTGAGACTAGTTCGTCACAAAAATCGTCACCACAAAGTTCACCAACAGAAAGCCCGAGAAGTCAGCCAGACGTTCAAATGGTCGACGACAGAACAATTGCTGCTCAAGCCTTCGATGGTTTAACCGGGAACCAGTCATGCATCGTCGTCCCCGCTATCGACAACCCCAACTCGTGGAAGATTCTGTCATACGTCATGAACAACATCGTTCAAACTAATCAGTTTCATGGGAACGATGACGAGGATGTGCCGGCTCATATTAACCGACTTTACCGCGTTTTGAAAACTTTTAAATTGCAAGGTGCTACTGAAGATGCAATTTTCTTACATCTTTTTCCTTTTTCACTTACAGGTAAAGCAACTATTTGGCTTGACACGCAGCCACCTGGCACGTTCACCACTTGGGAAGCACTACGTTCTGCATTTATCAAGAGATACTTCCCACCGGCTAAAGCAGCTGTTCTTCGCGATCAGATTCACTCGTTTCACATGGAGCCGGATGAGCAATATTGTCATGCTTGGGAGCGCTTCCAGAGTTTGTTGTCTCGATGCTCACAGAATGGTCTCACACCATGGGCTCTCGTGGAGAAATTCTATAATGGGTTGAATTACGAAACCCAAGTTCGGTTCGACACGGCCGCGGGAGGAAGTCTACTAGCTAGGAAGAATGTCGCCGAATGTAACGAGATGTTTGAGAGCTTTGTTCAATCGAACCTCGCCAAAGGGCCACGACGCGGGAATTCCACTCCCGTTAGCAGTACATCCTCATCCGCTCGAGGTGTACACCAGGTTAATCTGGATACTAGTGTGGCTGCTGCTTTGGAATCACGAACCCGAGAGGTTAAGGAGCTGAAGGCTAAGGTGGACAGATGTGAGGTTTGTAGAGGTGGACATGGTACGTTGGAGTGCCCGGTGATGAATCAACAGGTCGACTTCGTTGCTGGTCAGAATAGGTTTCCTAACAATTACAACAACAATAATCAGAGTTGGAATACCTACAAGAACCCGAATCAGAATAATGCTAATTGGCGTCCGTCGGGTGCACCACCCGGATTTCAAAACTCTTATAATCAAGGACAAGGTCAGTATTTTAATAATAATAACACCGATTGTATTAATATTCAAAATAATGTGCAGGATTCGAATGGTGGACTTGGGTGGTTGGAAGAGATGATGAAGCTAATATTGGAGAGAGATCAAGTTACACAGAAAAAGTTAGCCGATCACGATTTGCTCTTCTAGAATCAACAATCTTCTATTCTCAATATTCAAAGAACTGTTGGTGATATTGCTCGTCGTTTAGAAGAAAGCCCCCTGGTCAGTTTTCGGGTATTCCTCAAACTAATCCGGCTGCTCAATTGAAATCCATCTCCACTCGTAGTTGTAGGGTTTTCGGTCCAGAAGTAGTTAGTATAGAAATTGAGAAAGATGGGGAAAACGAGTTGTTGGATGAGGTGATAGAGATGGAGGCTCCGGGTAAGTCACAAAGTACAACACCAATAATAGATCCGCGAGTTGAGAAAAACACCGAGAAGAAGACGGTTGGAGTCCGGCCACCAACACACATCATTAACCCTTCCTATGTCCCGTATCCCGCTCGTCTGAAGAATCAACAATATACTAAAGATTACGGGCATTTTCTTAATATATTTAGCCAATTGAATGTCAACCTCCCGTTCATTGAAGTCCTCCAACATATGCCTAAATACGCCAAATTTTTGAAAGACCTTCTTAAAAGAAAGGATAAGTTGGAGGAGCTATCGACTGTACCGCTGAATGGAGAGTGTTATGCAGTAGTTCTTAATAAATATCGGAAAAATTACCCGACCCCGGTGTGTTTACCACCCATGTCTTTTCGGAAGTGATACGGCGTGTCAAGCATTAGCCGATCTTGGAGCTAGCATAAACCTCATGCCATATTCTTTGTATGAAAAGTTGGGTCTAGGAGAGCTCATCCCTACTCGTATGACGTTATCTTTAGCCGATCGTTTCGTTAAGTATCTGAGGGGTGTTGTGGAGAATTTGCTTGTTAAGGTAGATAATTTGGTTTTTCCTGTTGATTTTGTTGTTTTGGATATGGAGGCCGACGAAAGAGTTCCTATCATTTTGGGTCGTCCATTCTTACGTACCGCTAGGGCGGTCATTGATGTGTTTGAGGGCAAGATCACTCTTAGAGCCGGTGATGATAGTGTTACCTACTTGGCTAAGTCCATGAGACATCCGAGTGGTCAAGACGGTCTTATTGATCCATTTCATCCGGTTTACTCGATAGAATCATTTAACTCGGGTTTGGGTCCTATTATTGACGATTCCCGTTCGGTAAGTTTTAGTGTGAAAAAAGGGCTAAAGGTTTCTAGTTCTCGGGAAATGGTGAAGTGTGTTTGAGAACGGGGTAGTGGTAAGCGAAAGATTGAAAGGGTTCGTGGTGTTAAAAAGAAGAAGACCAAGGTTGACGAATGGTCAGATAGTGAGTCGACATCCTTGAGGGCATTGGAGTTCTACCGAGGTGGAGGAAGCTCCACTCGGTCCGCCACGTAATTCTCTTAGCATGGGTTCTTGAGTGAAAACTCAAGTGTAGAGTTTGTAATATTTTCTTTTATTTTTATTTTTTATTTTTATTTTCTTTGAGTCCCTAATGTAGTTTTTGTAGTTTGGCTTTGTTTTGTGTTTTTGAGTTTTGCTAGTTTGAAGATTGAATGAGCTAGAGAGACGATCCCCAAGTAAGAATTTAATGAAAAATACAATTATGGGGATAGAGTTGCAGTGGAGTCGTATACTTCATATTTATTTATATGCTCCTGATTATTATATTTTATATATTTTCTGGTGAAGCACTTTAATTGCATAATATCTATCATTATGATAAGATACATTTTTAGATATGTTTGTTTGGTTTTGTTGGCCGCTTACGTTCGTGTGTGAGAGTAGGAGTTACTGTTTTGCTGAGCACGTTCCTAGTTGGAGGGCATTCATGGAAGAAGACTCTAGCATCATATTTCATGCGCATATTCCTAGCTAAGTCTTTTCCATTATCTAGCTTGTTAACTTTTTATTTTGTTTTGTTTTTTATTTTTAGGTTTTTAGTTTTTGTAGTCCGACTTTATTTTAATTTTATTTTTATTTTGAGTTGTCCTTATCATTGCATTGAGGACAATGCAAAATTTAAGTGTGGGGATAGGATATTTGAGTCGTGGTTTAATTTTTCTTTAAATTAAAAAAATTAAAAAAAATTGAAAAATGTTTAAAAATGTTCCTTGAATATAGTTTTTTTTTGCGTTAAAATGGGAGATGATGATATTTATCAGAAATTGGTTTTTCAAAGTACTAATAATATGAGATATATAAAAGAAAGCGCACTTAACTCGGGATGTGTCGGTAGGCTCAGCCTTGAAAATGAAAGGGCAATTTGATAAAATTGGTCGGAAATCTCTTGTGGGTAAAGCGTTTTGTCCGTAGAAAATAAGTAATGAAAGTTCAGCCATACTCAAGCCTCAATTCTTAATATAAAAAGTGAAAATATTATAAAGTTTGAAAAGTTTAAAAATTTTGAATACGTTATCATATGATGCTTGGGTAGGTTTAACGTTAGAGTATGCCGTGTAGCCTGTGATATAAATCTTAAACTGCTTAGCTTTAGTGTTTTACACATCATTGGCGTATGGTTTTATAACCTTAAATCTTGTATTGATGGGATGCCCCGGGTCCGGAGACCATGGGTCTGTATGCCGATTATTCATCTGGGTATTCACAATTCCAAATGGGGTTGTGAATATTTAAAATAAAGCTATAAAAAGAGCAAACCCTTATAAGTCTTTAAACATGATCACAAAAAGTACAAAAGTACAAATGCATTACAGACTTGATCATCCACGCTGTTAGCCATGTGGGGTCCCCTTGCTCGCGTCTCATTAACATTAAGAAACGGACCACAAGGGACACGCCACATGTAAACCCTACAGATGAAATTTTGCATACTCACCTATGGTAATGGTTTGGTGTATTGCTTGATAACGGGGGTATGTCATGTTGTGGGGAACACTAGCTATAAAATAATTGAACCTTAATCATATCTAACGGCTGCTTCGTAGACTTTGATGCTTAAGCTTAGGTGGATAAACAATACCCTTGATCATTTTAACTATTCATAAAAAAAAGAGAGCAACAAAAGTTTTAAATCTGCTAATTTTGAGGTTTAAGTCAAGTTGGGGTGGTCTGGTCCGGTAAAACTGAAAATAAGCGGGTCTTAATTATGTAAACCACTGAGTACTATTATTGTCGTATCATATTTGTCCCAGTAAAGATTAAGGCATGGGTTTAAGTGGACAACAATATCGGTGATCGCAGTTTTTGCGTTATTCTAAAGCTTTAAATTAATCTATTTGTTTTTAAGACTGTAATTTTCCGATTCTGATCCAACTGCATTAGACTTTTTCAGGGACAAAAAAAAGAATAAGTGTGGGGATATTTGATGTGGTCTAAAATATACATACCATTATATAAATATTTCCTATACATTTAAATGATTTTGAGCTAGATTTTCAATGAATATTATTCTTAGTTGGTTCATATATGGGTTTTAAGGTTCTAATAGATAATAGATAATGAGTCAAAGTGACATATTTTTCTATTAATCAATTACTTTATCAAAAATTGAAAGAAAATTGTTAAACTAAAAAGCTAGTAAAGCGTAACTTGATATGTCAAATAATTGGTTTACTAGCTATATTATCTTGTTTTCTTATAATTCAATTCATCACAGTTATGATTCAATAATTTTCTTGTGACTTAAGTTTAGTAGTTGAATTATATGCAGGCACACAAAAGTGTAGTGGAAATTAAAAAGAAAAGGAAAAGAATAAGTGAGTGATGATTTGCACGAGAAGTCTACAACCAAATCAAAAAGTAATCGGACGTTTATTATATTTGACTTAAAATATGTCATGGGCCTTGTCAGTTTGCCAATCAAGTTGGTTGGCTGAATTATTAATTTAGCAAAGAGAGTTCTAGACTTCTAGGTCGGTGAGTTGCATGGCTATATAAAAAGCAAGAGAAATCATTGAAAAAAAAGGAGAGAACCCTACGAAAGGTTTTAAAGGAGTCGATCGAAAAGGGCTTCTTTTGGAAGGCTACTGTTCACAACAAGAAGAAAAGAAAGAATAAGAGAGAAAGTCTTTGATTCAAGTGAAAAAGCGTTTGGGTTCAACACCGACTCAACCAAGCATCATCACTATTCGGTTTAAATTTATTATTTTAATTATGAGTTTGGTTGTTGCACTTAATTATTTTAGTTTCTTTGATTTTAATATGCTAGGCTAAACTTTTTAGACTGCCTAGGCTTGTGATGAACCTTTGTTTGGTTTGATTTTGATTGGGATTATTTTCGTTATGGATTTTATGTTTTAAGTAAATTGTTGAGTTTGATAAAATTGATGCGTATGATTACTTGGTTTTATTTATTTAGATTTATTGTTTCACATTACCCTTGTTGATTGTTTCATAGGATAAGGTTTTGTTAGGTCATTTACTGTGTGTTCTTGACTAGTTTATGATTGATATCGATTAAGATCATAGAAACAATAAAACTAATTAAATAGATAAAAGTGAACTGCCAGCCTAGAAAGCTGTAAGGTGATAGGCTATTGATAGATCTTTGTTGGTCAGGATTGCTAGATTTAGTTCTTCGTAAGGAGTCCGTCTAGGTTTGATTGTCAGCTTAGTCAATTAAGTTAATTGAGACTACTTTGCTATCTTTGAATTCCACGCTGTAAGGTAGGGTTTCGTCATAAAGATCTTAAACATAAATTATTAAATAACCGTAAGAAAGTTTAATCCATAAAACTGGTGAGTCTTAAAACTTGTTAGAAATCCATAGGCGTCTTCTTGAAGTTCAAGGATCCTGTTCGGGTTTTCTGTCAAGGGTCTATTTTACGATCTCAGTTCCATAACTATTATTTTCCAACTATTTGATAACTGAAACTTTGGGGATTCTAGCCTAGGTGGTTTTTTCATCATCATCTTATTTAAATCAATTAAAAGTGTCATTTGTTTATTTTACTTGTTTTTTTTATTATTAGTTTAAATTTAGTTTTTAAGTAAAACCCCTATAATAATAATAATAATAATAATAATAATAATAATAATAATAATAATAATAATTAATAGTTGTGTCGTAAGTCGAGTCTAATTAGTTAGTTACGTAATTTATAGAGTCTAATGGGTTCGATATCCGGACTTACTTAGCTGTACTAGAGTCGACCGGTTCGCTTGCCGGTTAGTAGTTTAAGTTAAGTTTAAGAGTCTAAAGTATTACTTAGTGTCTAGATTAGCGTAATTTAGTTAATAATTATTTGACTACTTTTAGCACATCAATATTCATGTTCAAAGTTAATGAAAATCAATCCTTTGGACTCTTTCATGTTATCGCAAACTTCACGGCTCGATTACATAAAGAATTTAAAATTTAGGACTTGGGTGCATTAAATTATTTTCTTGGCCTTGAAGTCATCTTCAACTCCGTTAGTCTCTTCCTAAGTCAGGCCAAATATGTATACGATATTCTCTCTCGTGCAGGACTACTTGATACAAAACCGGTAACCACACCTCTTAACACGAGCGATTATTTCGCTTCTTCGGGTACACCATTCCATAACCCTACTCTCTATCGCTCCTTAGTTGGTGCCCTTAAATATCTCACTATCACACGACTGGACCTATCGTACGCAGTAAACCAAGCATGTCAATTTCTCCAAAACCCAACCACTACCCATTTCCAACATGTTAAGCGTATTTTACGTTATGTTAAAGGTACGATCTCATATGATTTAACGTTTGATCGACCCATAAAAACATCATTGGTTGGATACTCGGATGCCGATTGGGCACGTTGTATTGAGACACGACGATCTACCTATGGTTACTCAATTTACTTAGGTGGAAACTTGGTTTCTTGGAGTGCCAAGAAAAACCAACCTTTGCTCGCTCAAGTTGTGAATCGGAATATCGAGCTATGTCTTATACCGCTTCTGAAATTATTTGGTTAACACACTTACTAACAGAGTTGTATGCTCTACCTCCTGATCGACCTACTCTCTTGTGTGATAACAAAAGCGGGTTATTTCTCAGCCAAAACCTTGTATCTCATAAACATGCAAAGCATATAGATATTGATTATTACTTCATTCGAGAGTTGATCTCCTCCGGTCGATTACACACCAAGTTTGTTCCTACCACACTCCAGGTAGCCAACATATTTACCAAGAGTTTGCCAATAACTCTATTTGAACGGTTTCGCACCCCGTTACGTGTCGGATCATTACCTGTTAGCTTGAAGGGGGGGTCATAGCCACCAAAGATAATATTCAAAATTCAAATATACTTTGACTTGTTATCAATGGCTTGATTATATATTATTGTAAAAGAGATATCCTCTCCTATAATCATGGATACCATCGTGTATATATTCATGTTTAAAGTTAATGAAAATCAATCATTTGGACTCTTTCACTAAGTATGTGGTGAAAAATTGTTTTTACGCTTATGATTTTGTTCAGACCTAATATAGCTCAACAAAATATTTCATCAATATCTTTTGGTATTAAAACAAGATAAACATAAGTTAAGCCAAAAGGTTGTCATCATATTAATCAAAAGTGATATCTCTGACTTCGTCTTTAAACTCGGGATCCCTCCATCAGAGATATCAAAGAGTTTTTCCTAAGAACAGGTAAGGTTTCGTCCTCAAAATCCCTCCACCATAAACTTTTTGTCTTCTTACAAACTGAAATTAAAATTGTTCAAAATAACACCACACGACCAGAAAAGTAAATTGTTTAGTTACAACCAGGTCTATCAAAGGTTCACAACTTATTTAACTCTTTGCTAATATCTAGTATGTATACCTATTCAAGTTATTATTATTTGTATGCTTCTAACCCTATTGAGATTCTAGGTTTTGATCAGGCTCAGTTAATGAAGAAACACTAACCGGACCCCGGACATATTACTGGTAGCCTGGGGGTTAGATAGATGTTTCCCACGAGGGGTTAGACCCTGAGAAGATGGTTCTTCTGATAACCTGCAAAACAGACACCGTGAGCTTGTCACTGAGAAGGGGGAGGTTCCTCCTTGTGACCACCCTCCGGCGTGAGAATCAGACTAGATTGCTCTTTAAATATAAAAGTATATTAAGAGATTGCTAAAGCAGATATCAGGTATAATATGATGATACGAGATAAGATATGATAAGATAAGATGGTCATACCATTTGTGGTATTTATAGCCGAAGGTAGGTTTCCAAGGAGGTATGGCCGGCTGCAACAGTGTTCCTGTTCCACCAACAGTAGCCTACGCACGTGCCCTGCTGGTAGTTGGTGGGTAGGTAGCGGCTGATAGCGACCAGGCCTGCTGTATACTATTCCTTTTCCACCAACTGCCGGCTACGCACGTGGTATGACAAGAGTTGGTGAGTAGGCAGCGGCTAATAGTGACATACAGTGTAGGAGCATGCTGCTCGCCATACTGTTGTCCATAAGCTGTCGTATCTTTAGTCAGATCTTTTTCCCATACCTCGTCAGGTACAGTACAGAAGATCTTCCCGTATCGTACGGACTGGCTTATTTGGGCGGGAGTATTCCCCCTCCCGCCCTTGTGCGGGATTGTTCCCGGCTTCGCTCATTCCTTCAGGTGACACTGATTGATTGAGAGCTAAGTGCCTTGTGCGTGTAGCCTTGCTGCGCGGGTGGCCTTCCCTAATGGCTTGTATCCGAGGCTGCGGGGACAGGCGGAGTCCTTCACCATTGGGAGGCATTTCCTGCGGGACCAGCTTGCGTACTGCGCGTAAGGACGTCACGTCTCTGAGCATGGTTGGTCCTGAGGATCCAGTTGGTTTCTGCGCAGACGTCCCTGTTTAAGGTGAGTCTTGCGGGTCCAACTGGGCTCTGCTGGGACCTACCTCTTCAAGTCCCCCCAGTCCAATGTTCTTCTCATGCGTGTTTAATAAAGTGAGGTGAACTTTTGGACTTAAGCAAAGGGTTTTGAAAAGGGTTTTTTAAGGTTTTCCATGGGGATTCTTCCCGCGGAAGTCCTTGTCACTTGCAGAAATTCCCGAGTTTCCTGCTTGGTCTTTGGGTATGATGCGAGTAGGTCTGTAACCTCCTCGCAAGTCAGGAGCGTTGAGTCCCACTTGTGTGGACTCTCCATGAGGTTTTTGTAGTTTTGAACATAGCGATCAATTATGTTAAAACCACCAATTCCATCCTGGAGCTTCAAACAACGTAGTTCTCGACGTTCCCGCTATGCGGGGATGTTATTTCCGTTTCCGCAAGCATTGCCCAGAAGATCCTTCTTGGTTTCAATTCCCAGCGGAGCGCTAGGTATGTGAAGGGTTTTGCCTTAACACTGTACCAGCGCTCGTCTTACGGTTACTTTACTTCCAAGGTATTCCTGGCGTCAATTCCCTGCGGGTGCTAGGTATGTGAAGGGTTTTGCCTTTACACTGTACCCGCACCCGTCTTATAGTTACTTGGTTGCCGAGGAATATTTGGCTTCAATTCCCTACGGGTGCTAGGTATGTGAAGGGTTTTGCCTTTACACTGTACCCGCATCTGTCTTACGGTTACTTGTTCGCCAAAGTTTACTTGGCTTCAATTCCCTGCGGGTGCTAGGTATGTGAAGGGTTTTGCCTTTACACTGTACCCGCATCCGTCTTATGGTTACTTGTTTGCCAAGGTTTACTTGGCTTCAATTCCCTACGGGTGCTAGGTATGTGAAGGGTTTTGCCTTTACACTGTACCCGCATCCGCCTTATGGTTACTTGTTTGCCAAGGTTTACTTGGCTTCAATTCACTGCGGGTGCTTAGGTATGTGAAGGGTTTTGCCTTTACACTGTACCCGCATCCGTCTTACGGTTACTTGTTCGCCAAGGTTTACTTGGCTTCAATTCCCTGCGGGTGCTAGGTATGTGAAGGGTTTTGCCTTTACACTGTACCCGCATCCGTCTTACGGTTACTTGTTCGCCAAGGTTTTACTTGGCTTCAATTCCCTGCGGGTGCTAGGTATGTGAAGGGTTTTGCCTTTACATTGTACCCGCATCCGTCTTACGGTTACTTGTTTGCCAAGGTAAGGGGTATTTTCCCGCTTACTTTTTAATATTTTTAAATTTTGAATTTTGAAATTCGAAAGGTTGGTGGAAAGGTAGGAACAGTCCAAACCTCTGAAACGTCGTGCGACGGTTTCTTCTGACTGTCAGGACGTGCAGGAAGTTATGGTGACGTGACAGTACATGGTCATTCCAGACGCTTTTTCAAGCGCGTGGGCGCGATTTTTCGGGCGCGTGGCCGCGAAATTAATGGTACGCGTCCTGTCCACAGCTGTTGCCAGCTTGCTTTTTGCCACGTGTCATAGTTTCATTGCACCTTCGATTTCTCTCTCCTCCGCACTAAATTCATCGCATTAATTGCGATTAGTATATAAAGGGGGAGAGGGCTCTTTGTAATTCACACTTTCACCCTTCTCTTCTTCTTCTTAGCGATTTCCGGCAAATACTCCCCTTTTCAGGCAAGCATTTTCCCGAAATCGCTTTCTTCTTTCTGCAAAATGTCTTCACGTGATCTTGAGTCTACAACCGATGACAGGAATACTGCTGGCGAGTGCCAGTGTGCTCTGCCCGGCGATCAGTACCGGTATGTTGTTAGGAAGTTCATGCTCGATCATCTCGAGCCTGAGTTTCCTGAACCCCATCAGACCGTGTACGATGCCCCCAAAGGCAAGATCGGGGTTTATGCAGCATTCTTTGTCTATGGGAATCTTAGGTTCCCATTGACAAAGTTTGTTTACCGTGTCCTTGAGAGGCACGGTGTTCATTTGACCGAGTTGCACCCCATGGCGATTGCCAAGATTCGCCACTTCGAGTGGGTGTGCCGGATTTTGGGCATCGAGCCCCATGTTGACCGCCTGATGACCTTCTACACTTGGAGGTGCATCCAGGGGTGGTATACCCTGACAACCCGTATCAAGGGTTTGAAGATTTGCGCGACAGAGCGCAGTCTTCGCGCGTGGAAGCGGGAATTCTTCTTTATCTCCGCTCGCGCCGTTCCCCTTGCCATGAAGTTTAAGAATGGGCAAGCTCTCCCAAGCCTTCACGCCTCCAACTACCAGGAGGCGGAATGGTTTTCGAGGATATCTCGGATCCAATCTCCGGTTTACCGGTTTGCGGAGTCCGGGATGGTTATGTTGGGGATGAGCCGGGTCTGGAAGGCGGCGGACGCGCAGAAGGTTCCGATCGTCCTCGAATACGGTTCGAACTCTGTTCCTTACGGTATGCTTTCTTTCCCGTTGTTGATTTTAAATTTCTTCTAACTTTTTTCCTGTTTATTTCAGAGGGGAACGACCTGAAGTCGCTCCTCAACCCGCGGGAGGCTGACGGTCCTGTACGGATGGGTACTCGCGCTCTTGACGAGAACGAGTTGCCCATCCTCGAACAAACTGCGGATCGGTTCGTGGAGGTCTATCCGCTAGGCCATGAAATCCTTAGCGCCAGGCGGCCAGGTAAGGCGCTCTTCAACCCTCGACCCCTCAATGTTGAAACCTCTGCTGGAATTCCTCTAATCGTCTGTTCTGATGAGGAATCCGCAGATGGTCCTCCGTTGGTGCGGAAGAAGAAGGCTGCCGGCGGGAAAGGAAAGGAGAAGGTGGCCTCCACTGCCGATCCGGTGCCTCTGTCTGACTCGGAGACAGAGAGCGACGAGGTGGCGGGGAATCCCGGTGGTGATAAGACCACTGCTCCGGAGGTTACGACTGTCACCTCCGGAGAGCCCAAGAAGACGACGGTGACCGGCGCGAAGAGGCCGGCTCCATCGGGTTCGTCCCCGCCCCTCCGTACTTTCAGGCTCAAGAAAACCCGTAAGTACAACTTCCTTCAGCTTTTATCTTCATAGTTTAGTATCCTTTTTAACACTTTTCTTCTTTACGCAGGCGTGGATGTTGACGCATTCCAGGGTGGAGCGCAGAGGAGTACCTCTCCGCCGATGACGGTAGGCTTGGTCAGCCTACCTGAGGCGTCGACCCAGGCGCCTGCGCCTGCTCCCGCTGGTTCAGTTGCTCACTCCTTTGAGCCGACTGTTCCAGCCGAGATGACGTCACCGCCGGCCGTGAGTGCGATTTTTACAGCATCCTTCACCGAGCCGGCGGTTACGATTGCTGCGGATTCTGCGGCAGCGACTGCGGCGGCTGCCACCATGCCCCCGCCACCGGCACCGACGGCCAGCCCATCAGGTACGCATGGGAGTTCTCGCCAATCTTTGCCACCTTCCCATCTGCCTGACCTTTTGGATGGATTTCCTTTGGGTTCAGGTGATGGGTTCGGCGGCTATCGGCCTGTTATAGACCCTACAGGTGCGTAGGGTTCCTTTGGCCCTTTTTTACTTATATTTTTTATCATCTTTTTCCTAACTGCTTTTTTGTTTTTTGCAGTGTCGGATTCCAATGAAGTGTATGTTCCGCGATGGAACATACGCCGAGGAACAACCCTTCGTACCCCTGTGGAGTGCGTGGAATGGGCTCGTCACGCTGCTCCCAGTGGTGCGTTGGGGGAAGCCATGGCTAGCTACCAGGAGGGTAGGCTAAGCAATGAGCTTCGGGTTCTCCTCGCCCGGATGCAGCCGCGCGTCGAGCTGCTTTGTCGTGAAAACGACAAGTTAAAGGCAGCTCGCGCTAAAGAAGTAGCTCAGGCGCGGGCTATCCGGGAGGAGAACCAAAAACTCTCCGCAGCGGCTGCGGAGAAGGAGAAGGCCTTCAAGGCCCTTGAGGTTGAAGTTCAGGCTCGACTCGAGGCCCGTTCCAAGGCTGCCCAAGCTGTTAATGAACAGCTTCGGCTGGCTAAGGAAACTGCGAGGAACGCAACCGAGAGGGCCACCAAGGCTGAAGCTGTTGCTGAGCCTCTACGCGTGGAGAATGAAGAGCTTAAAGCAAAATTAGAGGCTCTCCAGCAGGCTCATGATGCCTTGGCAATGGAGGATGCTAAGAAGCTTCAAGAAATCCTTGACCAGAGGGGGGTGCTTGACCATACCGAGCGTAAGCTAAAGGGCGTCGAAGAGGCTACGGCTAAAGAGGTGTTGCTTGCCAACCTCAACAAGAGTGAAGCCGAACGCGCCCGTAACGAAGCTCAAGCTGCCCTCCAAGAAGCTCTGGCTGCCAAGGAATGGCTACTTCGAGAAGCGTTGTCTCAGGTATGTTTTCATGTCTTTACGCTTTTCTTTGTAAATAGAAAAGGTTTGACACTTGTATATTTTCTTTTGTAGGTTGTGCATCGGGTCTTCTCAGAGACATCCTACGACGATGCTATGAGCGCAGCCCTCAACGCTTCTCACGAGGATGGGGAACGGGCCGGCTTCCTGCTTGGTCTAGGGTTCGTTGAGAAAGGCGTCCCGCCTTCCAACTTCCCTTTATTCAATGTAGATACTGAAGCCATATATGACCAAGCAGTAAATCAATACGCCGCCTTCCCGCATCCAGTGGTGGAGAAGGTGAATGAAGTTGCTGCTGCTGATGACGGGCTAGCTATCCTCAGAGCTTTCCTTGAACTGCCACGCTCTACTGATGGGGCTGGTCCAAGTGGAAGTGGCCCTGAAGCCTGATCCTGAAGATCCCTTCCCACTGCTAGGATAGATATAGTTGTATAGATTTACTTTCTTGTAGGCGGGTAGTTACCCAGCCATCCTTGTAATGAATATTTATGAAATATAAATCTTTTGTGCGGATAAGACCGTTTCTTTTATTGGATTCCTTGCTTTATAAACGTTATATGACTTGCATACTTTAGTTTAAATTAGCAATTTTCCAAGTGTTTAGAATAAGTTAACCTTTGAACGTGGTAGATAATAGGTGTGAAGTTTTGCTTCCTCCTTAGTGATTGTGCGGGTAGGACCGTCACTTGCACTTAGTAGGATGGCTAAACTTTACCCATATCTGACCTGCGTGTAGGTTTTCCTCATCTTTTGAGGATAAGTTAACCTTTGAACGTGGTTGATAATAGGTGTGAAGTTTTGCTTCCTCCTTAGTGATTGTGCGGGTAGGACCGTCACTTGCACTTAGTAGGATGGCTAAACTTTACCCATATTATCTGACCTGCGTGTAGGTTTTCCTCATCCTTCTAAGAATTTTGTTTTGAACCGTTCGACGCGCGGTTGTCAATAGGTTAGTGTTCAGTTTCCTTTCATGATTCATGCGGATAGACCGGCACTTTCATTTGATGGGATAACTGAACTTTTCCCCTTCAACTGACCTGCGTGAAGGTTTGCCGTTTTTTGGGTTTATGCGGGTTTTGCCGCCTTCCCCATGCAACGACTTTTCACGTTATTATGCGGTGAAAACCAGCATATCCGTGTTGATAGTTCATAAAAATGTAAATGTAAAATCATCAGCGTCAATGTTTTAAGGAGAATCATTTCCATTAGAAGTGGCTCTTGGCCTTTTCTTTACAAATTTGGAATTGATTTACATGCAAACTGTGTAAATGAGCTCCCTTCCATGTTGTTGGGATGGGAGTGCCATCGAGCCGATACGCACCTGGTTCGGGATCTCGTTCTTTACGCAGCATGTAGTCTCCACCTTGAAGCTGGAATTTTATTCGTGTTTCCCCCAGCTGGGGTTCTACACGCATCAGCCTGCTCAGCGTTCATTGCGCCACGAGGTGCGCGAGCGTCCCATCTCTGACAAATGCTTCGACCATGTCCTTTACGTCTATGCATTCTTCGGTGTTGTGGCCTTTTGTCCTGTGAAAGTCACAGTACTTGCTCCGATCAGCATTGTGACGATGTCGGATTATTTGAGGCTTTGGCCATGGGAGCTCCTCGGTGGCGAATATCTCGGTGACGCTTTTGGTGAGCGGCGTCCATCTGGATTTCTTGGACTGTACGTTATCCCTTCCGCCTAACCGATGCTGCAAGCCGGATGAGGTGTCAAAGTTTACCCTTGACTGCCAAATGCCTAGCTTCCGCTTTTTGTTTAATCGGGCGGTGAGAACGTTGTCCTCTCTTGTTTTCTGGGTGTAGAGGTTTGTGCTCTGTGGGAGATCTCTACCCAGTTGCTTCTTCGTTTCCGCAAAGCGTTTAGCTGCTGTCATGATGGCATCCCATGTGGATGGCATGCCATCTTTACCTGTTAAGGTGCGGATGAGCTCTGGGTCGTTCGCGCCCTGTATGAAAGCAGCGCGAACAAGATCTTCGCTAATGTTACCCAGACTAAGCTTCTTCGAGTTGAAGCGAGTGATGAAGTCCAGCAAAGATTCATCTGTCTCTCGAACGCATTTGAGGATTGTCCATTGCTCCTCGGTATATTTTCTTTGCTGGCTGAAGTGCTGGCTAAACTTCTGTTGGAAGTCTGCCCAGTCTTTGATGTGGTTGACCAGTAGACGATCGAACCACGCTCTAGCAGCCCCGACCAGTGTCATTTGGAACATGTAACACCACGTAGGCTCCGTCCAACTACTGACGGTTGCCCCCGCTATGAATCTGTTCAAATGATCATCGGGGTCAGATATACCGTCATATGTGCCTATGCTTGACATTTGTTTGGCACTTTTTGGGGCGATTGCTTCCGCAATGTCCCTTGTAAATTTGGACGTTCCCGCATTTGCAACGTTTGGTCTGAACGTTTTGGAGAAGTCTCGTGGACTTCCACCTGTGCTTTTTGGTTTGAAGGCTTGTCCAAAATGCCTTTTCGGTTGGGATTCCGTTTCCTTACGCTTCCCTTTTGCCCTATGGCGAGGGTTCGGGTCGGAGTCGGATTCCTCCGAGTCATCCTCCCAGTATTCGAATTCGTCGGCCTGTTGTACGGAACGCAAGCGTTCGTCCAACTCAGCCTGGAATTCCTTTTGTCGTGCCTCCGCCCATGCCTTAACTTCATCGAGAGTTTGGCGGGGGAATCTTCGTTTCTCAAACTGGGTATCAGTGGATCCCAGTAGGCGATCATTTACTGCACTTGCCCCAGCTTGAGTAACTGGGGTAGTGTTCGTAAAATTTACTTCACTTGCCCCGGCTTGGGTAACCGGGGTAGTGTTTGTAAAAACTGTGTTGCCGGTATTCCCCCCAGTAGCTGGGGTTGTGGTTACCGGAATTTCTCTAACCATCTTTGTAGAAGTTTGAAAAAACTGGAGAAAAATGTAGTTCTAGCTTTATGCACGGATGGCGCCAATGAAGAAACACTAACCGGACCCCGGACAGATTACTGGTAGCCTGGGGGTTAGATAGATGTTTCCCACGAGGGGTTAGACCCTGAGAAGATGGTTCTTCTGATAACCTGCAAAACAGACACCGTGAGCTTGTCACTGAGAAGGGGGGGGGTTCCTCCTTGTGACCACCCTCCGGCGTGAGAATCAGACTAGATTGCTCTTTAAATATAAAAGTATATTAAGAGATTGCTAGAGCAGATATCAGGTATAATATGATGATACGAGATAAGATATGATAAAATAAGATGGTCATACCATTTGTGGTATTTATAGCCGAAGGTAGGTTTCCAAGGAGGTATGGCCGGCTGCAACAGTGTTCCTGTTCCACCAACAGTAGCCTACGAACGTGCCCTGCTGGTAGTTGGTGGGTAGGTAGCGGCTGATAGCGACCAGGCCTGCTGTATACTATTCCTTTTCCACCAACTGCCGGCTACGCACGTGGTATGACAAGAGTTGGTGAGTAGGCAGCGGCTAATAGTGACATACAGTGTAGGAGCATGCTGCTCGCCATACTGTTGTCCATAAGCTGTCGTATCTTTAGTCAGATCTTTTTCCCATACCTCGTCAGGTTCAGTACAGAAGATCTTCCCGTATCGTACGGACTGGCTTATTTGGGCAGAGACGTGACGTCCTTACGCGCAGTACGCAAGCTGGTCCCGCAGGAAATGCCTCCCAATGGTGAAGGACTCCGCCTGTCCCCGCAGCCTCGGATACAAGCCATTAGGGAAGGCCACCCGCGCAGCAAGGCTACACGCACAAGGCACTTAGCTCTCAATCATTCAGTGTCACCTGAAGGAATGAGCGAAGCCGGGAACAATCCCGCACAAGGGCGGGAGGGGGAATACTCCCGCCCAAATAAGCCAGTCCGTACGATACGGGAAGATCTTCTGTACTGTACCTAACGAGGTATGGGAAAAAGATCTGACTAAAGATACGACAGCTTATGGACAACAGTATGGCGAGCAGCATGCTCCTACACTGTATGTCACTATTAGCCGCTGCCTACTCACCAACTCTTGTCCCACGGATGGCGCCAATGAAGAAACACTAACCGGACCCCGGACAGATTACTGGTAGCCTGGGGGTTAGATAGATGTTTCCCACGAGGGGTTAGACCCTGAGAAGATGGTTCTTCTGATAACCTGCAAAACAGACACCGTGAGCTTGTCACTGAGAAGGGGGGGGGGTTCCTCCTTGTGACCACCCTCCGGCGTGAGAATCAGACTAGATTGCTCTTTAAATATAAAAGTATATTAAGAGATTGCTAGAGCAGATATCAGGTATAATATGATGATACGAGATAAGATACGATAAGATAAGATGGTCATACTATTTGTGGTATTTATAGCCGAAGGTAGGTTTCCAAGGAGGTATGGCCGGCTGCAACAGTGTTCCTGTTCCACCAACAGTAGCCTACGCACGTGCCCTGCTGGTAGTTGGTGGGTAGGTAGCGGCTGATAGCGACCAGGCCTGCTGTATACTATTCCTTTTCCACCAACTGCCGGCTACGCACGTGGTATGACAAGAGTTGGTGAGTAGGCAGCGGCTAATAGTGACATACAGTGTAGGAGCATGCTGCTCGCCATACTGTTGTCCATAAGCTGTCGTATCTTTAGTCAGATCTTTTTCCCATACCTCGTCAGGTACAGTACAGAAGATCTTCCCGTATCGTACGGACTGGCTTATTTGGGCGGGAGTATTCCCCCTCCCGCCCTTGTGCGGGATTGTTCCCGGCTTCGCTCATTCCTTCAGGTGACACTGAATGATTGAGAGCTAAGTGCCTTGTGCATGTAGCCTTGCTGCGCGGGTGGCCTTCCCTAATGGCTTGTATCCGAGGCTGCGGGGACAGGCGGAGTCCTTCACCATTGGGAGGCATTTCCTGCGGGACCAGCTTGCATACTGCGCGTAAGGACGTCACGTCTCTGAGCATGGTTGGTCCTGCGGATCCAGTTGGTTTCTGCGCAGACGTCCCTGTTTAAGGTGAGTCTTGCGGGTCCAACTGGGCTTTGCTGGGACCTACCTCTTCAGTTAACTAATTTATTGCATTCATACAATCTATTTTTAAGAGTAACACATATATTTCATAAAAAAATTTCTAATCAAGGATTTGATTAATGTTTGAATATTGAGAATAAAAAAAAACCTATCTTTACATGAAAACTTTTAAAGCATTTGGTATCCTAACACAATACTTAAACCTGTTTCCAAAATATGTTAAGCCTTTAGTACTTGAAAATTCATTTTACAAATTGTTTTCAAGCAAACCAACAAATCCTAGAAAATGTTTTTCAACCCAAATGTACAAGGCATCGCAGCTTTTTGGTGTCTTCAGCATATCTCATCCTTTCGAAGAGATTCACAAGCGACTTGGAACATGGGAAAGAAATGTGTGGCTTCAAAACAAGACGAAGTCGGAGCTGGCTTAAGGGTTCCGCAATAATGGCCTCAAGACAGAATGTTCTCTCAACAAACAACGATTTGAAAATTTAACAGCTGTAAATGGTGATAACATTAGTCAAATTTGGGGGACAATTGTTGTGGATCAATTTTATGACTCGGGATCCCTGCCAGAATTCTTTCCATGACTCCTGAAGAAAGTGTGAAACAAGGTTCCAACGGTCACAAGGCTAGGGATTTCGGATTTTTAGCATAGTTTGTTATTTCTTTTTCTATATAATGAGGCTGATGAGAACAAGCTAGAACACCCAACTTTCTACACTCACAACACTCACTATTGTACTTGGCATATGTTTTCAATCAGTTCTTGAGCTGTAACCCGTATGTTTTATTAATAAATTGAGGTAGGAGATAATTTTCCCCTCTCGAGGTTTTTTTTCTGAAGATCCTCACCGAGATCCTAGGATTTTCCTCTCTATATCGTTGTGTTCACCTTTACTTTATCGCATTTGCTTACCTAATTGTTGAAGAACACTCTACCTCACTTAACGAATTTGTTCAACTATTGCTTCTGTAATTTATGACAAAAACAATTTTCATATTCTAAGTATATTATATTCTATTACAGATGTATTCACAATTAAAGAACCATAATTTTGGTCAATCAACGTTTTCCAATAAAAGGAGTAATTCTACGGTTAGTCATTTTGATATTTTAAGTCACTCTTTAAATGTTTTTTAAGAATGATTTTTTGTAAACGTGCACTTTCAACGCCAAGAGAATCGCTTACTAGAATTTGAACGGTAACATTTTTTTAAAAGCGTTAATACACTATACTGAATTTAAATTTATTTTGTTATTAACTATAAAATAGAAACTTGTAAAAGAAAATATTAAATGAGTTTTAATATATTTATTCTGAAATACATTATACCTTTTTGATAAATAAACTTTTAAAATATTGAATTTATGTTTACACATTTTTATTTTTATTTTCGTATTTATTAGAAATGATATGAAGCATAATTGCCATATATCCAATACTATTTTATTTTCTTAAAACCAATCAAAATACATGTTTTAATTAAGATTTGTATTCGAATCAATTTATGTTAATTAAAGTCACAAAGATATTTCTCCGTAATTTTTTTACTTATATTTGGTTTACTCAATTTATATTATTTCCATACTTATCAACAAAATTCACAAATTTAGGTGTAGTTCATATAAAAAACCAGTTTTTTTGATTTTTAAGGTTTTTTTTTTAAGTGGGATCATACCAATTATTTTTTTATATTTAAATTTATTCTAAAAATTTTCATAAGCACATTATGCTAAATAAAATAAACAAGACCAAAATTGCTTCGACTCTTAGATTGGTTCTAAAAGTAGATGTGCTAATAATGTTACTAAGGAATATTGATCGGAAGAACGGTTTGTGTAACAGAACTAGATTGCGAGTAATTAGTTTGGGTGGGCGTTTTATTGAAGTGAAAGTTATTTCATATACTAATATTGGTTATTATACGCCATTTACTAGGGACACCATAAGGTTTTACTAAAAAAAACCCCTCAATATGGCCCGTATAGCTCAATACGGGGCATATTAAGGTGTTTTTAGAAAATCCCACCAACTTTTGTCTTATTATGTTTTTCATTTAATTTTTTTTATGTTTTTTCATTTTTCTTTTTATATTTTAAGTTTTAGTTTTATGTTTTAAATTTGATTTTTTGTTTTCTTTTTTTTTTGTTGTTTTTATATAATAATTTTGTTTAAAAAGATGTGTTTTTATAACAAAATTTTTTTAACAAAACAATAAACACATATATACATCAAACCAAAACATTATCAAATACAAAACATCGAGTCTGTCCAAAATAAAACAAAAGATATACAAACTATAAAAACGGCGTGTCGTCGATGCCGGAGGCCGTAAACGTCGCATCGTGAACATCAACGTGGTCGTCCACGTCGTCGCCCCGTCCGCGTTTAACGCCCGACGTGCTCGCCTCGTGGTCAAAAGTATGTGGAGGTGGTACCGCGTAATCAACAAACAAAGACGTTTAGAAACAAATCTAACCATTTATAATCTAAAACGATCTAACCAATCTAATCATTTATAATCTAAAACGATCTAACCAATCTAACCATTTATTAATCTAACTCGATTAATAATCTAAAACGATCTAATTCAATCTAACTCAATCTAACCATTTAGAAATAAAGACGTTACAACAACACGACAATCAACACACTAAACTCGACTAACAATCTAAAACGATCTAATTCAGTTTAACTCAATCTAACCATTTAGAAACAAAGACGTTACAATAACCCGACCATCAACAAACTAAACTCGAATAACAAACTAAAACGATCTAATTCAATCAAACAATTCCGTATATGTTAAAGTAATAACAACTTACCGAACAAAAAACTTACGGAACAAACTGAAACTTACCGAACAAAAAACTTACCTAACGAATATCAAACTAATAAAACTGCAATTCCAAAATAGATCTAACAACTTACCGAACCAAAACAAAAGAATTGAACCACGGCGGTGATGAACGAAGGGCCCGGTGGTGGTGATGAACGCCAGCGATGGGGATGGTGTTGGTGATGAAGACCGGGACGACGATGACGGGATGATGGTGGTGGGCGACAGGTCTATATACGGAGGGTTTGGTGGTGGGGATGGTGGTGATGATGAAGGCCGACAACGGGAACGGGGATGGTGGTGGTGATGAAGGCCGGCGACGGGGACGGGTGGTGATGAACGGTGGTTGGGTTTGGACGACAACGGGGATGGTGGTGGTGGGGTTTGTACGGCGACGGGGTTGGTGGTGTTGGGGTTTGTACGACGACGGGGTTGATGGTGGTGGGGTTTGGACGTAGACAGCGATGACGGGATGATGGTGGTGGGGTTTGGACGGCGACTGCTTAGTGGACAGTGGTGGTGAGGAGTTATAAGTGTCTACAGATATGAATACGAAGGGTTAAATGGGTCATTAGGCCATTCGCTATGGGGCGGGGTTGGGTGGGTTTTTGGGGCGCGGTGGGCGGGGAACACCATGGTGGGGCGCGGACCAACCATGGGCGCCGATGATTTGGTGGTTTAAACGGCAGCGCGGTTTGAAAATTTTGGGTCCCCCCCCCCCCTTCAACGTTCATAAACAGCTAGTTTATAAAAAAAACTAATTATTTTATTTATAAATACTAACTCATTTTATCATTTATACTCAAACAAATACCAAATTACTATCAGATTTCACTACAAAAATCTCTCAACTATCAACCATGAATCCTTTCCCAAATTTCACAGGCTCGAGCTCAAACCCGAACCCAAACCAGAACACGAGCTCGATCTCAAACCCTAACCAAAACCCGAACACCAAACCAAACCCGTGGGATCTGTCTCAAAGGTGGTGGGCTAGTTTACTCGCAAATAATGACCCTACCAACCCTTTCTTCGCTAACCAGCATGTACCCGCAATGCCTCCAAACGTACAATCGTTTCCCAACGATATGTTTTATCGAATGTCAGTGTCGTTTAAGCCTCCGCCACCCCAAATCCAAACACCCCAAACCCAAACACCCGAACCCAAGTTCTCGAAACACAAATTCCTGAAACCCAAGTTCCTGAACCCCAAGTTCGTCGCAAACGAAGCCATAAAAAGAAGGTTGTTTCCGATCAAACACCAAACGAAATGCACGATAGGAAAAAGTGGGAAGACGATGAGGAAGCGGCGTTGGCACAAGCGTGGATCGACTCATCCGAAGAATCGGTCTTAGGTGACGGTAAACGCACCGCGATATTTTGGGCAGAAATACGTGATAAGTTTTTTGAGATAATGGGTCGAGGTCGCTACCTCGGGGATGATTCCATCTCCAACAAATGGAAGGCAATGGTTTTAAAAATGAACCACTTCTCCACAATTCACACTCGCCTTAAGAATAACAGAGGAAGCGGCACGAACGACGCCGACCTTCTTAAGGATATGTTGAAACAATACAAGGGCCTTCATGGTCACCACTTCGGCATGGGGATGTTTGAAATTTGGAAGAAATGCACGAGCTCGCCAAAGTGGCATCCGATCCTGACATATTCACCATGACCGTCCAAACGGTCAAAAACAACGTCTACTTCGGCCGATCAATCACCGTCTCAAGCCGGGTCGGAAACAGTCCTAGGATTCCATCTCCAACAAATGGAAGGCAATGGTTTTAAAAATGAACTACTTCTCCACAACTCACACTCGCCTTAAGAATAACAGAGGAAGCGGCACGAACGACGCCGACCTTCTTAAGGATATGTTGGAACAATACAAGGGCTTCATGGTCACCACTTCGGCATGGGGATGTTTGAAATTTGGAAGAAATGCACGAGCCCGCCAAAGTGGCATCCGATCCCGACATCTTCACCATGACCGTCCAAACGGTAAAAAACAACGTTTACTTCGGCCGATCAATCGCCGTCTCAAGTCGGGTCGGAAACAGGCCTAGGTTGTCATATCGTACCCTATATGGCCCGTATTGTACAATACGGGGCGTATTATACGTTAATATGGGGCGTATTGCATAATATGCCTCATATAAAGTACAACATAAAAGACAAACACCCCCTAATATGGGGCGTATTGCACAGTACTCCCCATATTAAGGGGTGTATGGGGTGTCCCTAGTACAACCCTATTATATAACTCGTAGTGGTTTAACCCCTTCAGATAAGAAACTTCCGTTTAAATTGAAGAGATGGTAGTTTCTAGTTATAGTTTGTTTTGCAATGTCCATTAATAAAAGTCAAGGTCAGTCTCCAGCAAGAGTTGGCATATATCTCAGAGACCCGATGTTTACACATAGACAACTTTATGTATTTTTTATCAAGAATTTAGAGTAAAGACAGTGTTAAAATTATTATATTAGACAAGGAAGACAAAGTTACAAACAGAACAAGAAATCTAGTTTTTAAGGAAGTATTTAGTAGCTTATGAATTTTACATTTTCAACTTTTGATTATGTTTTCAAATATTGTAATTTGAATGCTATTTGGGTGTTTATCTTTATATTTCACAATCATTTGTTTTCACACCAATATTATTTACAACTTAAACTATGTCGTCGTCCCGAATAACATATAATAACTTATGTTGTCCTTTCAAATTACATGTGTTTGTTCGAAAATTTCAGTATTTTCACCTGTGTCACACACGGTTCAATAACCTAGTTCATTTAATAAAGGAAATGTGGTTTTTACAATACAAATATCATTCTCTTATATTACTAATTACTATTACTGTTACTAATAATAACGAGAACTTTGGTGCCGCAAAGCCGCCGTTGGGCCACTTTGCGGCACCCTATTGGATCTCAGAATTTGCTTTTTTTTTAGTCTTGGTAGTGTACCAAAAATAACGAAAACAAACGGATGCCGATTATATTTGTTATAGTTACGGTACCGTAATTTTGTGGTTTAGTTCGCGTAGACTTTTTGCCCATCGTTTTAGTTTTGTTACCGTAACGAAAACCAAACGAATGTCAATTTTGTTTTTGATTTCTTTCTTTTTAGTTCCGATGTCGTAACGAAAGTGTTGTAAACCAACCAAATTTGCATTGATTCACCGGCTCAATTGTCAGGATTAACAACGCTCGGGTTTTACCAACGTTCGAGTTTTACCGACTAATATTGTTGCCTCATTGGTCCACTCAGTTTTACTATTTGTTTTTTGTTTATGGTTTTAGTTCTGGCATCATAACACTAACGCTGGTAACCGAAACCGACCAAATTCACTTTGACTTACCTCCTCAATGCCCTGGACTGACAATGTTTGGGTTTTACCATTCCGAGTTTTATCGACTAGCCCCGGTGGGTAAAACTCTAGTCTCTAATATTTGAGACATGGGATTGTCCCACAAGAAAGATACAAAGTGTCAACTTTTCGGTTATGCTGATGCATGATGCTTATCAGACTCACATATAGGTTGAACTCAATTTGTTAAAGATACAACAATTTCATAGCGATCAACAAAGCGAATATTGACAATGATCCCCCCGTATCACATCGAGTTAATCGCTCTATATGATTGGCAAGAATGTTTATGGCTAAGATCAATGATCGAACATATTAAAGGCTAATGCAAGCTAGAATTAATCAAAATATGGCTTACTATATGATGTAGTTTGCATCGTTTAAATCAATTATATCAAAGATCAAATCAAGTAGTTGTCACGGAATATTTGATTTCGCATACTCAATCATGTCATATTAAGATGGAGTTTTACACACTTAATTATGTTTTTAACCTTAAGTTTTATCCTTCTGAGCTTTCGTAATAAAGTTTATTAAAGGTCACTATTTTCTCATGTGCTTCGTATATTGATGCAAACCTAGAACGAGTTTATGTAGCCATCAACATTGTACGTGTCGTATACTTGTTGTTGGTTTTCTTCCCACCATCTCTCGGCTTCTCTTTCTCGAAACACTTTCCTACTATAAAAATGATAACTTTTGTGTATAAATAGCTAAATAAGCAATTTTATATTCTTAGTAAAAACATGAGTAAAATAGACAATTTATTAATTATTATTATTAACAAAATATATAGAGATGGTTAAATATGAAATATTCATCTTATACAATTGTGCGAGGCTTGATCACAATTGCCACTTTCATCCAAATAGGTTAAAGGACTGATTTACCCCTGACTTTATGTTAAAAAAATTAACAGGATTAGTGAAATGGATGAATATGGCATGATTTGGAAACCTCAAAGTAATAATAATAATTTTTGTACTAACTGACAAAGCTTAGGGACAAACATGACTCTTTACTCTTATATTTATTACGGTAAATATGACTACAATACTGTAACCAAACTAAGACAAAAATGTACCTGAAACGAACTCGTTTAATTCCTTTCTGATCAGTCGGTAACATAACGAACGTAATGTAAACTCCTAGTCGATATTGTACCGTCCATTCGGTAGGTTTTTGCTTTACTTCATTTTGTTCAGAACCCGTTTCTTTAACCACCAGTTCATTTAATCGGCGCGTGTTTCCACCATGAATGATTGCATCAGAAGGTAAATGCGTAGGTGTATCGACTCGAGGTTTTGAACGGTTTCGTATAAACGCTCTCGGAGACATTGAATGTAGCTGCAAAGACACCAGATCGTTAATACTTTTTAATTTTAGTTGTTGCGTGTGTAGTTATCGGTTTCTAACAGTTAAAAGAAAAAAGACTTTACCCTTGATGTTAATGCCTTAAGCACATCCTTCGCCCCTTTACGTTTGACCGTTGAGTCGAGACTAGTGTGACTTGTGTTTAGCGGGTTATCGTTTACACGAACAGAAATACGAGACAAGGGCTCTTCTTTGCGGAAAGATGCCGGGGATGAAACCCGACCCCATCGAGGCCCTCGACTCGTTAACAACGAGCCCAACTCAAAATCCAAATCCAAACCCGATCCTGCAACTTTATCACCGGTTTCTTCAAACAATGTTTTGATCAACAAAGGTCTCGGAGTATAATCCTCAATCTTCATCATTTGACCCGAAAGACTTTTATAGCAAGAATCGCATACCCGGACCGATTTGGTCTTATCGGGTGCTAAAGACGTGTTTTTAGACCGGTTACTGCTACACATACCGCAAAACGAAAACCCACAACTGTAGCAACTGTGCTTCTTTTTCATAAACCCGAACTCCTTATTGCACCCTCGACAACCCGATTGTTCGTTTCCAAAAGTAACCGATTTGTGCAAACAAACCGCACCTGTTGAGCTAGACCCGCAACTTATGCTTTGTACCTTTCCGTTTTTCAACGACTCGACTAAAGTCGGTGAGCTTCGGTCCTCGGTATCACCGACACCTAACTGCCCATTTGCGCCTTTTCCCCAAGTGTAAACGTTTCCCTTCGATGTTAAAACCGCAACGTGATACGATCCAGATGATATTTCTTTAACGAACTCGAACTTTAGTTTTCCTTGAACAAGGGTTATCGAGTGGTCTCGGGCCTGCGGGTTTCCTAATTGGCCATGAACCGAGCTTCCGATCGTGTAAACCATCCCGGTGGTTGTTAATCCAACGGTTAGCATTCTTCCACACGATACTTGAACGAATTCGTGATCAATGAGCGCGATAACGCATGTTGGTTTGTCGATAGTGTCGGGTTTACCGTGACCGAGCCGCCCTTTGTCCCCATCGCCCCATGTGAATAACTTCCCAGCCGGTGTACTCGAGTTCATGACACCAACGACCGCAGCCATGTGCCACGGCCCACACGCGACCCATTTGACCCGCATGCCTTTGAGAGAGTCAACTTGTTTCGGTTCAGTCAAACTTTGACAATTTCCATGACCAAGAACACCAAAGGTCCCGTCACCGAAGGTAAATAACTGCCCAGAAGTAGAGACGATAGCGGTGTGCCACTCGCCACACGCAACCGTTGACACGCTAACCCCGTCTAAAACGCGACGGGGGAGTTGACCCGACCAGGTATAAAGTTGACCAGAATCAGTAAGAGCACACGTTTGATACTCGCTACATGAAACTGATTTCACACGAACCCCATCAAGCGTTTCGACTTCTTTCGGGCAGTGCCCGACCCTGCCCGACTTTCCTTCACCCCAGCAGAAAACTTCACCCAGTTTCGTCACTAAAACCGCGTGCGTTCCCGCCAAAGATATCTTTACTACATCTAGCATATTAACCGATTCGAGAACCGTCGGTAATAATGCATCTTCACCATTATTAAAGCGTTCTCCCCATATGAAAACATCGCTCCGCTTGGTTATGTTTGGTTTATGGGACGAGTCGAGGGTCGGGCCTGTCATTTTTGGCGGGTTTTCCTGTTCTTCGTGTTTAAGGCACGGATCAGTCAAGTTGTGAACACTCGATAAACTTGACCGAGAATACAAACTATCGGACGAAAACGAGAGCCCGTCTGAGAAACATCTATCGGATAAAGACGGGATCGATGATGGACTCGCGCATATGTTTCGCACCTGCAAAAACCAAAAAGGCGAGATGTTATTCACCATTAGGGAGCCAATCCGCTCATGAGTTATGAGATCGGTTAAGAAAAAAACTCAAATTGAGCTGAGCTTAAACTAGCTCGAGCCTAAAATTAAGCTTGTTTAATAAAGGAACCCAAACTATTATTGTATAAACTTTATCTAATATACTTGATATATATTTGTATAGGGACAGCCATGAGAGAACTAGGGAACTCAATACTACATGTATCATACTACACATGATATTATCACTACATATATACTGAAGTATACTGCGGGTATGTTTGGCAAAACTAGCTGCTAGCTGTAGCTGGAAGCTGGTGGCTTGAAGCTACCAACTGTAGTTTTTTAGATATATTAAAATGTTTGGCAGAGGAGTAGCTGGAGCTTTTAATAAAATGTATAAAATTACTAGAATAGGTATAACTAAAAACAATAATAGTAAACGTATTTATTTTGGAAGGTTATTTAAGTAAATTAAAATACTAAAAGCTTGTAGCTCTTTCTAAACGCTACTAGTAGAAGCTTTAAGCTTTAAGCTTTTTCTCTTGACCAAAGCTTCAAGCTCCTTGAACCAAACAAGGCTTTTAATTAAGTAGGAGTTGTTTCTTAAAAATTTGAAGCTAGAAGCTCCTAAAAGCTCCCTGCCAAACATACCCTACATATATGTAGTATGATATATTGCGTAACATATACTCCATATATGTAGTATGAAGTTCTCGATCTAATTCTCTCATCATCCCACCCCTTATTATATAGTAACAATTATTTTATGTAAAATTATGATAGAAATAACTTATAATATATTTAATTTAAATTTCAAAAAGGAGTAGAGTCAGCTTGTTGCCCGCTTGCCTTCTATTTTGATGCAATCACTACCTTGCTTATTTATTAATAAAAGTAAATTTTATTTAAACAATTTATATTAAAATTATTTGATAACATATATAAATTCATTAATAAATAGTAAACGAGTTGGGCCCAAGCTTGAAAATACTATTGGCGAGCCGAGCTCAAGCTTTGGAAATAAAAATCTACACAAGCCAATCTAGAGCTCTAATAAGTTACACAATCCAAAGCCCAAGCTGTTATTTGTATATATTTTATCTAATATATTTGATATATTTATTTACTAACTATTAACTACTAATATACATAACGTTATAATAAAAAAACTAAACAATATATATTGTGTTATATATATAAATTTTTAATTATACATAAATATAAAATTAATTAAATATGTATAATTAAAAATCTATATAAATTCATTAATAAATCATAAACGAACTGAGCTCAAGCTTGAGTTTTAAAAAACTACTCACGAGCCTATCTTGAGCTCTGGAAATGAAAATTGGAACGATACAAGCATGAGCTCTAAACAAGTCGCGCGCGAGATTGGCTTGTTTATATCCCCATTTACCATGAAATGTTCACGATTATAACTTCAAACGAAAAGTTATGAACTTATGATCGCGTGTACGAACCTGAGCGGTTTTGGTGATTTCTCTATGGAACCCGAGATTGTATTTTCGTCTGATGAAACTTGTGGGACTATTGATGAAATTCGTGGCTCGTTTTTGGTGGTCTAAGTGGCAGAAATGATCTTGCGACCTTGATATCAAAGCTTTTAATCCTAGAAACCATGAATCTGCTTGATCTTTATCTCTGCATATCTTGAAAACAAACACAAAACATTAAAACCTCAGCTTACGCAAAAAGCTAACATAAATCAAGTTAAAAACCTACTAGATCGAGAGAACATTGAGCTTGATTCTTCGTGTAAATCAGTGAAAACGAATGAGATTCTCGTTCAGGTTGAAGTTTCCTCTGAATTTTGACACAGTGAGGATTAAATAACAGTTATAAGCTGCCAAATTCATCAAATAAGATGAAGAAAGACGCGGGGGAGGGGGTTCGTTAGTTTTATGTGCACTTACTGTCCGGTGACCGCGGATGATGCTTGTAACCGAGCTTAGTTGTAGTTGGCGTTCCTCCTTGCCCGAAAACCAGATCAAAGTTCTTTCATCCTATAGTTAGAAGATATGATTTGATTAGAACAAAGTTTTTTTTATCAATAACAACTAATACGACACATGTTGACAAAGATTACGTTGTGTTCCCGGGTCTCATTTAACGAGGAAAACCAATGGAATTGGGAGGATGTATGAAAAAACCGTGTTGTATAGTTTTTCTTTAGGAGAGAAAATGAAAGAAACGGAAGGAAAATCTACGCGTATTTCCTTCATTCAAATCCTTCGAACTGTTTACTTTTCTTCGAAAGAAAGAATTTTTAACACAAAATATTTACTTTTCTTTCCATTTCCTTCGAACTTTTTTTTTCTTTATATATTTCATTTAACAAAAAAAGATCCAATTACAATAGTAGTTAATTAAACATTTCCATTCCACTCTCTTTGTTTTCTCTCCTGAATTATCTTTCTTTTATAATTAAGCTCGGGACCAATAAGTAAAATGTGATATTGTAAATTCTATACGTACCGCGGATAGTCTAAAGGGACAAAGTTTTGGCTTTCCTCTTCGACCGTACTTCAAAATATACGCCCCTTTCTTCAAAGCAACAATCGCCTGAATCCAATCAAATTATATTCTTGTTAATATATTAAGTTTCCAACAACACCCCACCATTTGGGACAAATTTAGACAAAAAGATTTCATGTACGTTTATCAAGATTTTCAGAAACCCATGTAGCATCATTATCTAGAAACATAAAAATGAACACCATTTGAGTAAATTACCAATCTTTATAGAAATTAATATTATTCATGAATCAAACTTAAAGATTTTGAGAAACCCTGAAAAGAACACACTTTCAAGGAAACTATTCGTTCACACTTTCCTTGCGCCTCCTCTAAATCGTGTATTATTGTAGGATTTATGAATGTAACTTTTAAATATTTTAGTTTTAGTTTTGGTATTCGAAAGCATTAACAACGTAGTTGTTGCCAACGTTTCGTAGTAAACACTACTAATGTTAATGGTAGTCAAAGTCTTTATTTAATAATAATAATAATAATAATAATAATAAAACGTGCTGTAAATTCAACAAAGACTAATAAATTCTATTTTATTAATTATTTTTATAAGAAAAAGTGAAAAGTAAACATAAAAAGAGTAGAAAGGGAACCTGTTCAAGAGCTCGATCAGATGGCGTTAAAGACAGCAATCTTTCACTCATTTTCCCACAAAGAATAATAAAGAAAAAGAATCTGGTGAACACCGAAGAAGAAAACCTTAAAAGAAGTGAATGTGAGTTAGATTCTGAAGAGGGTTCTTTGGTTTGTTGTTGAGATCAGAATGTTACAGATTTAAGGAGAGAGAGAGATTTTGGGATGGATTTGCTGTTGTGTGTTTCATGATGACATTCGTATGTATACCGTGCAGATGTTGTTTCCTAATACCCAAATCGCACGTGCGGACTGCTGTAATTAAGACCCCCGCTTCACAAGCATTAGGGGATAATCTCACTTTCTCTATCTCATGAAATGTGAGGCCAAGCACTCAAATTATATAATGGACAAACCCAACCTTTGGGTGGGGGTGGGTGGAAGTAGAGGCAGGCGCGGCGGCCTAACTGGAGAGCGAAGGACCTAGGCTCACTCTCGAGAAGCCTATTTTTCTTTTGAACGGCCAACTAAGTAACGCCGGGTATCCCGTACGCGGCCCCCATTGGCTAAAGGTAGCCCGAGCCAGCCACTAGTCCGGACGGACGGAGCCCCTAGCGGTCCACCTGTTGAGGGATTCACCGGATAAAACCTGACCCCAACGCCCGCCAAACGGCACAACAGCGAGGAGTCGGTAAAACCGGGTGAGATCATGACTCGAACCCTGACAAGCCAGGGTCATCCCTCATATCTCCCATATAAGTTGGTGGTAGTGAGGTTTGATTCCCCTACCTCTCACTTATAAAGTGAGTGCTCTACCATTGAGCCACAACCAATTTATCGAGAAGCCTATAAATATTAAAATAGTAAAATGTATATTTTATATATTATTTGGTATTAACAAAAAAAGCCTACAAAATGACTTTTTGTTTGAATAAAAAGTGTTCTAGACTATAAAATTAAAGGTCATGGGTTCAATTTCCACTAAAAATGTTCATTTCGTTTTAGCAAAAAAAAGAAAAAAGAAAACAAACTTTTATTTGTGTTTTATATGAGTTATTTTAGTAACATTTTTATCAATTTTTTGTTTTTTTGGGCTTTTGAAAAGCAACATTATTGGTGAAATTGTCAAATTATCTATTACATAATTAAGAACACAATTTTAACGGTTCGTTTTTACACTCATCCCAAGCCCCAAAATTCTAAGGATTTCCCGGAGACGGCCCTGAGTGGAAGGATTGATTGGGTGTTTTGTGGAAACGAAAATCCTCGAAATAATCATTTTGATCACACAAGTTTCAATTTTTGTCATATTTTTAACTTGGTACTCCAAATGGCCATCCGGGACCGTCGGATCCGACTAAATCTCATTAGCCGCCGACGAAACACGAAGACCTCTAAAATCTCGTCACGTGTCTACATGTTTCGTCATTCGATGAAACTCTACATCTTCTACCTTTCATACCCTAAATCTTCATAACCAACCTTCATCTCCATCTCTCTTATTTCTTAACAAAATCAACCAAATCCATAGCGTAAATTGCTTAGTTTTTTAAGGGGAACACAACCATGATGTTTGTTTTCCACGAATCACATCTGTTGTTGAGAAAATACCACGAGAAGTGTCGAACCCTAGATTTTCAATTTAGAGGCTTTTCCTTTCGAGTTCATAGTGTAAAAATTCGACAGAAGGGTGAAACCGTCGGACCCGCCTTAAGCATCTTCCTGCACCGTTAGCCCGACGGTTTAACATTTTGTTGGTTAGTTTCAAAGTTCCATTGGAGCCACATCTCTCAAGTCGAGGCTGACAAAACATTGACACGTGGCGAGTTTTTACATGTTGTTGCATTCCATTAGAAGCTAATGTGCTTCCATCCAATTCGATAGAAGAAGCTGGTAGTTATTTTGGGTATTATGTGTTGGAAATTTTAATATCTGGACATAAATAATTATTTTTATTAATTGCTAATACAATTATTATTATTCCAAAATGTGGTTGATAGCAAAGTGCGCCATCAAAACGCATAATACCTACATTTTGGAATTATAATTGTTTTAGTAAAGTGCTTACAAATGTCTTCCGCGTCATAATCACGTAAGAAGTAAATAATTATGCATAAAGGCAAAATAGTTACGCGGCATGTATAACTAATTACCAACATGTAAAAATAACCACGCAACAAAAATAATTCAATATTTGAGTGGGTTTATAAACTTTCTAACAGCGGTACGTTTAATATAGTGATTCAGTGAAAGACTTATTGGATTATCTAGGTAAACACAAAAGTAACTTTGGAAAATGCCAATCGGTACAAGCCATTCTTGTAACACCCCGACCGATGGCGGATTATACATCGGGGCGCTACGAATTGTTTCATTACTCGTGACACTATTTGGGTGTCAATATTTGATAAATACATTTCATTGCGCATGCATAACACACCATAAAGTAACATAAATCACATATCATAACTCATAATATTCAAATACATAAATTTGTCTTGTTATATTTTAAACTAGGTCCAAAGTAAAAGAAAACATCCTACGTGTCCTCGAGTTTCCAAAAGCAGCTACAGCAAACCTGAACATGTGTTAAAATAAAACGTCAACACTTGCGTGTCGGTGAGAAATCAAGTTTAATAGATATAAATAGATAATAACAAAGCACTGCGCGCAACATGTGTATAACTGGTGTTCAACATAGTGTGTAAACAGATTGTGATCAAGCCTAAATAGATCATAGCTCATAGTTCATAGCGTGCTCCAAATCGAGCAAAAACAAATAATCATTCGTGTATGTGCAAACAAACCAAGAAAATCGTAACAATAGGTCTCCCGTGTTTATCTAATGGATCCATGAAAACTTCGGAATAGGCCGATCAAAGCGGTTAATGATCAACACATACAAATATACAACACTAGTAAACGTCCATAACACATGGGTTTTGCGCACATAATTTCATAAACAAGTTTAAGACTCAAGTTGTACGAACACATGAACATCCCAAAACGTTAAAAATAAAAGGGGATTAGGTACGAGATTACTCACTTGTAAAAGGTGTGTTGAAAGATAATGCAATAACCAACTTTTAAACAAACGAAAGTTAACCTATAAATAAGAGGTTATTGGTTTAACGATTGGTTTTTATGTCTTGAATATATGTAAGTCACTTAAACAAATTACTTAAAAAAAATTATATATTATTTATTTACCGAGATTTCTGGGCAGAAAAGAAGAGAAGACGGATTGCAAAGAGGGGAGTTGGAGGCGTCGCTGAGGATCTTCGGCTGAGAGTAAGGGAGAGATTTTGGGGAGTGTTTAAGTGTTTAATTATCCAAGAAATTAGTTTTATTTATAGGAAAACCCTAGGGAACACATCCCTTGAATTGGGGAAAAAGATCTTATCAAATCAAAGCAAAAGATATCAAAAGCAAGAGATATGGTGGCAGCTGCAGGGGATGGGGAAGGCTGACAGGTTACTGTTCATAGCATGGGAGGGGTCAGTCAAAGTACTGTTCAAGACATGGAAAAGAAGATTTTTAAAGATTATGCCAGTTACTTTTTCTAACAACCAAGAGGGTTGGTAAGCAAGCTGGGCCGAAAGTGACTTTTCGGACAGATGTCAGATCTGGCCTACTGTGCCCATACCTTGGCAGGTATAGCACATAAGATATTTCAAAAGCATCCAGGCTGGCTTAAACTGGAGAAAAGACTTAAGTGTCTAGCGCGAGAAGGCTTGAGTGCGCGAGGGCGAAGGCAGACAGAACAATCCTTAGCGCGCCGCGGGAACAGTTCGCCTCGCGTATCGCAGGAACAGCTGGTCTTCACGCAGGCTTCCTTGTAAGGAGTCTGGCGCGTGGAGCTGCGCAGACATCCTTAGGCGGGAAGAACCAAAGGACAAGCAAAGAGTTAAGAGAAAAAGGGGCGGGACGGCGACAAGAGAGAAAAAGGGGCGGGACGGCGGAAAGGAATTATTATTATTTTCATTATTATTATTATATATATATTTGATAAATTTATAAAGATTATAATCAAATTTTAAATCTTAAAATCGGATCCGAAAACGGGTACCTGGGTCGGGTTGGATTTGGGCAGTTGTCACAGTCTTCCCTACTTTAAGAAATTTCGTCCCGAAATTTATCTCGAAGTAGGATGCGCAGTGAAAAGGTGCGGGTATTTGATCTTCAATTGATCTTCCCTTTCCCAAGTGAACTCGGCTCCGCACTTGGACTCCCAGCGAACTTTGACAATAGGGATGCGACTGCGCTTGGTTTGCTTCACCTCGCGATCCATAATCTCAACAGGCTTCTCAACGAAATGCATAGACTCATCAACTTGAACTTCATCAAGTGGTATGTGGAGGTTCTCGTCAGCTAAACATTTCTTGAGATTGGATACATGGAACGTTGGATGCACATTGCTGAGCGCGGGCGGCAGGTCCAGTTTGTAGGCAACCTTTCCCACTCTCGCAAGAATCTTGAACGGACCAACATAACGAGGTGCAAGCTTACCTTTCTTCCCAAAGCGGACAACACCCTTCCAGGGCGACACTTTGAGGAGAACAAGATCACCAACTAGAAATTCGAGAGGCTTCCACCTGCGATCTGCGTAACTCTTCTGTCGGCTTCTGGTAGTCAGCAGATGATCACGGATCTTGGCGATTTTATCGGTTGTCTCTTGAACTAGTTCGGGTCCTGTGATTTGAACTTCACCCACTTCGTTCCAACAAATCGGTGAGCGGCACTTTCGACCGTAAAGTGCTTCAAATGGGGCCATACCGATGCTGGAATGATAGCTGTTATTATAAGAGAACTCGATCAGAGGTAGGTGTGAATCCCAATTACCTCCAAAATCAAGAACACAAGATCGAAGCATATCCTCAAGGGTTTGGATGGTTCGCTCAGACTGTCCGTCAGTCTGAGGATGATATGCAGTACTCATGTCCAAACGAGTTCCTAACGCAGATTGGAGAGATTTCCAAAAGCGAGATATAAAACGGCCATCGCGATCGGATATGATGCTCAAGGGAGTACCATGACGGCAGACAATTTCCTTGACATATAGATGCGCAAGTTGTTCAACACGGTAGGTTTCACGAATGGGCAGAAAGTGGGCAGACTTGGTCAATCGATCCACTATTACCCAAATGCTATCATGTTTGCTTGCGGTCGAGGGTAACTTGGTGATAAAGTCCATTGCTATACTTTCCCATTTCCACGTAGGAATTTCTGGTTGTTCGAGCAAACCAGATGGGCGTTGATGTTCAGCTTTTACCTTAGAACAAGTTAGGCATTTAGCTACGAACACAGCAATATCCTTTTTCATACCGGGCCACCAATAAGTAAGGCGCAAATCTTTGTACATTTTGTCAGCGCCAGGATGAATGGAATATCGAGTTTTGTGCGCTTCACTCAGTATGTCAGTGCGAAGAATCTCATCATTGGGAATCCAGATGCGATTGAGATAACAGAGAGTTCCATTCAGGTTAGGGACTAGATGCGCTTCCGCACCACACGCTAACTCGACGCGTAGGTTGCCTTTGCTGATCGATGCGCGCTGCGCGTCGCGAATGCGCGATTCAAGATTGCTTTGGATCGGCGCGAAGTGAAGCTGCGTGCGCGGCAAAATACAGTTGAGTTGACTGGGTTTGCGGCTGAGCGCATCGGCTACCACATTAGCCTTTCCAGGGTGATATCGGATCTCACAATCGTAATCGCTGATGAGTTCGTTCCATCGGCGTTGTCTCATGTTAAGTTCCTTTTGATCAAAAATGTGCTGAAGGCTTTTATGGTCGGTGTAAATGATGCACTTAGTACAATAGAGGTAGTGTCTCCAGATTTTTAAGGCAAATACAACTGCGCCAAGTTCGAGGTCGTGAGTCGTATAATTCTTTTCATGAATTTTGAGTTGCCTTGACGCGTAAGCGATAACCTTGCCTCGTTGCATAAGTACACAACCGAGACCTTGGTTGGAGGCATCACAATAAACGACAAGGTCGTCAGTACCCTCCGGTAACGTTAGAACAGGAGCTTCGCACAACTTTCGCTTGAGCGTTTGAAAGGCTTCTTCTTGCTTCGAGCCCCAAATATACGGTTTGCCTTTGTGCGTTAATGCTGTTAAAGGCAAGGCGATTTTTGAGAAGTTCGAAATGAATCGCCGGTAGTAACCAGCTAAGCCCAAAAAGGAACGGATTTCGGTAGAAGTGGTCGGTGTAATCCAGTGCTTGATTGCTTCAATTTTGGATGGGTCGACATGAATACCCATCTTGTTTATAACATGACCAAGAAACTGTACTTCGTCAGACCAAAACTCACACTTGGAGAGTTTGGCATAGAGTTGTTCGGTTCGAAGCTTTTGCAACACCAACAGAAGATGTTGTTCATGCTCGGCCTTGGTTTTGGAATATACCAGAACGTCATCGATAAACACGATCACGAATTGGTCCAAGAAAGGCCTACACACCCGGTTCATTAGATCCATGAAGACAGCGGGTGCGTTGGTTAAACCGAAGGGCATGACCAAGAATTCAAAATGACCGTAGCGGGTTCGAAAGGCAGTTTTGGGAATATCTTCTTCGCGGATACGCAACTGGTGATAGCCAGAACGGAGATCGATTTTGGAGAAACAAGAGGCACCTTGGAGTTGGTCAAAGAGGTCGTCAATACGCGGTAAGGGGTATCGGTTCTTAATAGTGAGCTTGTTCAGCTCGCGGTAATCGATACACATGCGAAACGAACCGTCTTTCTTTTTAACGAACAAAACCGGAGCACCCCACGGCGAAGAGCTAGGGCGAATGAATCCTTTATCGGTCAACTCTTGAAGTTGACTTGCTAATTCTTGCATTTCAGCGGGTGCAAGTCGATAAGGAGATTTGGCTACGGGGGATGCACCAGGAACAAGATCAACACGAAACTCGACTTCCCGAGCGGGAGGTAAACCAGAAAGATCTTCGGGAAAGACTTCAGGAAAGTCACGCACGATGGGGATTTCATGAAGTTTCTTCTTTCCTTCATCGGGTTTGACCACATGAGCTAAGAACGCGACACATTTCTTTCGTAAAAGTCTTCGGGCTTCAGTGCATGACATAAGTTTAAGACCGTTAGATGGTTTCTCGCCGTAGATATGAAGATCTTGACCATTTTCCCGAGGAATGCGAATCAATTTCTTGGCGCAGATTACTTCGGCGCGATTTTGCGAGAGCCAGTCCATACCAATAATAACATCAAAACTTCCAAGAGGCATGGGAATGAGGTCGATTAGAAAATCGTGTTCATTAAGGTTAAGCGTGCAATCTTTGATCACGGAGTTTATTATAATTGTTTCACCGTTAGCCATTTCAACTGTAAAGTTTCCGTTTAAGTTTATTCGCGGTCGCGCAAGTTTTTGTTCAAATGCGCGAGAAATAAAACTCCTATCGGCGCCAGTATCAAAAAGTATAGATGCATATTGTCCGTTAAGTAAAAATGTACCATTAACCACGTCATTATTCGCTTGCGCTTGGTGCGCGGTTATATTAAAAGCTCGTCCGCGCGCCACTTGGTTTGAAATTTGGTTAACTGGATTAGCTTGCGTAATTTGTACTTGCAGTCTCGGGCACGCGTTCCGGAAATGACTGGGGTCACCGCAGTTATAGCACGACCTGGGTCGTGGATTATGGTATGTTGATTGTGGGTTTTGCGGGTAGGTTGGTGGTGTTTGCGCGATTGGGTTGGCGGGAAGGACTCTACAGTACTCAGCAGTGTGACCAATACGGCCACATCGGTTGCATTGTCGACACGGGGCTTGAGTTGGGTGATGAAGTTTACAGATTGGGCAAAAGGGTTGGTTTCCTGTGTAAGGTTTCTTAGTTGACGGGGCAGGGAGCGCGGAATTGGTTAAGGCATAGTTATGGACTACAGGGGGTGTTGGGTAGGTTGACAGTGGGTTAGGAGCGTATACTGGAGGTTGGTAGGCGGGTTGCTGGAAAATGAGCGGGTTGGTAAGCGCGTAGGCTTGATGATTGGGTTTGTGCCTGCGTTTGAGGTTGTTACGGTTTGAGGGTTCTGGCTTGGTTTCTGTTGGTTCTGGGACAGTCTTGGTGAGTTTGGTCTTCTCGGCTCCCCGCAAGAACAGGGTCCCTGCCCTGACATGGTTGTCGCTGAGCACAGCGGCCAACTCGATGGCGTCAGAGAGGGTTACTGGGTTCCTGGCCCATACAGAATCTTGAATTTCCATGGGGAGACCCCCAAGAAACTTTTCGATGGCGCGGCGGGAAGGGGTAACTAGGTGCGGGACAAGCAAACTTAGTTCGTGAAAGAGCGTAGCGTACTCGCGCGCTTCGCCACTGTACTGTTTCAAGTTCCAAAATTCCTCCTCAAGGCGCTTTACTTCGTTGGGAGGGCAGAATTCTCGAGTCAAAAGATCCTTGAATTCCTCCCAGAGCATGCTAGAAGCAGCCTCTGCGCCACGCGCGTGAACTACTCTGTTCCACCATGTAAGCGCCCTTGATTCCAGGACACTTGAGGCGTATAAGGTTCATCGGTCTGGAGGGCAATGGGTATGGAGGAAGGTGTTCTCAATTTTCTCGAGCCATTGGAGCATTACGGTGGCTCCTTCGAGCCCTGTGAATTTCGGAGGGTTACCCGCATTAAAGGACTTAATATTGTATCCGGAGGGGTTGGTATTATTTTGATTTAAGGCTTGGGCTATTGCGGCGGCCATTTCCTGGGAACGACGCTGCATACGTCTGCGCGAGGCTTCTCTCCTCTGATGATGGCGAGCTGATAGCGGGAGCATTCTATAAAAGTTTTAGTTTTTGTTAATATCTTGGTATGGGAAATCGTTTTAGCGCAAAGTATATCATTGTAAAGCTTGTTTCGCGGAGTTAAATGCTATCAAATTTTGAAGTAAAATATGAATTTAAATGCAAACTTAATACAGGTAATGAATTCGAATTGAAAATCGACAATTCATGCATCACCATGACTTTTCAAATCTTCAATTTAAAATATACGAGTAAATGAGTATTGGAGGTTGACAATTCATGTATCACCATGACTTTTCAAATCTTCAATTTTAGAACATAAAGTTAATGGGGATTGAAAATCAACTATTCATGTATCACCATGACTTTTCAAATCTTCAATTTTAGAACATAAAGTTAATGGGGATTGAAAATCAACTATTCATGTATCACCATGACTTTTCGGATTTTCAATGTTAAGTCCCAACAACAAACGAATATGTAAGTAAAGAAACGAATTGAAATTTAACAATAAAAATCGAAAGATCGCGGATAAAACATGAAATCATGTGCTGCGTATGCGCAAGCATATTTTATAAATATCGAGTAATTAACAATTAGCGCGTAATCATGAGATTTTTCTCATGCGCGAGAAGGGACTCTTAGGTATTCTAGGTCGTTACGTCTAACCACCTAATCCTAAAGTCACGGGGCTCTGATACCAATCTGTAACACCCCGACCGATGGCGGATTATACATCGGGGCGCTACGAATTGTTTCATTACTCGTGACACTATTTGGGTGTCAATATTTGATAAATACATTTCATTGCGCATGCGCATAACACACCATAAAGTAACATAAATCACATATCATAACTCATAATATTCAAATACATAAATTTGTCTTGTTATATTTTAAACTAGGTCCAAAGTAAAAGAAAACATCCTACGTGTCCTCGAGTTTCCAAAAGCAGCTACAGCAAACCTGAACATGTGTTAAAATAAAACGTCAACACTTGCGTGTCGGTGAGAAATCAAGTTTAATAGATATAAATAGATAATAACAAAGCACTGCGCGCAACATGTGTATAACTGGTGTTCAACATAGTGTGTAAACAGATTGTGATCAAGCCTAAATAGATCATAGCTCATAGTTCATAGCGTGCTCCAAATCGAGCAAAAACAAATAATCATTCGTGTATGTGCAAACAAACCAAGAAAATCGTAACAATAGGTCTCCCGTGTTTATCTAATGGATCCATGAAAACTTCGGAATAGGCCGATCAGAGCGGTTAATGATCAACACATACAAATATACAACACTAGTAAACGTCCATAACACATGGGTTTTGCGCACATAATTTCATAAACAAGTTTAAGACTCAAGTTGTACGAACACATGAACATCCAAAAACGTTAAAAATAAAAGGGGATTAGGTACGAGATTACTCACTTGTAAAAGGTGTGTTGAAAGATAATGCAAGAACCAACTTTTAAACAAGCGAAAGTTAACCTATAAATAAGAGGTTATTGGTTTAACGATTGGTTTTTATGTCTTGAATATATGTAAGTCACTTAAACAAATTATTTAAAAAAAAAATTATATATTATTTATTTACCGAGATTTCTGGGCAGAAAAGATGAGAAGACGGATTGCAAAGAGGGGAGTTGGAGGCGTCGCTGAGGATCTTCGGCTGAGAGTAAGGGAGAGATTTTGGGGAGTGTTTAAGTGTTTAATTATCCAAGAAATTAGTTTTATTTATAGGAAAACCCTAGGGAACACATCCCTTGAATTGGGGAAAAAGATCTTATCAAATCAAAGCAAAAGATATCAAAAGCAAGAGATATGGTGGCAGCTGTAGGGGATGGGGAAGACTGACAGGTTACTGTTCATAGCATGGGAGGGGTCAGTCAAAGTACTGTTCAAGACATGGAAAAGAAGATTTTTAAAGATTATGCCAGTTACTTTTTCTAACAACCAAGAGGGTTGGTAAGCAAGCTGGGCCGAAAGTGACTTTTCGGACAGATGTCAGATCTGGCCTACTGTGCCCATACCTTGGCAGGTATAGCACAGAAGATAAGATATTTCAAAAGCATCCAGGCTGGCTTAAACTGGAGAAAAGACTTAAGTGTCTAGCGTGAGAAGGCTTGAGTGCGCGAGGGCGAAGGCAGACAGAACAATCCTTAGCGCGCCGCGGGAAGAACTACAATCCTTAGCGCGCCGCGGGAACAGTTCGCCTCGCGTATCGCAGGAACAGCTGGTCTTCACGCAGGCTTCCTTGTAAGGAGTCTGGCGCGTGGAGCTGCGCAGACATCCTTAGGCGGGAAGAACCAAAGGACAAGCAAAGAGTTAAGAGAAAAAGGGGCGGGACGGCGACAAGAGAGAAAAAGGGGCGGGACGGCGGAAAGGAATTATTATTATTATTATCATTATTATTATTATATATATATTTGATAAATTTATAAAGATTATAATCAAATTTTAAATCTTAAAATCGGATCCGAAAACGGGTACTTGGGTCGGGTCGGATTTGGGCAGTTGTCACAATTCTGACGGTGACTTATTGGATGATTTGGAACTCGAAGAAACTTATAATTTTCAATAATAGGTCGTTCTCCTTTGCTAAGGTGATTAACAGTATTAAATTGATGTCTTTTCTTTGGGTGAACCATAGAAGCATTACTCATCATTTCCTTGGGATAATAGTGCAAATTCAACTTTATACGTTTTACTTTGTAATGTGTACGGGTACCATATTATAGTTCGCGCGGGTGGTTATCGTTTGTTTTTCTTTTAATTGTATGTATAGGCTTCTTGCATTTTGTAAGTTGTTCTTTTTTTTAATATTGTTGGCCTTTCAAAAGAAACAAAACAAAACAAAAAGTTTCACAACTTATAAAATAAAATATTTGAGTAAAGTGCCATTTTCGTCCTTGTGGTTTGGCAAATAATGTGAATTTAGTCTAAAAAGTTTATTTTTTGCATATGTACCCTCCACGTTTGCCAGTTCTTGCCAATTACATCCAAATTACTAACCCCGTTAAATTTAATCGTTAAGTCAGGGTAAACATGTAGTTTCACCATTTCTTTATTATAATACTTATTTTAGTGAATTGCGGTTTCGTCCCTCTAGTTTGTCAAAATATGCAGTTTTAGTCCAGTAGTTTCAAATTTTCAATTTTCTTCCCTATGGTTTCATTTTACTTGAAATTAAACACGAATTCCTTAATATCGTTAAGTTTGGTCGTTAAACCCATTAGTGTGCCATTCACGTGAAGGGCAGTTTTTTTCCTTTTTCTTCAAATACACCCCAGCCCCTCACGTGAAGGGGCCTGCGAATTAGGATTGAAGTTTATTTAGGGAGAGAAACGACAAAACCGGTCGTCACGTGAGGGGCACACAAATGGATTAACGACCAAAATTAACGAGGTTAATAAATTCGGGTTTGATTGCAAGTGAAATGAAACTACAAGTACGAAATTGCAAACTTGAAACTATTGGACTAAAACCGCAGATTTGAACAAACCAAAAGGACGAAAATCGCAGTTCACTAAAATAAGTATGTCTACCCCTGACTTAACGATTAAATTTAACGGAGTTAATGATTTGGATGTACCTGGCAAGAACTGAGAAACGTGGAGGGTTCATATGCAATAAATAAACTTTTTGGACTAAATTCGCATTATGTGCCAATCCACAATGACGAAAATGACACTTTACTCTAAATATTTAATATCTATATAATCACACAACTTATATTTCAGATAAGAAATTTATTACATTTTATATGTTAATAATATATGTACTTACTCTCATTATTTTGTAATTTAAAAGGCTTGTTCATGTTATCATATCTAAACTTTTGTAATGGGTTGGAGTTTACTCACGATGAAACCGACAATTAACTAAACTAACTGCATTGTTTACGAGTCTTATATATTAACTAGATAACTTTTATTTATGACTTTGAAAATATGAGATGTGACTCTTGGTCGATTAATGTGAAAAGTATTTTTGGGAAACAAAATTAGATACTCATTTCGACATGCAAAATCTCATACAAGGACCACTTGTCAAAAAGTCTTGAGATATATACTTTGCTACAACTGTATATTTAATTCTACAACTGTATATTTAAAATATTAAAGATGTTATTTATTATTGACCGTTAAGTAAGAAATATTAATAAGAAGGAACATGGGTGGTCAAGTACGCCATGCGTGTCTAATGTGCCTACAATATTGAATACTTTGCTAAGGAAACCTCAAGATTGTTTTTAAATATTTTGGAAATTAATGAAAGTAACTGCTATCAACCTAACTGCATTGCCTTATAATCATGTCAAAAACTTCATGTTGTAGTTTGTATGTATTATATATACTTGGGAATAAAAGTTTAGTAATTTATAAATGAGTCTCATGTACTAATAACAATAACTAGCATGTAATAAGTCAGTGTCAATCGGAAAAAAAAGAGTGAGAAATCATTGATCTCAAGTAGTATTTGGTTAAGTGTAACGATTTATTTGGAATTTGGGTGTCCAATTTATGTTTTTTTAAAACGTTACAGCCTTATAGGTATGATTTTGAATTAAAAAAGAGTGAAGGGTATAAGTTTTTAGCACAACCTACCTAGGTCCATTTGATAGCATGTCTTTGACTTTTGGAGGTCATTGGCATGATTGTCTAAGTTTTTCTCTTTCTCTTTTTAGGCATGTATTCTTAAATGCGAGTGCAGTAAATGTTGGCAAATAATTCTGTTAATCCATAGGTGTCAAAGTTTAGGGGTCGTGTTGTAATTATGTCAAACTATATTTAGTATGTATTTAGAATGTTTATGTAAGAATAGGATCCAGAAGTGTCAAATGAAAAGTTTATAACTTCCAAATACATATGTCAGATTATGATTGTTTCTGGTAATTTATAAATAGGGGTCAATGTTGAAGAGTCAAAACATTCAGAATTGTATAACGTTTGTATCGTCATATTATCAATAAAGTTATTATTGATATCAGTTATGTTTCATCTTTTTTTAATCAATCAAGTTATGTAAGATCAAGTCTGGGCAACATTATATGATACGTTTCATCTTATCCATTGACTAGGTTGAAAACACAGTATAAGTTGTTAAGAAGATGTAGTGACTATGGATTGTTTATTAAAACAAGAATATTATATCATATGTTGAAGCGAGTCTAAAGGTATTCAACAATTAGCTAAATCAGAATTAAAGCGATCTTATGGTGTTATACTTAGTAAAGCCTAAGGATTGTAAGTGACAGACTAGATAAACATATTTAAGAACATTATTAAGAAAGCTTAGTGTTGGAGTTCAAATAGTTCAAAGAATGGTTTTAACCCACCAAAATGTTTATGAACATTTGGATTAATAGCAAATGGCTAGTACATGTTGCCTAGAAATTCAAATTAACCTTCGGACAAAGAACTAAAGGAAAGACAAAAATGGACCGAAATTGCATAATTAAATTTTATATGGAAGCACAATATAAGTTGTTTAAGAAGATGTAGTGACTATGGATTGTTTATTAAAACAAGAATACTAAATCATACGTTGAAGCGAGCCTAAAGGTATTCAACAATTAGCTGAATCAGAATTAAAGCGATCTTATGACGTGTATACTTAGTAAAGCCTAAGGATTGTAGGTGACAGACTGGATCAACATAGTTAAGAACATTATTAAGAAAGCTTAGTGTTGGATTTCAAGTAGTTCAAAGAATGGTTTTAACCCACCAAAATGTTTATGAACATTTGGATTAATAGCAAATGCCTAATACATGTTGCCTAGAAATTCGAATTAACCTTCGGGCAAAGAACTAAAGGCAAGACAAAAATGGACCGAAATTGCATAATTAAATTTTATAGAAACCAGTATTGGTATGTTTACGAAATTGTTATTCGTTATGTTGGAAAATATTCAGGGCCACCTCCGAGAATTTATATACCCCGGCCGATGCGAAATAAAAAGGCATGTAGGCCCTTACGAGTAACGAAATATAAAAACTAATTTTTGAACGACATTAACGTTACAATACGAATAGCAAAATATAATGATCGGCTTTTCTTCCTTTCTTTAATTGTTTATTATTATTTTTTTAGTTATTGATTTTAATTAGTTTGGGCACAGTAACCTAAACTTTACCAAATGAATTATGAATAAAAAAAAGTTGGGGCCGGTAATTTTATGATGATCAATTTCCAATTATATTTACATATGATTTTTTTAAGTATATATATAGGGGTGAGATCAAATGAAAACTCATTTTAAAGAGAAAACTTAAAAACTCATAAAAAATTATTTTTAACTTTTTTCTAAAAATAAAATTTGTAGTTTTTTTTCTTATATGTTGGTATTGTTTAATAAAAAACACTCGTTGGTGTAATGCATATGTGCAATAGACTATAGTGTGTATATATGCAAGAGTGTTGTATTACATAGAATACAACATTATTGCATATATTTGATACATGCAATATAAAACTAATGCACATATTGAATACACAATAGTACGTATTTATAATACAACACTAATAAAGATTTAAAGAGCTTGAAGCAAGTAACCCTGATAAAGATTTAAAGATCATTGAACTTCAAGCAAACATGGGCTGTAACAGCTCGGATTTTAAATTATTAACTTATTAATCATAACCCAACCCGTTTTTATGTTCGAGAATTTTTACCGATAAAATATCGTGTTAATCGAGATAATATTATTTTATTAATATTTGTTATTATTTATTTAATAAAAATACAAGTTTTACTTTGAAAGATATACAAAATTTACCCTAAACAATAGGTTTAACCTGTTTTGATCCCATTTTCATAGTCTAGGGACCCATCTGCAAAATATGTTATATTATTATATAATTAACCTCTGATCCGTTAACCCAATTTCCAAACTCGAATACATTATTAAACCCTTTATACTCGAATCCTAATCTTGTGCAATACGTTATGTAATCTTGGAATTGATATGTGTTTTTGATTCCCCCCTTGCCTAAACGAGTTCACCGTCACCACGAATTAGGAAAACGAAATCAAACATATTCGTATTGCTTATTCTTCTAGCCGACACCAGCCCGTTTATTTTAAACATGTAAACGAACATTATAAATCAATTACACGCGCGTATAGCATCCTTATACCAGCGCTAGCCGAACCCTTATAATCAATTATATTTCCTTTGCTGTTGGATACCGTTTTTTATTGTTTCTCACCGTCGACTGTCATCGTCAATTAACCAGTGTATATTCATGAATATTAGGTAATGCGCTATATGTTTCAGATCGTCTTTAAGCACTCTACAATAACCCCAATGTTAATCGGCCAAACGTTTATTAGATTGGCCGATTTGATGATCTAGGGTTCATGTGAACTGGGGGCGTTTCTGGTTTTTTATACTTAATTTACTGTTTTTAACTTTAAACAACTAGACTTTCCAGCCGAGTTGGTTGTGTGTATCGTGTTTAAGAATTGGACGGGCTGGGGGCGCAACTTCAAGCCTCCCCCAGCCCGTTTTTGGGTTCTTTTTATTTTTTTTCTCAAAGAGTATATTCTTATATATTTAATAGTTTAAATTACATTATTAATATTATATATATAATAATGAATCAATATTTTTATAAAACCGACTCGTTAACTAGTTGTGTTTTCGAACCTTGGTTAAAAACTATATATATATATGTGTGTGTGTGTGTGTTTGTGTGTATAGATATGTATATATGTTAGTTTACTAAAATTAATAAAGGTTTTGATATTTAAAAATAGTTTGAATCTAAATTATATATAGTTAATATAATCTTGTTAATTAATGTATTAAAAACTAGTTTAAGAATTTTATAAAAAATCATATTTTATATAAATATTATTATTTATTATTTATCCTTTATTATTTACGATAATTACTTGTAAAGAAATCTTCACTAAATAGTGAAAATATATATATACACATTAAAGGTGTTTTAGTTTAAAATAAATATTTTAAGACGATCTTTATATATAATCTACCTAAAGTTTTATAAATATTTATTTAAGTATTATCATTATAAGGCTAAGGGTAACGGGGCTTGTTTGAGCCTCAAGTGATCCAATCAAAACCCGACACGTAGGCGATGACATGGCCATGGATCATGTAACATCCCAAAAATCTCAATAATGATATTTAATATATTATTTCTTATAATAGACGAGTTTACTTGAGTTGATAAGAAATAATAAAATAATAAAGACGGAAAGGTAGTAGGCTAATTAGATGGAATTAATCATGGACTAAAAAGGAAAGATGGGCCTTAGGTCCATGGGCTTAAGGGAGTATAAATACCCCCATAAACTCTAATTCTTTCCATTTACATCCCTCTTATCCATAATATTCCCTACACACCATAAAACACACACATAAACCTACCTTCTACGGTCGTGACCAAGAGAAGTGATTAAACCGAGCATAATCTTGGTAAACCTTAACCATACAAGCAAGATACGAGTTAAAGCTACATATTGGGACTAGCCGTGACCTAACAAACGATTAAAGGTATGTACTTTATCTTAAAGATTACATTTTTATGGACGGTTTGCCCTAAGAATAAGCTCTAGAGTAGATCGGGTCTAGACGAGTAATAAAGTTGCAAACTTGACATTTAAAAATGGACTTAACGAACTTATGGTTATATACGGCTCGTATAAATAGACCCTAGACCTAACCCAAGAATGTTTTAAACCCATAATGGTCTAAGCTTTATGGATAAACGGGTTAGATTTTGATGAAAGGTTAATAACGGGTGTTAAATGGATAAAAGGGTAGAAAAGGGTGTTAAAATCTTGTTATGGAGCATCAGTAAACTACCAGAGCTGAGAAAGGATCGAAAAAGATCGTAAAATATGATCCGGAAACATTAGACCTGAGTTCTCGGTCACCAAGAGTTCTCGGTAACCATGTGTTCTCGGTTAAGAACATGGGTTCTCGGTCAAACCTGGAATCTCGTTCAAACCTGGGATCTCGGTCAAACATGGGTTCTCGGTCATCATGGTTCTCTGCCTTGAGTTCTCGGCCACACAGTTTCTGTTGGACTTTGGACCTGAACCCAGTTGGGCCAGATACTTTAGTGGACAGTTGGGCCTGATACCTTAGTGGGCAGTTGGGCTCAGATAATGGATAGTTGGGCCTGACTTAACTAAGTCCACAAATTTTAAGCCCATATTCTCCATCATCATGAACTAAACAAATAAGCCCAACTTAGAAAATCGTTGGTTAACTAAAATACCGACTTAATTAATTATACGGTTAATTAACAAATATATATATATATATATATATATATATATAATAGTTAGCCGTGCACAATTAAAGAAAGGGATTATATTGGCTCCGAGTGTAACCGGATCCAGGTGAGTTTCTAGCCCCATTTTCTTGTTATGTTTTCGGGGCTGTGTGCATACTCAATGTGATTAGTTAATACACTTACCTTAAGTAGAAAGTGTATGCCATATATGATTTATGAGAAAGTTATTGAAGATATAAATGAATGCTTGTTGATACGTGAACGATCATCGGATATTGCGCGTATCGCCAGGAAAAGTGGTTGTTAGAAGATAGGATTTGCTTTATATATATATATATATGATGCATGAATGATATGTGTATATTATATGAGTGATTAAGAGTACATATAAATATAAAAGGAAAGGAAGATATGTATGAATTGACGGTGAAGGATGGCAGACCCTAATAATATCTGTGAGGTTATAGGGCGAAAGGCTCTTTAAGGGTGGCATACCCTAATAATGTCTGTGAGGTTATAGGGCGAAAGGCTCTTTAAGGGTGGCAAACCCTAATAATGTCTGTGAGGTTATAAGGCGAAAGGCTCTTTAAGGGTGGCAGACCCTAATAATATATTAGGGCAAAATGCTCTTTAAAACATATAAGTATATATATAAAGGAAGGTTAAAATATGAAAGTATGAAAGAGAGTAAGAAAGGAAGAATGAATGAAGGTGTATACTATATATAAAAGAAAGATGACAAAATAAGTAAGTATAATGTATCTTCGGATACCTATAAATAAGTATGTGAATGTATTGTATGATGTTTTATTAACTATAACTCACTCAGCTTAGCTGACTTTTTGTATGCACGCATGTGAATAGACTTAAACAGCTAGTCTGAAGGGGACACATGGCAGGACTTGACGAGGCTGGCATCTGAATATTTGTCGTGATGTTTTAATAAATTATTTATGTTATGTTTTTAAAAGACAAGTTTTGTACGTTGTAATAAATGATTTAAGTTTTATTATTTCCGCGAAAGTTTTAAGTAACTATGATAGAACTATGTTTATGAGTAAATCCAACGTCCAAATGTAGGGCACCGGTAACGGGGCCTTACATGTTGGTATCAGAGCAAAGTTCAAGAGGTTTAAGCATCCTACATTTCTTAGACTCGAACAGAGAATGAGATTTGAGTAAGAAAAGAAAGAAGATGCCAGTTCAAGGTATCCATGTGTCACTCAAGCAAGCTCAGTAAAGGTAAGGCGTATGGTTAGATAATAGATGTTAATATTAGCTTAATTGCTAAATAAAGGATAAGTGAATGTACGGATAGGATTAATTGATTTCTTTGATTGATTGACTGTTTGAAAGTAGAACCAGCACAAATAGACTCATAAGGGGAAGTGTATATGACACGGAAAGTAACGTGATCAGCTAATCACAACTGGCCACTGTTATTACCTGTTAGCCTTACTATCCTTATAGTACTCAGTTCCTTAAATGATGACGTTTGTGTTCCCTTATAGAATACGTATGGCTGGAGCAAGAAGGGTTGTTGGTCAAGGAGGTCACACGGGACGTCAAGGTAGGCCACACATTACCCGGGAACCTTCTGAAGAACCAATTACTAACACGAAAGAGGAGAGGAGTGAAACTCTGCGAGGACCAAGCAATAATGAAGGGTATCAACTGGATCCTGTTGTTCAAGCCGCCATTGCTCAAGCTGTAGCTTCTACAGTGAAGAAATTACATCCTGGCAAGTCTGCTGAGAGCCATGCAAGGACCACTGAGAGGGCAGGGGAAGACGGTAAAAAAGGTGATGGTAATAAGGGTGGGGCGAAAGGAACCAAACGGTCTGCAGATGTCGTGGAGTATGCGGGGAAGAAGACACCAAAGATTGCGGACAAGAAAACATGCAAAGCGTGCCGGAAAATGCACCTGGGAGAATGCAGGACTGGGTCGGACAGGTGCTATCGGTACGGAAAGAGTGGACATTCCTCTCGAGAATGCCCTGACCGCCCAAAATGCCTCAAATGCGGTAAAACAGATCACATGGCAAGGAAGTACAAGAGAACGGAGGCGGGAGGCGCGAAAGGGGTAGGAGCATAGGCCGAGGGAAACTACAGGGGGAGCGCTCGATGAAAGAATAATTGCTTACGTAATAGTTTATTTCGTTTTATGTATGATTGCCTAAGAACTTGTTTTGTAGTAAGGTTTGAAACTTATGCTTATTAATGACGTGCAATATATTGATTTTAGTTATGAATGATTATTTATGTTATGATAAAATGTCGTTGTAAACAATAGTGTTAAATAGTACGAAACGAAGCCCCTTGGAAAGACGAGACGAGACTTGGTACATCAAGGGCCTCATGGACAAGCTACCTTAATAGCTAAAACACATGAACACCACTCGGTGACTACAAGGTCAAGAGTAAGAAGGATGGAAGTATGAGAATGTGCATAGACTATCGCGAGTTGAGCAAGCTTACGGTAAAGAATAGATATCCTTTGCCAAGGATTGATGATCTGTTTGACCAATTGCAAGGTTCAAGTTGGTTCTCACGAATAAATCTCAGATCGAGCTATCATCAGCTGAAAGTCAGACATCCCTGAAATAGCCTTTCGGACACGGTATGGACACTACGAGTTCCTCATTATGTCATTCGGTCTAATGAATGCTCCCGCGACATTTATGGACATGGCGAATAGGGTGTGTCGGCCGATGTTGGATAAGTCAGTTATCATCTTCATTGATGATATATTGATTTATTCAAAGAACGAGTCTGATCATGCCGAGCATCTGAGAGAAGTATTGGCAACTCTGAAGGAAGAAAAGTTGTATGCTAACTTTTCAAAATGCACGTTCTGGCTACGAGAAGTGCAATCTCTAGGTCACGTGATTAATCCTGAAGGGATTACCGTGGACCCAACTAAGATTGAGGCGATAACGAATTGGAAGACTCCACAAAATCCGACTGATATACGAAGCTTCTTAGAGTTAGCTGGCTACTATAGGAGATTCATCGAAGGCTTCTCCAAAATAGCCACACCGTTAACCGGTATGACCCGAAATTCGGTAGTATTCAGTTGGGGAAAGTTCCAAGAAGAAGCTTTTGAAAAGTTAAAGAAAAGACTCACGCAAGCTCCAATCCTTGCTCTACCTGATGGTGACGAGGATTTGGTTGTTTGTACTGATGCTTCGCATCGTGAGTTAGGTTGCGTGTTGATGCAACGAGGGAAGGTGATAGCTTACGTGTCCAGACAGTTGAAAGTCCATGAGAGTTTTTATCCGACGCACGATTTAGAGCTAGCATCTGTAGTGCATTCTCTTAAGATCTGGAGACACTGCTTATACGGTACTAAGTGTACTATTTACACCGATCATAAGAGTTTGAAGTATTTCTTCAAGCAGAAGGAACTAAATATGAGACATAGAAGATGGTTGGAGTTAATAAAGGACTACGACTGCGACATCAAGTACTATCCTGGCAAAGCTAATGTGGTCGCCGACGCGCTAAGTCGTAAGAATGAAGAAGTCATTGCAACAGTGAAGTCCTACCAGCTGATTACGAATTCAAGTCTTTTTGAAGAAATCATTAAAGTGCAGACAGAGGTGTTAGTAGATGAGGGGTTCGTGAAGAAAGAAAGGATTTTCAGTCAGCAAGACGAGTTGATGGATAACACCCATGGAGTAAAGACTCGGTTTGACCGCATGTGGATTCCACGCCACGGAGGTCTTAGAGGTCGAATCTTAGATGAAGCACATAAGTCAAGATATTCGATTCATCCAGGATCCAACAAATAGTACCAGGATTTGAAAAGAGACTACTGGTGGCCAGGTATGAAAAATGATGTGGTGAGTTATGTTAGTAAGTGCTTAACTTGTTTACAAGTCAAAGCCGAACATCAGAAGCCATATGGGAAAATGCAACCGCTTGAAATACCTGAATGGAAAGGGGAACACATCACCATGGATTTCATAACCAAGCTACCTTGTACGGCTAAGCATCATGATACCGTCTGGGTGATTGTGGACCGTTTGACCAAAAGTGCTCACTTTCTGCCTATACGAGAGGCTATCTCGTCAGAAATGTTAGAAAGTTTGTTCATCAAGGAGGTTGTGTCTAAGCATGGAGTACCGTTATCGATCGTGTTAGATAGAGATACTCGGTTTACTTCAAGGTTTTGGAAGAAGTTCCATGAAGCCATGGGAACGAGGATGAACATCAGTACGGCATATCATCCTCAAAAAGATGGACAGTCTGAAAGGACGATCCAAACCTTGAGGATATTCTATGTGCTTGTGTTTTAGACTTTGGAGGAAGTTGGGATGATCACCTGCATCTGGCAGAGTTCTCCTATAACAACAGTTACCATTCAAGTATTGGTATGCCACCATTTGAAATGCTTTATGGCAGACGATATAGAACCCTGGTATGTTGGGGAGAGATTGGTCAGAAAGATATGGGAAGTTTAGAAGTTGTTCAGTAAACATCCTCAAAATTTGATCAGATTAAGGAGAGAATGAAGGCTGCTCAAGACAGATAGAAGTCATATGCTGATAAGCGGCGACGACCGATTGAGTTTAGCATTGGTGACAATGCGATGCTCAAGGTCTCGCCTTGGAAAGGAATTATTCGCTTCAGGAAAAGGGGAAAGTTGAGTCCGAGGTACATTGGACCGTTTAAGGTTATGGATCGTGTGGGTGAAGTAGCTTACAAGCTGGATTTACCCGATGAATTAGAAGGAATTCATTCAACATTCTATGTTTCTCATCTGAGAAAATGTCTGGCTGATGACACGTCTCATGTGCCATTAATGGACATTAAGGTTGATGAAAAGTTGAACTACATTGAACAGCCTATTGAGATAGTGGACCGTAAAGAAATAATGATATTTAATATATTATTTCTTATAATAGACGAGTTTACTTGAGTTGATAAGAAATAATAAAATAAAAAAAATCGAAAGCTAGTAGGCTAATTAGATGGAATTAATCATGGACTAAAAAGGAAAGATGGGCCTTAGGTCCATAGGCTTAAGGGAGTATAAATATCCCCTTAAACCCTAATTCTTTCCATTTCCATCCATCTTATACATAATATTCCCTACACAACATAAAACACACACATAAACCTACCTTCTAGGGTCGTGACCAAGAGAAGTGATTAAACCGAGCATAGATCTTGGTAAACCTTAACCATACAAGCAAGATACGAGTTAGAGCTACATATTGGGACTAGCCGTGACCTAACAAACAACTAAAGGTAAGTACCTTATCTGAAAGATTACATTTTATGGACGTTTTGCCTTAAGAATAAGCTATAGAGTAGATCGAGTCTAGACGAGTCACAAGTTTTAAGCCCATATTCTCCATCATCATGAACTAAACAAATAAGCCCAACTTAGAAAATACGTTGGTTAACTAAAATATCGACATAATTAATAATACGGTTAATTAACATATATATATATATATATATATATATATATATATATATATATATATATATATATATATATATATATATATATAGCAGTTAGCCGTGCAAAATTAAAGAAAATGATTACTATTGGTTCCGAGCGTAACCGGATCCAGGTGAGTTTCTAGTCCCATTTTCTTGTTATGTTTTCGGGGCTGTGTGCATACTCAATGTGATTAGTTAATACACTTACCTTAAGTGGCAAGTGTGTGCCATATATGATTTATGTGAAAGTTATTGAAGATATAAATGAATGCATGTTGGTATGTGAACGATCATCAGATATTGCGCGTATCACCAGGAAAGGTGGTCGTTAGAAGATAGGATTTGCTTTATATATATATGGTGCATGAATGATATATGTATATTATATGAATGATTAAGAGTATGTATAAATATAAAGAAAAGGAAAATATGTATGAATTGACGGTGAAGGGTGGCAGACTCTAATAATATCTGTGAGGTTATAGGGCGAAATGCTCTTTAAGGGCGGCAGACCCTAATAATATCTGTGAGGTTATACGAAAGGCTCTTTAAGGGTGGCAGACCCTAATAATGTCTGTGAGGTTATAGGGCGAAAGGCTCATTAAAGGTGACAGGCCATAATAATGTCCGTGAGGTTATAGGGCGAAAGGCTCTTTAAGGGTGGCAGACCCTAATAATATCTGTGAGGTTATTGGGCGAACTGCTCTTTAAAACATATAAGTATATATATAAAGGAAGGTTAAAATATGAAAGTATGAAAAAAAGAAAAAAAGAATGAATGAAGGTATATACTATATATAAAAGAAATATGACAAGATAAGTAAGTAAAATGTATCTTCGGATACCTATAATTAAGTATGTGAATGTATTGTATGATGTTTTATTAACTAGAACTCACTCAGCGTAGCTGCCTTTTAGTATGCACGCAAGTGAATAGACTAAAGCAGCTAGTCTGAAGGGGACACATGGCAGGACTTGACGAGGCTGACATATGAAGATTTGTCGTGATGTTTTAATAAATTATTTATGTTATGTTTTTAAAAGACAAGTTTCGTATGTTGTAATAAATGATTTAAGTTGTATTATTTCCGCGAAACTTTTAAGTAACTCTGATATTTAGAACTGTGTTTATTAGTAAATCCAACGTCCAAATGTAAGGCACCGGTAACGGGGCCTTACAGATCAAGCCCTCAACCAAGCCCCAGAGGGTGCAGTGGTCTAGGTGATCAGGGGCTTGATCCAGTTTTTTATTTATTTAATTATTCTAAATAGTACATTGAATAATAATATAAAACATTACATTAATAATAATATAAAACATTACATTGATACTAGTCTAATACAAGATTATCGGGTCTTCTATCCCACAAATGCTCGACCAACTCATGTCGAACGTTGCCGTGTAACTCACGGCTCTTGATGATATTTATGTTGTCGAGTCGTTGTTTATTGGTGATCGTAGATTCTTGTCTTAGAATAACACCTTGGTAATTTTAACAAATAGCGTGACCCTTGTCTTCTAGTATCATGTTATGTAGGATTATACACGTGATGACGACTTCCTTTATCTTCTCCCTTGTCTAAAATCTTATTGGATTCGCCAACATTTCCCATCTTTTCTTTAGGACTCCAAACGCCCTTTCAATAACTTTCCTTGCCGATTCTTATTTCTTCGTGAAGTACTTTCGTTTGTCAGAACTGGAGATGCGTAAGCTTGAACAAGTATCCCCCATTCGTTGTAAATACCCTCAACGAGGTAGTACCCGTACTTGAAATGTTCTCCATTTGAAAAAAAATCCTGAGGGGGTTCAACCCCGTCGAAAGGTCATCGATTATCGGTGACTGATCGATAACATTGAGGTCATTATTAGACCTGGAAACCCCTAAGAACGCATGACAAAACCAAAGATCCTGTGACGCCACCGCCTCAAGTACAATAGTAGGGCCGGGGTGACCACCTAGATGGAATTGACCTCGCCAAGCAGTAGGACACATAGCCCAACCAACATGCATACAATCAAGGCTACCGAGCATCCTGGGGAAACCATTCTTTTCACCGTGCACCTCGTATATGCGTTGGATATCATACATTGTTGGTCTACGCAAGTATCTCCGCTTGTATAGCGATATGACCCCTAAATATAATTATTAAAATTATATAAGTTATGTAAATATTTAAAAAATATATAATTACAAACGTAAATAATAAAATTATATTAAAACTATATACCTCTACAAAAGTGGTTAAGCGCATCGTGTCCGGTCTTTTTAGCCATTTATAGATACTCGTCCAACATGTCCGATCCAGCACCATACGCTAGTTGACGAAGAGCGGCGGTAATTTTTTGAGTAGCCATGAACCCGGGCTTACCGCTAGCGTCATCCCTTTGTTGAAAACACTCAAAGTGCTCCTGCAAGTCATTTGCTAGACGCATGAATAATCGTCTAGTCATTCGAAAACGGGTTCTAAAACTATCCTCACCATATGTGGGATTAGGACTAAAATAGTGGCGTATCAAAGTTTCGTTAGCGGTCTTTCGATCACGAATACGTGGTTGCCTGAATAATGGGGCTCGGGGCATTTTTGATCTATCAAAAATCTTATCGCCGTTTGAACCGCTTGACAAATGAGTTCGTCTTCTTCGGTAGAATAGGAAGACGATGACGACGATGTCATTTATAAATATGGAGAGCAGTAGAAGGTTTGGTAGAGGGAAAGTGTGGTTTGAGTTTTTATTAAGTATGTGTGTGGATTTGTATTTATAGGTAAAAAACATATATATATATATATATATATATTTGACTGGCCAATGGATAGTTTGACCAGTCAACTCTCCTCCAACGGCTACTTTGCCCCGCGTTCCGAGCCACGGGGCTCAACCCGGCTCACTTGAGGGGTGTAGCGGTGTTCGCGAGCCACATCACCAGCCACCGTGGACCACGCCCCCGTTCACCCCCCATTACCCTCGGTCTAAGTATGTCTTATATCTTATTAGATTAAATTAACTTTTATACATATATATTATAAGCACGTATTTTTATAATAATTTATAATTTATATTTAAAATATATTCAAAGGTTTATTAAAAGATCTATAAAACAATAGGTTTAAATATATATCTAAAAAAATTGTAATCGATCCTCAAACTCTAAAGCTCTATTGTTACTCGTCAAATCCTTATGTTTGTTTCCGCACTTAATCTTTTATTAGGATATATCGTCAACGCTTGAATCTCCGTCTTCCTTCTTATTAATCCCGTTGCTCATCCGATAAGGTGAGTAATCACTCCCCTTTTTACTTATTTTTAACCGTTTTGGGGACATATGTGTACTTTATCTATTACCTATTATTTAATACTCAACTTGCAGCTGTTTGTCTTGTGTGTTTAACAGTTTATACGTAACTTGTTATTTGCTTGTATGCTTTACTTGAATACATGTCGGAGAGGTCCAACATATTCTCAGTCTACTATGATCATACGTCCGTCATGTTAGCCATCGTTCAGTTCATCTAACATCGAGCTTACTGACATCATTATTTACTTGCTCATTGGTTAAATTGGTTATCTCACTTGACACAGTTTGCATTTTTCTTTATTTATTATATATTATATTATATCTCACATAACTGGTGTTTGTGACACCCTCAAAATCCACTAACGGAGTTTTACCGTCAGAGGGTGTGAACTAACAGGATCGGAATCATTAGATATATCCAACACCACAACTAAATTTTTCAAAAACTTCCAAGACATACAAGTCTTAAGTAAAAATGCGGAAGCGTACATTGTAAATCAAATAGTTGTGTCATACAGGACGACTTAAAACACAGTTATCATGATAAAAATTAAGAGAAGTTTAAAACGATAGAGTTCAGAGAATGCATGTCCTATAACGCTCGCCCGCCTCGGCTAACTGAGATAAACATATTAAAAGTGTCAACACAGGGTTGGTGAGTTCACAGGTTTACATAAATTAAGTGTTGCGTTTTAGCGTTACCAGATAGTGTTATGTCAATTATATACCAATAGATAGCTAACCTATCAAGCATGTATTACTAAGTGTTCGACACCGAAGCTGACTGTTTATACATTTGGCTTGCCACCATGTCAACCACGATCATGGTACTTTGTTAGCCAAAATTACACCCACTCAACCTACAGTCGAGTTTAGAGTTGGGTGGGGTTTGTCAAACCCAGTAGTATTACTAAATAATGACTCGCTATTATCCAATATTAACCAGTTCGATTGTTCAGAAGGACTTAGTTGGTTTGTTGCCACCTAGCCTTACAAGTTATATATAAAGAGTATAAAAAATCTAAAGTGTTGGAGTATGTTATCTCCCCCTAATAAAAGCGTTAAAGAGTAAAAGGGGCCGTAAAACTCACTGTTTGCAAAGTTATCAAAAATCCGAGAAAAGTGTGCATCAAATAAATCCTCACTAGTGCTCAAAAACAAAAGTGAGATTTCTAAGTGTTTGAACTACGAGTAAGTCTCTAGACTCGACACATAAAAGTTATGCATGAGATGCGTTCGTGTTTCATTTGTGAAACAAGTGCGAATCGCCAAACACGTTGGTGGTAAGTTACATGTGTGAACAAGTATAGTATTAAGTGTTACTACAGTACATCATCAATAAAATATCTACCACAAGGGAAAATATGTCAAACACATAGCAAACATCGGTCAAATAATCACTTTTCATGATAAATCAAAGAATTTGGCAACTAAGTTACCAAGACAGATCTTATCACGTCATGATTACTTTATTTCACTAACCATACATGTAGATAAAATCAAGAAAAGTTTATCACAGAAGCACACGTGATTTAGGGTTCTAAAAATATTTTTACTATATACGGTGTTCTCACAATGATCAAAACAACACAGTAAGCACACAACAGTCATTATCATGCGCAACAAAATGGTATTTACTGTTCCCATTACATGGTTAATCCAATTAATGCAAGACCAATTAGGTTAGATTCCCACTCAAATTATGAACTTCCAAAAGTGGAATCAACTCAATTGGTCTTGTTGTTTGTGAGATACATTAATTACAAAACAACCTACAAGAAGGCTTCCCGAATCAGACTTGCACAACAGATTTATAAATTAATAAAAACTAACTTTCACATGTCCAAAAATTACAAACTAAGACTCTTTAGAAACTAGACTCGACCTACTACATCATAGAATCAATAATCACTTCAAAACACATAATTAACATCAACTTACAGCCATTTTAACATGCAATTATGAATCTGTCCAGCATCAGTTTTCATCTAAAACTCAACAAACTATTAATCTATGAACTAATAATCATGCATACAACCCTAAATCAATCCATAATCAATATATTTAGCATTTATGGTTTATCATTAATATGTTTAATGATGCAAATATTCATAGAATAGATTAGACATAGTGTTTAGTTTACCTAGTTAGAACCTTAAACCTTCAACAAGCTTGCAAGATGGATTGTATGTATGTGTGTGCTTGTGGGTTTTCGGTCGAACAAGGAGAGAGGGGAGGGGGTGGGGCTGTCGTCGCACAAAGCGAGAGAGAGGGAGACGGAGTTAGGGTTTATGGTTAATAATATGTATATATATTATTACTTAATATACATGTTACACTTAGCACCCTCAACTTCTATTTTATATAATTCTAGCATAAAACATCAATCACCTCCATAATATGATGACATGCAACAAGCACACATTTACACATATAAACGGAACACATAATTATATCAAGTACTTGTTTATAATATTTATTGTTTGTTCACCAACGGTTTGAGTCGACTCGTGTATGTTTCGGTGAAACTCTGAAAGACTACTTGTGCAATGATTGTCATGTGTTATTTAACTCTAATAAAATTTAATTTGAAATGCGTTAACTTGAATGACATAGTTCATGTGATCTTGTGTTTGAATTAACGGAGTTCGGATTAACGGAGTTAACCTGAATTTGACGAGTGTCACAGTGTTTTACTCACTCAACATGTGTTGTTGACAAAACTTCTATTTTATACACATATATGCAGGTTATTGTTTGAATTAAATGCAAGTTAGTGAAGATTTAGCGAAGATTTAAGTTAGAAGAATTACAAATAAGACTTAGATATATATTTATTGGTTGTTTAAATGAGTTGTACTTTGTATTTGAATGTATTTGAATATTTAATTAAATAAAAAATATATTGCACCTCTAAATTATTTCATGATAGTACCTTGAGAGCTGTGAGCAATCAGCTCATCCCCCGGCACTTCTGCCTCTGGTTGGGGTGTGACATGGCCTCACTGCTATATACCTGGATCTCCTACAAAAGCTCATTCAGAAATTTGGAGATGAGCTAAAAAGTGGTGAGGACGTTGCTGCAAAGGCTCCTGCTGACAGTCAAGGTGGTAGTTACAGTGGGCATCCTGCTTCAAATGACGCTTCTGAAACACTGGAACAACACCTTGCTGCCTCTAAAAAGACAGCTAAACAAAGTGAAAGAATTCAAAAAAAGATTATGATTATGATGAATTCGAACCAGAATATGGAGTCTTCCGATCACCCAGACAAATTCATCATTGAATTCCAAAAGGGATTTTGTGACAGGTATGGTGATCGGTCAGGTGCCGTGTCTTGGGGGTTTGATACTGATAAAGCCATGTGGTGGGTGAAAAAAAGGTCTAGGAATACTGAATATTACAGGAAGATGAAAGATTTTGGATCATGGACGAGGGTTGATCTCAGTGATCTGATTAATGCTATTTTCCACAACCCCAACAATGACAAAAAGGCTATAGATTTCTCGAACTTCTTGAGGAATAAAGTTGATCGAGGATTCCCCAATATGACCACAGCTGAGTCATTTTTAAAGAAAGCCAAAGGGGTCAGAGATCTAAAGACGGGAAAGACAATGGTCAATGCTATGTGGCCAGCAACTAAGAAGGCAACTCATATTCCTCTGCCCACCAGAATTCCATATGGTGCTTTACATTAGATGAAGTTCTGGACATATGATGGTGAAACGTAAACGGTCGTTGTCTGTCTACGAAATAGCAATTTCGATTTGTCGATCCACGTGATTTACTGAAGTTTGGCGAAAAGGATATTAAAACTCTTAGAAACTTTCAAATTATGGCCGAACCACTGTACAAGCCTGCTGCTAAAGAGTATACAAGAATGGTAGGATCGATTATCAGAACTGGTCTATGGGTTGGTGCTTACAAAGATGCGGACGCAAATATTCTTGAGCACGATTAACGTTGAAGATACAAACCAAGGGGGAGATTGTTGGGCTAGTATTAGTATGGTTTGTACTTGATATTGGGCTTATATTGTAAGCCAAGATCTCTTGGATCTCAATGGGCTTTTGGGTTGTTTTGGGCTTGTGTGTAGTGCCTATATAAACAATGTAACAAGGTTTACTAGGGGTGAGCCGTGTGAGAGATAGACGAGAGGATATTGGTTTATTGTGTAACTGGTTGTGCTTAAGCACTTGACATTTAATATACGTTTGTTTTGAAGCACATTCTTTGTGTTCTTGGTGTGTTTGTTTACATAATATTGAATCATCTCGTGTTAGTTTTCGCATAATCACAAGATTGTATGATATCACATTGAAAGATCCGTTCTAAGGACTTACAAAAGCCATTTTCCAGCAAATATTCCTTCCATGCAATTAGCTAATCTACCAGGTTGGAACCCATAAGCTGAAATGAATTAAATTCAATTTAAGGTTATATAATAGTTTTATAATATATGTGTTAAATTAAGAAATTAAATGCATATTTTGGTTTAGTAAGAATTACTAATTGATATAACCGGAATATTGAAGAGATGATTCTGATAACCACCTACATTAACCATATTTAAGAGAGTAATTGTAATCACCACCTAAATTAACAATTCATTGTTCGGAAAATGGAGCAATTAGAAAAACTTCAACATACCCATTCAACATTGGATTTTGATGTAGAACCTAAACTGATTATACGAACATCAAGTTAAACAATGGTGTACAAAAAATATTAAACACTCAAATAGAAGGTTAAGATATAATACTTTAACCCTTAATCAAACAATTGAACAATCAAACAATAATCAATAATACATGAGAATCGAAGATTCGCGTAGAAGAAATATTATCGGTAATAGGGAGATAACCGTATGGAGAATTGCCTAAACCGCAAGAGAGAGATGGAAAGGAAAATATAAATGTTTATTAGGGTTTATAATGTTAAGGTTTAAATATTTATTAATTGATTAAAGTTATAATCGGTTACTAAAACTTGTGAAAGGAAAGTTGTTATGGTCAATTATTAGATTAAAAATAAATTCTGAACATGTGAAAATTAGATACATGGAAAGTTGATGACATGAAATTGTTGGTGCATTAGTGTCTAATGCTAGGTCTTATGGGCTTAATATGTCATTATTGTATAGTTAAAAGACTGAAAGTGTCAATATTAGAATCTGTTAAGATCCGTATAAGTGTAAGCCATCGTATAAGACTTATACACGGCGTATAAGTCTTATACGCCAGGAAGACTTATACGGGTCATAGGCATGTGTATAAATAGATGCTTAAATGTCATATTTTGTAACAGTTTTCTGAATCTAATCAGAGAGAGAGAGATCAGAGTGTACTTTGAATGTTGTATCAATCTAATGATGTTTATGAGTGAATGTGTTAGCAATTCCTTTATGATATTTTTCCACAATATTATTTAGTATAGTAAACACAATATTGTTGATCTGTATCGTATCGTTTTACACATATACGATAATGCATATGATCCAGAACAAGGTCTTTCAAGTGGTATCAGAGTTTTTGGCTCGTGTTTGCTACTGATTTGAACACAATTACTTGAAGATTTGAAGAACACAAAGTCAAAGTTCATAACCGATTACTATTTCTTCAATTACTCACTCATTTACGGACAAATTTCAAATTACTTCGGTGATTTGATCGTTTTTACATGTCAGTCATTTCTACACGAGTGGAATCATCAAATTCAAGCTGATATTAAAGTTACAGATCATCATCATGATGTCAGTGTGCAGCGTATAAGTAGGCTGCTCATCCGTATAAGTGTTATATGTTACTTATAAGTGTTGTTACTATGTATTACGGGTTATATGGTGTATAAGGTTTCCATATAAGTTGGTGGTTATACGTTGAATTGGTTTATACGGTGAAATTTGGTATCCTTATAAATTGTTACACGTCCGTATAAGTCTCTTGGACTTATACGCTGAGAGAGTTTGTCAAGACTTATACGCTCCATCAAAACATATACGCAATGTTTTAAAACCCGGTATTTTACTTATACTGGATTAAGAAAAAAATGGTACACCCGGTTGAACCGGGTTATACCGAAAATTTCAACTGGTTTAATAGTTTACCTTATAATTTCCTATAAATGCAACTTCAACTCAAAAAATAACGTAGAAGTTAATGATTCTATACCAAAAAGTAATCCAAAAGTTAATCTATATTAAAAAAAAATAATACAAAAGCACTCAAATTTAAAAAAATAGCCCAAAAGTTTTTCAAATTAAGATTGAAAATTTGAAACTAAACTTAAAAGCTATTCTGCCTCATCATATGTCCTTGATCACATTGTTCCAAAAGAAATACCAAAATATGATGTTGTACCGCCACCAATTTGGAGCTCTTATGTTTCAAAACAACCTGAATGGTTTATTAAGGCGATGAATGGGGTGCCTGATTCACCACATGATATTTCATCATGTGATGGGCAAGTTGTTAATTCTCCTCACAGTTCTAAATGTGACAGCGAAGTTGGCAGACAAGCTGCTGAATTTATGTTGTCTGAATCTGACATTAAATCTCAAGAATGTGTTAAAACTAGTAATCAATTTGCTAAAACCATAATTGAAACTCAAGCTTGTAATAAACTGGTAATCATAATTCAAAATTTTCTAAAACCAGCTTTTACTACAAGAGAAAAGGAATTGGTTACAAAAAGGGTAACAAAGAATCTGTATAAATCTAATGATGGTTTTCAAAAGATAGTGTTTTTTAACGGTGAGACCTCTGAGGAACAAAAAGAGGCCATCTTTAGGAATAAATAGAACGATGAGTTTTACAGATTGAAAAAGGAAGGGGATAGGGAAGAGAATCAAGTTTCTCATGTTAACAAGTTTGTTTATAGGAGGAAATGCTTTTGCTGTAATGAGGAAGGACATTTGTTCTACTCATGTCCTAATCGATTCTCAAATTCCCAAGTGAGAAAACATGTGGTAACTAAGAAACCACAGGTGAATGTTTCATTTGTGAGACCTACTTCTCCACCAATACAAATTTTAAAACGTGGTGTGGAGAAGGAATTGTTCAAATTTTGAGGTCGGTGAATCTTCAAATGTAAAGAAGTTAAATGATGGTTTCTCACCAGAAGAAAAGTTATGTTGGACAGAACTGGGTGGCTAAGGTTAAACAACAAATGAAAATGCTAAACCACCTAATGAACAAGTTGTTAATCCACTTTTTGAAAAAGTTGTTAAACCAACTACTGAACAAAATGACCAAGCTGTTGAGTCTTCAAATGAACTTGTTAATCCAATAATTGAACAAGTTGTTGAGTTTGTTTCATCGAGTTTATGTTCATCTGATTCATTGTCTGATTGTGAATATGATAACTTTGAGGATGTTTTAAATGAAAAAATGAAACAACCCAAGACCTAGAAGGCCTGGGTTTCTTTGTTTCACTAATCACAAGATTTTGTAGGGGCTTTCAAGATCTAATGATTCACATTGGATAAACGATAGTGGAGCCTCTAGACACATGACTGGTGTCACACCCCAACCTACGGCCGAAATGTCGGGGCGTGAACTGATTGTCACAGATCTCAAGGTTACTGTCATGAAACATTATAAGTTTCAATATCTATTAATTAAATTACATATAAAACAAAATCAATAAAATATTCAAACAAAACAATTATGTATCAAAGAATCAAAATCATGAATAATGTTGTCTCGTTAACATTTTCTTCTAACATACATCCTTAAGTGATCTTCTAATTACTTCACATCACACGTTTACCTGCATATGCGTTGAAAATAAAGTAGTTTTGTCAACACAAGGTTGAGTGAGCAACCCACTAGTTCAAAAGTATAAATAAAAATAAGTAGTTGCAACAAGTCATATGAGAATAACAAAATAACCAAATGAGCAAGTATAACTGAGATGTCGAGAAGCACAAAGGCTATAACGACTGGCGTATGATCATACTAGACTGAGATTATGTTGGACCTCTCCGAATGCGGAAACATACAAAGCAAATAAGCACATAAACAAGTAAGGTATAAGTTGTTAACACATAAGACAAAGTTGTAGTATTGAGTATAAGTATATATAAGAAATATAATTTATGCATATGTCCCCAAAACGTGGAAAACAAGTAAAACAGGTGAATGTGGTACGCACCTGATCGGATGAACGAAATTTAAATGATGATGTGTGAAAGATAAATTCTTTGAGATGTATGGACAATGATTCCTGGTTTAATAATATGATGTTATAAATTAATTATAAATGTACACGAATAATAAGTTTAGGATTTCAATGTGTTTTGAGTCAAGTACTATGATTAGAGTGTTTATTAATTAAACGATTAATCTCTACGATTATTATTATCGAATAACTATCCTTATTGTTGTTACTTATTCAAAAAGTTGTCGTTATTATTATTTAATAAATACCATTGTTCATACTTGATAAAATAACTTATTAAGTAAATAATTTAATTAAATATAAACTGAGATATACTTTTTGTTATTTGAATAAAATAGATAATCATAATAACAATGTGTAATTATTTAAATTTAATATGTATTAAGATATAAATAAATATTTTGTTTAAATCTTTTAAAGATAATCTATTTATTATGTTTATTAGATATAATATATATATATATATATGTATATAAAATAATGTAAGCAAGTTTATAAAGACGTGAAATGATAACGAAACGTGAATTAAAGTGTCGAGTTTCAACTAAAAAGAATAAGGTTTATTATTATTATTAAAATATATTTTTATTGCATATATATATGTGTGTGTGTGTATGTAAACGAGAGCTTTTAACGAAATTTTAACAAAAAACATTACTTATTGTGGTTAGTTTTCATAAGATATTATTTATTTACAACTAATAATTAAATTACCATTTATTAAAAAAAAAATATTAATAAGCCTGTTCAAAAATAAAAACCAATAACCCTGGTGGTCGGATTCGAACCTGCGACGACCAGGTCCTAACACACACCCTATACCAACTGCTCTGAGTGTTCAATTGAATATATCATGAAAAATAAATCTTATACGCAGTACCCGAATCGCGCCATACATGATTAGGAACCCTAAACCCAGAAATCGATCAATTCATTACAGACGGTCCAATTAACGTTAGGGATTTTGTTACTGTAACAAAAACGAATGTAAACATATAAATGATTACCTTATACAGTTGTAAATTGAAGGTTAAATCGCTCGTTAAATAACCGGCATGAACAAGATCAAGAACGGCAATACAGAAGCATTCTTAATACAATTAAGAGAAAATGACTGTTTGCGTCCCTGTGGTTTTAAGGAGGAGGCACAATGAGTCCCCAAAAGAATATTCGAACTGGTTGAGTCCCTATGGTTTCAAAAATGAACTATTTGAGTCCCTGCCAGATCTGAAATTACTAGTTTACCCTTTTTTATGATCTATTTGAGTCCTTGTGGTTAAGTAATTGCTCAGTTTTAGTCCCTCTTTAAAAATTACCTTCAAATTACATAATTAACCTCCAAACTATAATCGATCAAGCCATAATCAACTAACCAAATCATAATCAACCAAAAATAAATGAATTAAATTTTTTTTAACAAAAATAAAAAAAAAAGTTAAAAAAAAACGAACTAAACTAATTTTTTTAACAAAAAAAGACGAACTAGACTTTTTTAACATAAATACGATCCGAACTATTTTTTAACAGAGTTACAAACTGAACTACATTTTAATAAAAATAAACGAACCAGACTAATATTTAAAAAAAAAGTAAACGATCAAAGTACTTTTTTAGCGAAAATAAACGAACAATTTTTTACTAATTTTTACTAAACTAAACGAACGTGTTTGGTTCATTTATTTTTGTTAGAAAGATAGTTTGATTCGTTTATTTTTGTTAAAAAAAGAAGTTTGATTCGTTTATTTTTGTTAAACGAAATGAACTATTTGCTAAAAAAATGATTCGGTTCTTTAGTGTCCTTAAAAAGTTAGTTTGGTCCATTTATATTTATTAAAAAGTGGTTCGTTTTGTTTATTTTTGTTAAAAAAAAATTGGTCAAGTTTATTTATTTTTGTTAAAACGTGAAAGAGACTCAAAATGACCAACTATGAAAGTTCAAGGACTCAGAGTGACAATGTGTATATATATAAGTGAAATGTCGAATCTACCCTTGAAGCTAACAGAGTTAAGAAACAGCAGGGACTCAAATAGTTTATTTTGGAAACCTCAGGGACTCAACCAGTTTGAATATTCTTTTGAGGACTCATTGTGCCTCCTTCTTAAAACCACAGGACGCAAACAGTAATTTTATCTACAATTAAATATAGGGGGTTGAACGGCGATGATGGTGTGATTATGCAGCCCCCTTTAATTGAAATACAACGCACATTATAATGAATAATTAGAAATAGGTATAGGCGGCCAAGTAAAATAGGAAATACGTATATGTGTGATCGATTTAACGTATTTAAGAACGTAGGTGGGCCGCGTTAGGCAATATTAACAAGACCCATGATTTTGATTTCCAAATATATGACAAAAATTATGCTTCAAGATTGTTAAACGGTTTCCGGGTTTGACAATTGGGTTAATGGGTATAGATTATGAGTTAATAATATAATAATATAAACTATTTTACAAAATGGTCCTTCAAGATTAGGGATGAAATCAAAAGTAGGTCAAAGTATTGTTTAGGGCTAAATATGTACATAGTTCAAAGTTATAAATATATATAAATCAAGTAATTAAAAAAATATTTTAATAATTAATTTATCTGATAAGTGCGGTATTTTTATCGATAAATAAACTCCCGAATATAAAACTGGTCTGGTAACGAATATGAATTATAAGTTTGAAAAACCCGAGTTGTTACAGTCTCCCATACTTTAGGGAATTCCGTCCCGAAATTAAAGGATACTATAACAACACCATCAATCTTTGAGGAAAAGAAAATTTTAAATATAACTATTAAATTTATCATAACACAGAACTTTGAATAGTCAAAACAACACTCAAAATTAAAATCCGATAAGGACAATTATATATAGGATGTATCGGCGGCGTATCCATCATGTCCTTATCATCTCTACATTTGTACAGTTACCCCAACTACTTTCGATTCTACATTATGACACACAATTGCACGCATTATGATTTTCATGCGAGGACTTTGATAATTATGTAGGCCTCCATAATTACTTAGGTCGTCGGATGGTCCACATAACTCGTCCCATCGTGTGGGTGTAACATCCTAAATATTCTAATAATGAATAAAGAAAGTTGCGCTAAATTGTCGTGTGTTAAATAATATTAACGAGCATATAATAAGGAAAAGATTATGGACTTGAATTGATTAAGATGGGTTAAAGAGTAATGGGCCTTAGGTCCGTGGGCTTTAAAGGATATAAATATCCCTTAAACCAACCTAAAACCCTAATCCTCATTCCATCTTTCCATATTTGCCTACACACTCCAAACACACACATAACCACCTTACGACCGAGAGAGAAAGAGGGAAAACAAGATCGAGCGAACATTCGTTTTTGGTAGATCTTTGTTATACGAGCCATACACAAGATCTAGAGTCCATAAGAAAGCTAACCGAGACCGAAAGGTAAGCCGTTTTACTTTAAAGTTTCCCTTTTTATAAACGTTTAGCCTTGAAACTTAGAACGGGATTAGATCGGGTGTAAATGGATCGTAAAGTTGTAAACTTGGTGATAAAACGAACCTAATGAACCCATAAACCTGTGCGGCTCGATTAAAAGAGAACCCTAAGATTTAGTTTGGAACGTTTTAGCTTAAAGGTCCAACCTTTATGTGTTTTCGGGCTGAATCTTATTAAAATGACCAAAGGAATGATCGCGGGTTGGTTGAAATCATAACCAAGAATTAAACGACAAAACTGAGATGAGTATAGAGGGTTCAGGATGAACAATAGCTGCAACTGAACAACTTCTCCTGCATGCTTAAGATCGCTTGCAAGCAAGTTCGCCAATTGATCAATTTCGCTGTTGATCAAGTTCGCAGCTGGATAAGTTTGTTAAAGTATAAGTTCGCTAACGATAAGTTCGCTGAATGCTTAACTTCACCAAGATTAAGTTCGCTTACGGATAAATTCGCTTAATATTAAGTTCGCCAAAAGTTAAGTTAGCTGAGAAATAAATTAAAATCCTAGTGAAAAATGTGTCAAGACAGTTAAGGTAAATAAAATCTTTCCAAGCTGACCTGGCAGCTCGACCCCAGCCAGGGGCTCTGCCCCTTGGACCCTGCTAGGGGCTGCCTCCCCTAGACCTCGCTGCCAGGGGCACTGCCCCCGGACCCCCGTTCGTTGTGGGCTAAATAAAGATAGAAATACGATACGAGTAGTAATAGTTAATTGATACGTGTAATTGTTATACATTTAGTCGTGCACAACTGAAGAAAGGGATTACCATTAACGGTGAACGTAACCGCATACAGGTGAGTTTTTAGCCCCATTTCCTTGTTATGTTTTCGGGGCTGTGTGCGTACTCGATGTGGATGTTAATAGACTTACCTTAAATGGTAAGTGTATGTCTTGATATTTATGTATGTATGCTTGACAGTACGTGAACGACCTTCGGGTATTGCATGTACTGTTAAGGCAAGTATAGTGTAGTATGTATGACATGTGTATGTGAATACAGATGTATGTACAATTATGTTGTGTACAGTATTAAACATATGGATATGATAATGAAAGGTGAGGTAAGGTTAAAGGGTTGCATACCCTAATAATATATGCGAAGGTTAAAGGGTTGCATACCCTAATAATATATGCGAAGGTTAAAGGGTTGCATACCCTAATAATATATGCGAAGGTTGAAGGGTTGCATACCCTAATAATATATGCGAAGGTTATAGGGCGTAATGCTCTTTAAAACGTAAGGTAAGTATAAGAAAGAAAGAAAGTGCGAAGGTAAGTAAGTTTATTATAAACGAGAGTATGAAAGTATGTAGTTATGAATGTATTGTATGTTATGTGATTAACTAGAACTCACTCAGCGTAGCTGACTTTTAGTATGCACGCAGGTGAGTAGAATGAGGCAGCTCGCTTGAGGGGACACGTGGCGTTGAATAAGAGGCTGGCATCGGAAGACTCAAGACGTGTTATGTTTTAAGTACTTAATTTTTGAAAGACAAGTTGTTTGTTTAAGACAAGTTTTGGATTGTTATGAAATGTTTTATGAAAGTTTTATGTTCCGCGAAAGTTTTAATTATCTCTGATATTTAGAACCGCGTTTATGAGTAAATCCAACATCCAATGTAGGGCACCGGTAACGGGGCCTTACAAGTTGGTATCAGAGCAAAGTTCGAGAGATTTAAGCATCCTACATGCTTTGACTTGAACAGAGAATGGGATTTAATAAAGAAAAGAAAGAAGATGCTAGTTCAAAATAGCCATGTATCACTCAAGCAAGCTCAATAACGGTAAAGTGTATGGTTAAATATGTATGTTAATGTTAGCTTAATTGCTAAAGACAGGATATGTGAATGTTAGGGATAGGAGTAGTTGATTTTTTGTTTGATTAACTGTTTAGAGTAGAACCAGCACAAATAGACTCATAAAGGGAAGTGTATAGGACACGGAAGGTAACGTGATCAGCTAATCACAGCTGGCCACTGTTATTACCTGTTAACCTTACTATCCTTGTACTAAATAGTTCCTTGAGTGATGATGTTTGTGTTTTCCTTTCCAGAATACGATGGCCGGATCTAAGGCAGTTGTTGGAGCAGGGGGCCGCACTGGACGCCGTGGCAGGCCTCGTCGTGTCCAACGACCTTCAGTAGAAACAACTTTCAACACAGAAGAAGAAGGAAGCCCAGCTGGAGGAAACCTTAACAACAATGAAGGGGTTCAACTAGATCCCTTAATCCAAGCAGCTATTGTACAAGCTGTAGCTACTGCGGTGAAGAATATGAACCCGGAGAGGTCGGCTGGAGATCGTGAAAGAACTGCCGAAAGGGCGGAATGAGAGGGTAGGAAAGATGATGAAGAAGAGGGGGAGGCTTCTAGTGTGGTAAGGTCCGTGAAGGGTGATGATAGGAAGAGGGGCCAGGGTGGTTGCAACTATAAGTCCTTTAAGGGTTGTGACCCGCCGAAGCTGATTGGTTTGGGAGACGCAATCGCTACCCTTCAATGGATAACCGTCATGGATAAAATTATCCGCATTAGCGAGTGTCGTCCCGATTAAGCTGTCGGTTATGCCACCTAATCGTTTGAAGAAGAAGCTATGTATTGGTGGGAAAGTGTGGAACAGAGGAAGACCCGGGGTGAGATTAAGGCTATGAAGTGGGAGGATCTGAAGGAGTTGGTAATGAAGAAGTTCTGTGCTGACGCCGAAGTTGAGAGAGCGGAGATGAAATTTCTGAACCTGAAAGCCGGAACGATGACACATCGTGAGTATACCACCGAGTTCAACCACATGTCTAGGTTGGTACCCGATATGGTTAACACTGAGGCTAGAAGGATCAAATGCTATGTTAGAGGATTGCCACAGAGAGTCCGCACGATAGTCAGGACAAGTAAACCTGCTACCTTTGACTCTTCTGTTGAGCTCGCAGAGATGGTTTATGCGGACCTGGCTGCGGATGATGTTGTGGTGGAAGATGAGAAGAAAGATAAGAAGTGGGTCAACCCTGTCAAACGACCCGGTACTCAGTTATGGAACTCCAAGGATAAGAAACAGAAGGTATGGGAGAAGAGATCGTGCAAGACGTGTGGTAAAATGCACGGTGGTGAGTACAAGTGGGGGTAAAGGATCAGATGTTTGTATTAAATGTGGAAAGGTGCATGGAGGAGAGTGCAGAGTAGGGTCAAACGCCTGTTATAAGTGCGGAAAGGTGGGGCACTATGCTCACGAGTGCAGCGAGAAGCCGGCGTGTTTCCGGTGTGGTAAGACGGGCCACATGGCCAGAGAGTGTACTGAAGCTGGGGGAAGCGGGAAGAAAGATGCTGAACCATCGAGGCCAAGGACCAAGGCCTACATGTTGACCCAAGAGCAAGCCAAGCAGATTCCCGATGTCGTCACAGGTACGTTTCTAGTAAACGGTGTTTCTGCTTCTGTATTATTTGATTCGGGTGCGAACAAAAGTTTCATAGCCACGCCATTTAGTAAATTAGCTAAAAACGAAATGTTGCCGAGTGTCTGAAACTTTTATAGTAGAAACCGCTAGTGACACTTCGGTTAAAATAATGAGAATGGTTAAGGACTGTAAGATAGAGTTAGAGGGACATGAATTCCCTGTAACCTTGTATGTTATGACCTTGGGAGGATTCGATGTAGTTTTGAGGATGGATTGGCTGTCTGAGTATGAAGCTCAGATAGTGTGTAAGAGTAGGATAATAAGGTTAAAGTCCTTGGATGGTAGTGCGGTGACGGTTTATGGTGATAAGGAAAGTTCTGGGCTTAACGTCATTTCGATGATAAAAGCCGAGGGATTGTTAAGGCGAGGGTGCGGTGCCTACCTGGCGTATGTTGTCAACGCTACGACCGAGACAAAAGAAATGAAAGAGTTCCTATTGTGCGCGACTACCCAGAAGTATTCCCAGAGGATCTTCCGGGGTTGCCACCGGAGCGAGAGATAGAATTCCAGATAGATTTGTTACCAGGAGCCCAGCCCGTCGCGAAAGCGCCTTACCGTCTAGCACCGCCCGAGATGAAGGAATTGATGTCCCAACTGCAAGAACTCCTCGATAAGGGTTTTATTAGACCAAGTGTTTCCCCGTGGGGCGCACCAGTGTTATTCGTGAAGAAGAAGGATGGAAGTATGAGAATGTGCATAGACTATCGTGAGTTGAATAAGCTTAAGGTTAAGAATAGGTATCCTTTACCAAGAATTGATAATCTGTTTGACCAACTACAAGGTTCAAGTTGGTTCTCACGGATAGATCTCAGATCAGGCTATCATCAGTTGAAAGTGAAAGAGGCAGACATCCCTAAGACAGCGTTTCGGACGCGGTACGGACACTATGAGTTTCTCGTGATGTCTTTCGGTCTAACGAATGCTCCTGCAACATTTATGGACATGATGAATAGGGTGTGTCGTCCATTGTTGGATAAGTCAGTTATTGTCTTCATCGACGATATATTGATTTATTCAAGGAGCGAGTCTGATCATGCCGAGCATCTGAAGGAGGTATTGGAGACTCTGAAGAAAGAGAATTTGTATGCTAAGTTTTCAAAATGCGCGTTCTGGATGCGAGAAGTGCAATTTCTAGGTCACGTGATTAATCCTGAAGGGATTACTGTTGACCCAGCTAAGATTGAAGCGATAACAAATTGGAAGACTCCACAGAATCCGACTGATATACGAAGCTTCCTAGGGTTAGTTGGCTACTATAGGAGATTCATCGAAGGTTTCTCCAAGATAGCCGCACCGTTGACCGGTATGACCCGAAAGTCGGTAGTATTCAGTTGGGGAAAATTTCAAGAAGAAGCCTTTGAGGAATTAAAGAAGAGACTCACGCAAGCTCCAATCCTTGCCCTACCCGATGGTGATGAGGATTTAGTTGTTTGTGCCGATGCCTCGCATCAAGGGCTAGGTTGCGTGTTGATGTAACAAGGGAAGGTGATAGCTTATGCGTCTAGACAGTTGAAAGTCCATGATAGTACTTATCCGACGCATGATTTAGAGCTAGCAGCAGTAGTGCATGCCATAAAGATATGGAGGCATTACATGTATGGTACTAAGTGTACCATCTATACAGATCATAAGAGTTTAAAGTACTTCTTCGAGCAGAAAGAATTGAACATGAGGCCGAGAAGGTGGTTAGAATTAATAAAAGATTACGATTGCGACATTAAGTACTACCCCGGTAAAGCTAATGTGGTCGCCGACGCGCTAAGTCGTAAGAATGAGGAAGTCCTTGCAACAGTGAAGTCATACCAGCTGATTATGAACTCAAGTCTTTTTGAAGAGATTGTCAAGGTACAGTCAGAGGTGCTAGTAGATGAAGGATTAGTTAAGAAAGAAAGGATTTATGGCCAGCAAGATGAGTTGATGGAAAACACTCATGGTGTTAAGACTAGATTTGACCGTATGTGGATTCCACGCCATGGAGATCTCAGAGGTCGAATCTTAGATGAAGCTTATAAGTCAAGATATTCGATTCATCCAGGAGCTACAAAGATGTACCAAGATGTGAAAAGAGATTACTGGTGGCCTGGAATGAAGAATGATGTAGTAGATTATGTCAGTAAGTGCTTAACTTGCCTACAAGTCAAAGCCGAACATCAGAAGCCTTATGGGAAGATGCAACCGCTAGAGATACCTGAGTGGAAATGGGAACACATCACCATGGATTTCATAACTAAGCTACCTCGCACAGCTAAGCACCATGATACCATTTGGGTGATAGTGGACCGTTTGACCAAAAGTGCTCATTTTCTGCCTATACGAGCAGCCATCATGTCAGAAACGTTAGCAAGTTTGTTCATCAAAGAGGTTGTATCAAAGCATGGGGTGCCACTATCGATCGTGTTTGATAGAGATACTCGATTCACTTTGAGGTTCTGGAAGAAATTCCACGAAGCTATGGGGACAAGATTGAACATCAGTACGGCATATCATCCTCAAACAGATGGACAGTCTGAAAGGATGATCCAAACCCTTTAGGATATGCTACGTGCTTGTGTTTTAGACTTTGGTGGAAGATGGGATGATCACCTGCATTTAGCAGAGTTCTCCTATAACAACAGTTACCATTCAAGTATTGGTATGCCACCGTTTGAGATGCTTTATGGTAGACGATGTAGAACCCCGGTGTGTTGGGGGGAGATTGGTCAGAAGGAAATGGGAAGCCTAGAAGTGGTTCAAGAAACGTATTCAAATTTCGATCAGATCAAAGTAAGAATGAAAGCCGCTCAAGACAGACAGAAGTCGTATGCGGATAAGCGGCGACGACCGATTGAGTTTAACGTTGGTGACAATGTGATGCTTAAGGTCTCGCCTTGGAAAGGAATTATCCGTTTTAGAAAGAGGGGGAAGTTGAATCCAAGGTACATTGGACCGTTTAAGATTTTAGATCGTGTGGGTGAAGTAGCTTATAAGCTGGATTTACCCAATGAGTTAGAGGGAATTCATTCGACCTTCCATGTTTCTCATATGAGAAAATGTCTAGCTGATGACACGTCTCACGTGCCATTGATGGACGTTGAGGTTGATGAACAGCTGAACTACATCGAGCAACCGATAGAGATTGTTGATCGCAAGGAGAAGCAGCTTCGTCATAAGGTTATACCTTTAGTGAAAGTGATATGGAAACATCGCAAGGGATCGGATGCTACTTGGGAAGCTGAGGATGAGATGCACAAGTTCTACCCTAGTTTGTTTAAGTAATAGTTAGGTTTCAGGGAAGAAACCTCTTTAATGAGTGAAGACTTGTAACATCCTAAATATTCTAATAATGAATAAAGAAAGTTGCGCTAAATTGTCGTGTGTTAAATAATATTAACGAGCATATATCAGGAAAAGATTATGGACTTGAATTGATTAAGATGGGTTAAAGAGTAATGGGCCTTAGGTCCGTGGGCTTTAAAGGATATAAATATCCCTTAAACCAACCTAAAACCCTAATCCTCATTCCATCTTTCCATATTTGCCTACACATTCCAAACACACACATAACCACCTTACGGCCGAGAGAGAAAGAGAGAAAACGAGTCGAGCGAACTTTCGTTTTGGTAGATCTTTGCTATACGAGCTATACACAAGATCTAGAGTCCATAAGCAAGCTAACCGAGACCGAAAGGTAAGCCGTTTTACTTTAAAGTTTCCCTTTTTATAAACATTTAGCCTTGAAACTTAGAACGGGATTAGATCGGGTGTAAATGGATCGTAAAGTTGTAAACTAGGTGATAAAACGAACCTAATGAACCCATAAACCTGTGTGGCTCGATTAAAAGAGAACCCTAAGATTTAGTTTGGAACGTTTTAGCTTAAAGGTCCAACCTTTATGCGTTTTCGGGCCGAATCTTATTAAAAATGACCAAAGGAATGATCGTGGGTTGGTTGAAATCATAACCAAGAATTAAACGACAAAACTGAGATGAGTATAGAGGGTTTGGGATGAACAGTAGCTGCAACTGAACAACTTCGCCTACAAGCTTAAGATCGCTTACAAGCAAGTTCGCCAATTGATCAACTTCACTGTTGATCAAGTTCGCAGCTGGATAAGTTCGTTAAAGTATAAGTTCGCTAACGATAAGTTCGCTGAGCTAAGTTCGCTGAATGCTTAACTTTGCCAAGATTAAGTTCGCTTAAGGATAAATTCGCTTAATATTAAGTTCGCCAAAAGTTAAGTTCGCGGAGAAATACATTAAAATCCAAGTGAAAAATGTGTAAGACAGTTAAGGTAAATAAAATCTTTCCAAGCTGACCTGGCAGCTCGACCCCAGCCAGGAGCTCTGCCCCTTGGACCCTGCTAGGGGCTGCCGCCCCTAGACCCCGCTGCCAGGGGCACTGCCCCCGGACCCCCGTTCGTTGTGGGCTAAATAAAGATAGAAATACGACACGAATAGTAATAGTTAATTGATACGTGTAATTGTTATACAGTTAGTCGTGCACAACTGAAGAAAGGGATTACCATTAACGGTGAACGTAACCGCATACAGGTGAGTTTCTAGCCCCATTTCCTTGTTATGTTTTCGGGGCTGTGTGCATACTCGATGTGGATGTTAATAGACTTACCTTAAATGGTAAGTGTATGTCTTGATATTTATGTATGTATGCTTGACAGTACGTGAACGACCTTCGGGTATTGCATGTACTGTTAAGGCAAGTATAGTGTGGTATGTATGATATGTGTATGTGAATACGAATGTATGTACAATTATGTTGTGTATAGTATTAAACGTATGGATATGATAACGAAAGGTAAGGCAAGGTTAAAGGGTTGCATACCCTAATAATATATGCGAAGGTTAAAGGGTTGCATACCCTAATAATATATGCGAAGGTTGAAGGGTTGCATACCCTAATAATATATGCGAAGGTTATAGGGCGTAATGCTCTTTAAAACGTAAGGTAAGTATAAGAAAGAAAGTGCGAAGGTAAGTAAGTTTATTATAAACGAGAGTATGAAAGTATGTAGTTATGAATGTATTGTATGTTATGTGATTAACTAGAACTCACTCAGCGTAGCTGACTTTTAGTATGCACGCAGGTGAGTAGAATGAGGCAGCTCGCTTGAGGGGACACGTGGCATTGACTAAGAGGCTGGCATCGGAAGACTCAAGACGTGTTATGTTTTAAGTACTTAATTTTTGAAAGACAAGTTGTTTGTTTAAGACAAGTTTTGGATTGTTATGAAATGTTTTATGAAAGTTTTATGTTCCGCGAAAGTTTTAATTAACTCTGGTATTTTAAACTGCGTTTATGAGTAAATCCAACATCTAATGTAGGGCACCGGTAACGGGGACTTACAGTGGGTTACAATACATTGAAAGACATATTTTTAGAGAAAACAAGAATTTTAATATGTTTTGGTTATAAATAGGAGATAATCATTATGTAAAATATTGCAAAAAAAAGGAATTGAATTTTCGAGTTGTTTTAAATATTAATATTACAATTTTGAAAATATAGTACTGCAAAACAGTTGTTTTGAAAAGGAAGATTTTATTCCGTGAGCATAATCACTTAAGATATATACATTATTAGAGTTGAAATTGTTTTTGAACCAAAAATCGAACAAACATTTGTTATAAGGTACAATTGTAAAAGATAAAATATTCTTAAATAAAAATGACAAAAACATCTTCTTTGAAAAATTTAGTTATGATTTATCTGATTTAAAATAATTTGATTAATTAGATCTATAAGATTTGAAGAATTGAAATATTTTGATTAGGTTACAAGTAATCTTAACAGAACAAGTTTGGAAATTTTTATGAGCTTGAGGAACATGATTGAATAGAGAACACACATGATAGGTGATTAAGATTTTCATAGTTGTAGCAATTACAGGTAGAAGAGTATAAAATTTGAGAAAACGTCGTAACATGGGTTTTAGAATTTGACGGCATGGACTGTAGTGAAACGTCTTGTGGTACGTGGCAAGTATTAACAAAATATCCGAAAGATTATATTGGGTACAAAACGATATGAGGATTGATTTGAATAGATAGTGGCAAGTGAAGCATAACGAGTAAATTTTTGACAGAAATTTTATTGTTTGAGACGCTATGATTTTGTCGAGATTGGTTGTTAATTTGATTAAAAACATATGTTCAGACTTGCGTTTGTCATCGTTGTTGTTATGAGAATGAGCAGGGATAAATGAATTGAATTACCAACAATTAGTTTTAATGTACTAGATTGAGTTGGAAATTGAATTTATCTTTTAGAGATCGCAGGAGCTACCTCCTTGACTAAGCATGTGCCTATGAGGCGGTTATAGACAATAAATGATTGATGTTGTTTGATGTTGAAAAAAAACATTCTATGATTAATAAAAGTGTGATTTAATGAGAATATTTGGGTAGTTGTGTAGATTTCATATGATTTATTGTGTAAAACGAAACTTAAATATGTTATGCTGATGTTCATTTATAACTTAAGGATAAGTCAGAATGTAAATCGATAATCGATGAGTTGATTTGATGAGAGGAAAGCTTCATCAAAGTTTAATATGTTTTTTAACAAATTAGAATTTGAGGTTGAATGCTTGAAATGTGTTTAATGGTTTATGTATATGATATCATGAGTATTAAATTGTGCTATATTATTTAAATCACTTGAGGTATTGATATTATGATAACGTGATAAAATGAATAGGTGAAAATCAATTCGATAAATAGAGTATAAATAACTGAGTCTTGATAAATAAATGATTTGTATCTGATCAGGAGAATAAAAATGTTTTGAGTGTATGAATAGATTGAATCAGTAAATCTTGATTTAAAAGTGATTTAGTAAGTAAGTAGTTGAATAATTTAATAATAGAATAATAGAATAATCGAATAGTTAAATCAAATCATAAATTGTTTCGTATAAAATCAAACAAATAAAACCTTTAACGAATTCTTCGAGGTGTTGGGTTTCCCATAAGCTTTCCATGGCATTTTGTTTCCCCAACTTGTTAGCATACCAAAACCAAAACAAATGTGTGAGTTGACCTTCCATGAGTATTACATGGCAATTTGAATGACCCAACTCAATTAACGAATCAACGAATCAATTGAGTTTGTCGGCCCATGAGCGTTAAATGGCGATTTGACCGACCAAACTAAATAACGAATAAACGAACTCAAGCACAAGTAGTTGAAACATCTCGTGTATCACCACGGATGATAATGTTCCAACAAAATATCGCAAATATAACATATGGTGCAAATGTATAGTTGGCGTGTCCATGGCGTCCCATGGATTTTACACCCGATTAGACATTTTAAAAACAATAAAACACAATAAAGGGTGTAACCGTTTGGCCGATTACGTTAAACAGTTAAAGTGTCGGTCGCATGACAATTTCCACTATGGCGGGGAATCTTGTCACATTCCCTAGTTAGTTATATAAATATTTTGAGAATGAGACACAGTCTCGGAGTAAAAAAAATATTTTGAGAGTGAAGCATAGCTTCGGAGTTGTGTGTGCATGACAATAAAATAAATAATTAACTAAGCAGTTAAATAAGTACCTAACCTAGCAAGTAATTACGTAAGTTGTAAACAATCAAATAGAACACATCAGGTAAACAAATAAGCACGCATGAGGCTCTTAAGAACGTTACTAAGGCACCACTAACGACCTATCTTAAACCTTCGGCTCTGATACAAATCTGTCACACCACAACCTACGGCGGAAATGCATGGGCGTGAACTGATTGTCCCAGCTCTCAAGGTTACTATCATGCAACATTATAAGTTTCAATATCTGTTAATTAAATTACATATAAAACAAAATCAATAAAATAGTCAAACAAAACAATTATGTATCAAACAATCAAAATCATGAATAATGTTGTCTCGTTAATATTTTCTTTTAACATACATCCTTAAGTGATCTTCTAATAACTTCACATCACACGTTTACCTGCATATGTGTTGAAAATAAAGTAGTTTTGTCAACACAATGTTGACTGAGCAACACACCAGTTCAAAAGTATAAATAAAAATAAGTAGTTGCAACAATTCATATGAGAATAACAAAATAACCAAATGAGCAAGTATAACTGAGATGTCGAGAAGCACAAAGGCTATAACGACTGGCGTATGATCATATTAGACTGAGATTATGTTGGACCTCTCCGAATGCGGAAGCATACAAAGCAAATAAGCACATAAACAAGTAACGTATAAGTTGTTAACACATAAGACAAAGTTGCAGTTTTAAGTATAAGTATATATAAGAAATATAAATTATGCATATGTCCCCAAAACGTGGAAAACAAGTAAAATAGGGGAATGTGGTACTCACCTGATCGGATGAACGAAATTTAAATGATGATGTGAGAAAGATAAATTCTTTGGGATATACGGACAATGATTCATGGTTTAATAATATGATGTTATAAGTTAATTATAAATGATGTTACACGAATAATAAATTTAGGATTTCAATGTGTTTTTTTGTCAAGTACTATGGTTAAGTGTTTATTAATTAAACAATTAATCTCTACGATTACTATTATTGAATAACTATCCTTATTGTTGTTACTTATTCAGAAAGTTGTCGTTATTATTATTTAATAAATACCATTGTTCATATTTGATAAAATTCCTAATTAAATAAATAATTTAATTAAATATAAACTGAGATACACTTTTAGTTATTTGAATAAAATAGACAATCATAATAACAATGTGTAATTATTTAAATATAATATGTATTAAGATATAAATAAATATTTTGTTTAAATCTTTTAAGGATAATCTATTTATTACGTTTATTAGATATAATATATATATATATATATATATATATGTTTGTATGTATGTATGTATATAAAATAATGTAAGCAAGTTTATAAAGACGTGAAATGATGACGAAATGTGAATCAAAGTGTCGAGTTTCAACTAAAAAGAATAAGGGTTATTATTATTAAAATATATTTTTATTGCATATATATATGTGTGTGTGTGGGTGTGTGGGTGTGTGTGGGTGTGTGTATGTAAACGAGAGCTTTTAACAAAATTTTAATAAAAGACATTATTTAATGTGGTCAGTTTTCATAAGATATTATTTATTTACAACTAATAATTAAATTACCATTTATTAAAAAAATCATTAATAAAACTGTTCAAAAATAAAAACCAAAAACCCTGGTGGCCGGATTCGAACCCGCGACCACCAGGTCCTAACACACACCCTATACCAACTGCTCTAAGTGTTCAAATGAATATCTCATGAAAAAAAAATCTTATACGCAGCACCCGAATCGCGCCATACATGATTAGGAACCCTAAACCCAGAAATCGATCAATTCGTTACAGATGGTCCAATTAACGTTAGGGATTTTGTTACCGTAACAAAACGAATGTAGACTTATAAATGATTACCTTATATAGTTGTAAATCGAAGGTTAAATCGCTCGTTAAATAACTGGCATGAACAAGATCAAGAACAGCAATACAGAAGCATTCTTAATACAATTAAATATATGGGGTTGAACGACGATGATGGTGTGATTATGCAGCCCCGTTTAATTGAAACACAACGCACGTTATAATGAATAATTAGAAACATGTATAGGCGGCCAAGTAAAATAGGAAATACGTATATGTGTGATCGATTTAACGTAATCAAGAACGTAGGTGTGCCGCGTTAGGCAAGATTAACAAGTCCATGATTTTGATTTCCAAATATATGATGAAAATTGTGCTTCAAGATTGTTAAACGGGATCCGGGTTTGACAATTGGGTTAATGGGTATAGATTATGAGTTAAAAAATATAATAATATAAACTGTTTTACAAAATGGTCCTTCAAGATTAGGGATGAAATCAAAAGTAGGTCAAAGTATTGTTTAGGGATGTACATAGTTCAAAGTTATAAATATATATAAATCAAATAATTAAAAAAAATATTTTAATAATTAATTTATCTGATAAGTGCGGTATATTTATCGATAAACAAATTCCTGAACATAAAGCGGGCCTGGTAACGAATATGAATTATAAGTTTGAAAAACCCGAGTTGTTACAACTGGAACTCTTCATTTGCTAAAGAATGTTAAATCTATTAGAGGAGGATATGTCGGGAATCAAAGAGGACAAATTGTTAGTGAAGAAACTTTATCGAACGAGAAAGTGATGTTCGAGAATATGAATTACATCACTGAGTTGGAGAATAATCTGTTAAGTATTTCGTAAATTTGTGACAAATGCTTCTCAACTCACTTTACAAGTCCGGATTGTTTGATTTTGAAGCCTGGATTTAAAATACCAGATGAATGGGTATTAATGAAGGCACCACGAGAGAATGATCTTTATGTTCTTAATATGGGTGTTGCATCGTCTACTCAAAGCATTGTTCAATGCTTTGTCACCAAGGCATCAGAAAAGGAATCGGTGATATGGGATCGACGAATGGGCCACATCAGTGTTTGTAAGATGAAAAATTTTGTTCATAACCAACTTGTTGATGGGGTAAACGTCAAAGGGTTTCATTTGAGTACTGACTGTTTGAGTTGTAAGAAGGGTAAACAAAAGAAGAAGTCTCACTTGACGAAGTCTATCAACTCAATCGGCTTACCTTTCGAGAGGCTACACATGGATTTATTTGGTCCCGTGAATGTTAAAAGTATCACCGGGGAACTTTACTGTTTGGTGGTTACTGATGATTACTCACGCTTCTCGTGGGTGATGTTTCTTGAGTCGAAAGATGGGACCTTCGAAAATTTAATGATCTTATTCAAGAAGCTCGGGATGTTATATAATCTACCGATCAGAAGAATCAAAAGTGATAATGGTACCGAGTTAAGGAACAACCGAATGCTTAAATACTGTGATGAGCGGGGTATTCTTCATGAATTTAGTGCTCGTATACACCACAACAAAATGGAGTTGCTGAACGAAAGAATAGGACTTTAATTGAAACAGCAAGGGCTATGTTGGCTAATACGAAACTACCAGTTAGCTTTTGGTCAGAAGCAGTTGCCTCGGCTTGTTACACTCTTAAACGCGTTCTAACGGTATAGAAGTTTGGCAAAACTTGTTTCGAGCTACTTAATCATCGAAAGCCGAACTTGAAGTGGCTTGAGTCGTTTGTAAATTAATTGTTCTTGATCCTAATGGTAAGTTGCCTCGGTATTCTTCACAATGTATTGTTCTTGATCCTAATGGTAAATTTGGTGCTAAGTTTGTGGAGGGATTCTTTGTGGGTTATGCTAGTCCTTTACGACGTGTATTCTTACTATCATTAACTAGATCGTGCAAGTTCAACATGTTGATTGTCAAAGGTATGCTACTCCAATTCAACGAAAGGGCGATTCATGGATGTTTGATTATGACAGTCTGTGGAGTTTTTTCTCATTTCCTAAAGAGGAAATCATTGATGAGATGGCCACACTGTTATTTCAACAACATTTGGGTGAAGGTTTTCATGAAGAAAATACAGCACAAGATGTTCCAATTGTTAATGTTGATCCGGCACCTGATGTTGATGAACCTGTTGATGATACGCCGGCTACACCATCCTTTGATGATGATGGTGAAGCTCATGATGATGTGATTGAATCTTTGGTTCAACCGACACCTAATTCTAATGAGGTGATTCCTGATGAAGTGGTTAGTGAAGAGAATGTCATGAATCTTCCAAATTATGTGGTGGTTCAAAATGAAATTATACCTTGAACATTATCATATCACCCGGAAGAGAACATTATTGGTGATCTTAATACTGGAGTATGAACTCGAAGTCAAATTGAACAGAGTCTCAGCTGTTACTATACTCAAGTTGCTCCCCTTCAAAACTGTTTCTCGTTTAAATGCTTTATTTCACAAATTGAACTGAAGGCATACAAACAAGCATTGACTGAAGAAAGTTGGGTCAATGTGATGCAAGAAGAATTGTTACAATTTGAAAAGCTTGGTGTGTGGAATCTTGTTGATCTACCTGATCATAAAAAGTGTATTAATACTAAGTGGGTTTTCAAATGCAAAAAGGACGAAAATGGTATAATTGTTAGAAACAAAGCTCTATTAGTGGTTCTTGGTTTCAATCAAAGGGAAGGAATCGATTACAACGAAGTCTATGCTCCCGTTGCTAGGCTTGAAGCATTCAAGATTTGCTTAGCTTTTTCTTCTTGGAAAGGATTCAAGGTTTATCAGTTAGATGTGAAATATGCTTTCCATAATGGAAAATTGGATAAAGAAGTCTATGTAGGATAACCACTTGGGTTCGTCGATCTGATTCACAAAGACAAGGTGTACTTGCTCGAAAAAGCTCTTTACGGTTTACACCAGCCCCGAGAGCTTGGTATGACACATTGTCTCAAAACCTGTTGAATAATAGCTTTATTTGTGGCACTGTCGATTGTACACTCTTCACAAAAGGAAATAGATGATTATTTGCTGATGGTCTAGGTCTATGTGGACGATATCATCTATGGGTCGACAAACGATGTTCTGTGTAAAGATTTTGAGGAAGTTATGAAATTGAAGTTTGAGATGAGCTCTATGTGAGAATTGAAGTTTTTCTTGGGTTTGCAAGTCGAATAGGTGTCTGATTATATCTTTATTCACCAAACAAAGTATGTTAATGATATCCTCGAAAAATTCAATATGGCTTACTCAACGGCAATCAGCACTCCTATCCCGCGTAATCATGGAATTGGTCATGATCCCACCGGGGAAAAGGTTGATGAGACGCATTACCGTTCTATGATTGGTTCCCTCAAATATCTCACAGCTTCAAGGACAGACATCATGTATCCGACGTGTTTGTGCGCCCTATATTAATCCAATCCAAGGGTCTCTCACTTATCGTTAGTGAAGCGGATACTTCAGTATCTAAAAGGGTGTCCAGGGGTCGATCTTTGGTATCCTCGAGACAATGTATTTGAGTTAAGAGCGTGATTCTGACTATGGACGTTGCAAGCTAAACGTCAAATATACCACATCCGGTTGTCAGTTGTTTGGTAACAGGTTGGTGACATGGCAGTGTAAGAAGTAGACGACTGTATCGCTATCTACATGTGAAGCTAAGTACGTAGCTGCTTCCAGTTGTTGTTCTTAGGTTTTATGGATACAACAACAAATGCGCGACTACGGTTTGAAATTTCTTACTACACCTATTTTTGTAGATAACACTGCTGCTATATCTATAACTAAGAACCCGGTAAGTCACTCTAAAACAAAACATATTGACATACGGTATCACTTCATCTGTGATTTCTACGAGAAGAAGTTGATCACCATTGAAAAAATTTACACTGAAGAACAAAACGCTGATCTTTTTGCTAAAGCTTTCGATAAAAACAGATTTTTGTATGTTGGGGCTAAATGGTATTAAGAACATGGGCGATGCGAAAGTGAGTGATCCCGAGGTCATGGATTCTTGTAACAACTCAGTTTTCCAAAGTAATATTTATAAACCTTCACCCGACCCGTCTTTATTTTCGGGGGATTTAAATCAATATAAAATATTATTTATTATTTTGTTTATTATAATAGTTATTAAAGTATTATTATTTATTATATAATAAAACTTTGAAAAATGTGCAAATATTACCCAAACTCAAACTTTAATCCTTGTTGTTCCCCCCTCTAATCTCCGGGGACTAATCTACAACTATGTTATATAATAATATTTTCCTAACTCATCTAACCCATATAACCCATCTCCCGAACCCGTATATATGACCCAAATAGCAATCTTCTTTAAGTTTTCTTGGACAACAATCTTCAATTATAAACGGAATTGATCACACCATATCATTGGTATGCTTAATGCGACCTTAACTGTGACAATCGTCAATTTCAGGTTAACTCCGTTAACTCAACTCCGTCAATTCAAACTTAAGATCACTGAATCTATAACGCACACCTCGTTACATTTAAACTAGGGTTTAAATGACGCTTAACACTTACTACATGTGTAGTCTTTCGGGAATTGCACCGAAACGCAAACGAGTTGACGCAAACGATTGGTGAATAAACGAAAAACGTCAAAACAGTAATTATGTGAAAATTATGCGTTAGACTTATGTGTTATGTGATAACGTTGTTATAAACGTTAACTCAATGTACTATAACTAGTTAATTAAGCTAGCAAAACAACAATTGAAAGTTGAGGGACTTGAGTGTAACATATATTATTATAAATAATACTAAACCTAAAACCCTAACTCATTATTTCTTTCTCTTCCAAAATCCCGATCGGAACTTTCCCCTTGGCTCCTTGGCTGCCGTCAACATACACACACATACATACACTCAATCTCAAGCTCTTGATTGAAGATTAAGGTGCTAGGAAGGTATAATCGACTATCCTATGCATCCTTTATACTTGATTTTGATGTTCAATGGGTTAATTGAAAACTCTAAAAGCCGATTTTATGTGTATATGTAGTTAATATGATTGTTGTTGATTGGATGATGATTTGATTACTAGATTGGATATTGTTACATGTTAATTGCTTGTGTCTTTGATTTGAGTTCAAACAAAAACCCTAATCATGTATGTAATGTGTAATTGATGTGCATGGATAGTGATTATGGAGTCTAGAGTGTTATATGAATGAATTATGGTTCATAGATAGTTAATATGTTGAGTTTGGATGCAAACAGTTTCTGGAAAGATTGTGTTATTGATGTTTAATTGACTGTAACAAAGTGTAAATGTGAAATTGGTTGAGATTATTGATACTACAATAAACTAGGTTGAGTCTAGTTTCTAAAGAATATAAACTTGTAATTTTTGGACAAGTAAAGGTTAACTTTTATGATTTTACAAAAACGTTGTGCAAAGCTGTTAGACCTGCTGTTAGGTTGTTTTGTAAATGTTATATCTCATGAACTACGAGACCAATTGGGTTGGTTGCACTTCTGGAAGTTGACTTATTGAGTTAGGAACCTAACTCAAGTGGTCTTGCATTTATTGGATTTTTCGTTTAACGGGAATTTCAAATAACATTCTGTTGCGCATGAATTTGACTGTTATAAGTTAGCTGTAATGATTTGATGATTGTGAGAAACCTATGTGGAATAAAAATATAATAAAATATGTTATGGAAACCTAAGACATATGTGCTTTTGTGATGATTTTTGGTAAATTAATTGAGATGCTATGATCGGTGGAATAGTACAATCTTTCAAGTAGAATTTCTGTCTCGGTGAAACTAACTGCTGAGTTTTGTGAAAATGCATGATACATGATACTTGCTATATAATTGTTATGTTTTGACCAAATTGCCCTTGCGGGGAATAATGGCTAGGTAATTGTCATGATTTGACCAAATTGCCCTCATGGGGAATAATGGCTAGTTAATTGTTATGTGTTGACCAAATTGCCCTTACGGGGAGTAATTGCTAGTGATGTACTTTATGAATACATGACACATAAATAATTGCTTACACATGTAACGTATCACAAATACATTTGTTAAAGTCACACACGATTCACAAACGAAACACGAAATATGTTATGTGCATAGGTATTATGTGCCGGGTCTAGAGACTCTATAATATTCCGACACTTAGAGAAATCTCTTTGTTGTTTTAGAACGCTAGAGAGAGTTTTTCTGTGACGCGCATCTTGGTGATTTAATTTGGGAATTTCTTCGCAAACAGTGAGTTTCACTTTCCCCTTTTAAACTTTTTAAACGCTTTTCACTTGGGGGAGATAACATACTCCGGAACGCATTTAAGATTTTGTTAATATAGATTATATATCACTTGTAAAGACTAAGTGGCAAACGCAATAACTAAAGTCTTTCATAACATCGAACCGGTTAATATTTGGATAATAGCGAGTCACTGTTGAGTAGTACTACTGGGTTTGACAAACCCCACCCAACGCTAAACTCGACTGGAGGTCGAGTGGGTGTAATCTTGGCTAAACACATACCATGGTCTGGATGACCTGGTGGCAAGGCAAATGATAAACAGTCAGCTTCGGTGTCAAACACTTAGTGATACTTGTTTTATAGGCTAGCTACCTATAGATATATAATTGACATAATACTATCTGGTAACGCAAAACGCTGTAACGCAAAACGCTGTAACGCAAACTGCTGAACGCAAAACTCTAAACGCTTTATTTTTATATAACTTGTGAACTCACCAACCTTGTGTTGACACTTTTAGTATGCTATTCTCAGGTAGCCGAGGCGGGCGCGCGGTTTAGGAACATGCATTGCTTGAAACATTTTTAATTATGAAAAACTTATTTTAAACTATTATCATTGGGTTTTAAGTCGTCCTGCGTGACGTAACATTGTTTGCTATGGTTTTACGCTTCCGCGTTAAATTACTCGTAAACGTTTTCATGGTTTTGAAATTTTGTTTTATGGTTTGATTATAACTAATGATTCCGATCCTGTTAGTTCACACCCTCTGACGGTAAAACTCCGTTAGTGGATTTTGAGGGTGTGACAGATTGGTATCAGAGCCATTGGTTATAGCGAACTAGAAGCTGCATGCATACTAGACTATAACCGCGATGACCCATTAATTATAATGATACGCACTGTATAGATTTGTGTAGTCTTTGTTATCTTATCTCTTTACCTCTTTCACTCATACGCGCGCGCATACACGGCTTACCTGTAGGAATGTCGATGCCACCCTCATCATCGTTTGATCCGATGACTCATGCTCACGGGAAGGAAACGCAGTTACCTGCCGCATCGCCACCCCAAGTAGTCCCGGAACTCGAGAGGTACCGCTTATCCGGAGGCATGTACGAAAACGAAGTTAGCTGGGATTGGTACCCTAACATGATCAGACGTATGGTCTATCGCGAACAAGTTCCCCCGTTACCTCACCCGAACCACCCTGCTTATCCCAACACCCTACCACCCATAACCGAACCTGTAGAGCGAGTTCTCGCAGCTGTTGTTTCATGTTTGGAGCGTGACGTGGGTTACATGCGCTATACGAGAGCGAACGTTTCTGGACTGTTAAAAGACGGAACCGAGACTAAGGAGGAGATTGCCCGCATGGCAGCGGCAATGAAGGAAATGCAAGAGGCTAGTGATCAACAGATGAAAATTATGAGAAAGATACAAGCCGAGATGATAGACTTGCAAGAGCAACTCCAAGTAGCAAGGACCCGAACCGAGATAGCTCTAGAGCGCTGCGATGTCTTACAAATGCAACTTGCTCAGAACGCAGCCGAACCTGAGGCAGAGCCTGAGGCCGAACCTGAGGCAGAGCCTGAAGAGGAACCTGAAGAAGATCCCGAAGAGGAGCCTGAGGAGGATCCCGAGGAGGAACCCGAAGAAGAACCGGAGGAAGAACCGACTGAGGAGGAGGCACACTCAGAGGTGTCCTCAGATGATGACATCTAGTGATGATGACACTTAGATGGAGGGGTTGTCTCCATCCTAACTATTATTTTCTATGATTTTAAGGATTGATTGGAAATACTTTGTAGCGAATACAATGGTTTTAATCATGAATTATTAATTAGATTAATATATGGTTGTGATGTGATGTTGTTTCTTATTTCTTTCTTACCTATCTTTTTATTACATGTATGGTGTGTTGTATATGAAAGAAAAATTCATGTTTAACATTTTATACTGTAATTCTAGGAAATGGCTGGAAGAAACGCTGGACACGGACGTGGTAACATCAACTTGACTGCAGCTGAACTCCAAACTCTGCTGAATGACCATGCGGCGGCCGCTCTAGCCGCACACGTTCAGAATCAAGCTAGAGGTCCAAGTGGAACGTGTACCTTCAAGAATTACCTTGACTGCAAGCCCAGTTCGTTTAAGGGCACTAAGGGAGCTATAGGCTTCCTGCGTTGGGCTAAGAAGGCCGAGTCGGCATTTGAGATGTGTAATTGTCCCCCTGCCAGTAGGGTCAATTCGCTGCTGGAACACTTGAGGATTCTGCTCTCACTTGGTGGAATTCGAACGTGCAGATCCTTGGATTGGAACTGGCTAACGCGATGAACTGGGAGGAGTTCAAAAACATGATGCGAGAAGAGTACTGTCCAAGAGAAGAGATTTCGAAGTTAGAGTCAGAATTTTGGTCACTGAAGATGGTGGGCTCAGAGATCGAAGCCTACACTACCCGTTCTCACGAGCTAGCGGTGATGTGTCCGCGAATGGTAGATCCGCCGAGTAAGAGGATTGAAATGTATATTGATGGGTTAGCACCGCAGATTCAGGGCATGGTGACGTCTTCCAGACCAGCCACGATTCAACAGGCGATCCGTTTAGCTCACAAACTGACGGATCAAGCTGTGACCCAAGGTGCGTTACCACCTAGGGGATCAACCACTAAAGCCCGTGACAACCCGAGTAATGACAACAACAGCAACAGCAACCCGAGCAGCGGAAAGAGGAAGTTTGACAACACCAGATCCTCATCTTCGAACCTCCCACAGCAACAACACTACCGCAAGCCCGAATTCACTCGAAGCTTCAACAATCAGAATCACAACAACAATAACAACGGTAGCGGGCAAGGTTCGAGTGGATATGAAGGGAAATATCCGAAGTGCAATAGGTGCAACTATCATCATGTTGGCCCGTGTGACCATGTCAAGTGTCAGAGATGCGGAAAGATGGGTCACCAGGCGAAGGAATGTAGAGGAGACCTTGCGGCAAAGGGTGCTCCTAAACCACCTACGACGACAAAGGGATGTTTCGAATGTGGGCAGGAAGGTCATTTCAAGAAAGATTGCCCCAAGCTGAAACAGAACGACAACAATGGAGGTAATGGAAGTGGCAGTAGTGGTGGAAGCAATGGCAAAGGAAGAGCTTTTGTAATTTGGTCGGGTCAAGCCCGCAATGATCCGCACGTGGTGACTGGTAAGTTCCCTGTGAACGATTGTTTTGCTTCTGTATTGTTTGACACTGGAGCTGATAGGAATTTTGTGTCGAAAGCCTTTAGCCAACTCTTAGACTTAACTCCAACTCCGTTAGATGCTAAGTTTCCTGTTGAATTAGCTTACGGTAAGACTGTAGTAACGACTCATGTACTTGCGGGATGTAAGCTAAAACTGTCAGGTCATGTCTTTGATATCGACCTTATTCCTTTTTCGCTTAGTAGTTTCGATGTCGTTGTCGGCATGGACTGGTTATCCAAGAACCGAGCGGAGATTATATGTCACGACAAGATAGTTCACATTACTACCCCTTCCGGCGAGATCATTTCGGTCCGAGGTGAGAGAAGCGGCATGACCACCAGCGTTATTACCCTCATGAAGGCGCAGAAGTACCTGCGAAAGGGTCATCCGGAAATTTTGGCGCAGATTGTTGAGAAACCCGCGGAGGAGAAGCGAATTGAAGATATACCAGTTGTGCAAGATTTTCCGGAAGTTTTCCCGGATGATTTGCCTGGACTCCCTCCTATACGACAAGTCGAATTCCAAATCGAGTTGACACCCGGTGCAACACCCATAGCACGAGCCCCGTATCGGCTCGCACCGGCGGAGCTTCAGGAGTTGTCCACTCAGTTGCAAGATTTGTTGGATAAGGGTTTTATCCGACCTAGCTCATCGCCATGGGGAGCCCCTGTCTTGTTTGTCCGAAAGAAGGACGGGACTTTCCGCATGTGTATCGACTACCGGGAGTTGAACAAGGTGACGGTCAAGAACCGTTATCCTTTACCCCGAATTGATGATTTGTTTGACCAGCTTCAAGGATCGAGTTACTACTCGAAGATCGATCTGCGATCTGGTTATCACCAACTAAGAGTGCGCGAAGAAGATATCTCAAAGACGGCTTTCAGAACACGGTATGGTCACTACGAGTTTTCGGTTATGCCTTTTGGCCTAACCAACGCACCAGCCGTATTCATGGATCTCATGAATCGAGTATGCAAGGCGTACCTCGACAAGTTTGTGATTGTTTTCATTGATGATATTCTCGTCTACTCCAAGAACGAGGCTGACCATGAAGAACACTTAAGGGTAATTCTGGAATTATTGAAGAAGGAACAACTGTATGCTAAACTCTCGAAATGTGAGTTTTGGCTTCGCGAGGTTCAATTTTTAGGACATGTGATCAACGAGAATGGTATCCATGTCGATCCCGGTAAGGTAGAGGCCATCAAAAACTGGGAAGCACCTAAGACTCCGACTGAGGTGCCGCAATTCCTAGGACTGGCCGGCTACTACCGACGTTTCATCGAGGGATTTTCAAAGATTGCTCAACCCCTCACCGCTTTGACTCACAAAGGCACTAAGTACAATTGGGGTGACGCGTAAGAATCCGCTTTTCAACTGTTGAAAACCAAACTCTGTAGCGCCCCTATTCTAGCCCTCCCCGAGGGAACGGAAAATTTTGAGGTACACTGTGACGCATCTATACAAGGTCTCAGTTGTGTGCTGATGCAACTCGAGAAGGTTATAGCTTACGCCTCTCGACAACTACGGGTTCACGAGAAGAACTACACGACCCATGATTTGGAACTCGGAGCTGTGGTGTTTGCCCTTAAGATATGGAGGCATTACTTGTACGGTACCAAGTTTACCATTTACACCGACCACAAGAGTCTCCAGCATATCTACGATCAGAAGGAGCTGAACATGCGACAGCGTCGTTGGGTCGAGCTGCTCAAGGATTATGATTGTGCCATCAAGTACCACCCTGGCAAGGCCAATGTAGTGGCCGACGCCCTTAGTAGAAAAGAAACAGATAAGCCCAGACGAGTGCGAGCATTGCAACTCACGATTCATGCAAACTTACCCGACCAGATTCGCGAGGCGCAACTTGAAGCTTTGAAAGATGATAATCTTCCATCGGAACTCATGTGGGGCATGAACAAGCAACTTGAAACCAGATCGGACGGGGTCCGATATTTTGAGAACCGGATTTGGGTTCCACGGTTCGGAGAGTTGAGAACCCTGGTGATGGACGAAGTACACAAGTCTCGATATTCTATCCACCCTGGCTCAGATAAAATGTATCATGATTTAAAGGCACTTTACTGGTGGCCGAACATGAAAGCCGATATTGCCACCTACGTGAGCAAATGCTTGACTTGTGCCAGAGTCAAGATAGAATACCAGAAACCATCTGGTCTACTGCAACAACCGGAACTCCCAATGTGGAAATGGGAACACATCTCAATGTATTTTATCACGGGTTTACCTAAGACACCGACGGGATGCGATACCATCTGGGTGATCGTTGACCGGTTGACTAAGTCTGCACACTTCTTAGTGATTAAGGAATCGGACAAAATGGAAAGACTGACTCGCGTCTACATGAAGGAAGTAGTGTCTAGACACGGAGTGCCTGTCTCAATCATTTATGATCAAGATTCTCGTTTCACTTCGCACTTTTGGAAGTCACTACAAAGCGCACTAGGCACCCGTCTTGATATGAGCACAGCATACCATCCTCAGACGGATGGCCAAAGTGAACGAACTATTCAGACCCTGGAGGATATGTTGCGTGCATGCGTATTGGATTTCAGAAAAAGTTGGGAACCTCACTTACCTTTGGTAGAGTTTTCGTATAATAACAGCTACCACGCAAGTATTAAAGCAGCGCCGTTTGAAGCGTTGTACGGACGGAAGTGTCGATCACCACTCTGCTGGGCAGAGGTGGGAGACAGCCAAATCACTGGTCCAGAACTGGTACTCGAAACTTTGGAAAAGATTATTCAAATCCGAAATCGCATGGCAGCAGCACGAGATCGCCAAAAGAGTTACGCCGACAAGCGCCGAAAGCCTCTCGAATTTCAAGTGAATGACCAAGTGTTACTCAAAGTCTCACCTTGGAAAGGTGTGGTTCGCTTTGGAAAGCGAAACAAACTCAACCCACGATATGTTGGTCCCTATCGAATAACTGAGCGCATTGGTCCGGTGGTGTACCGACTGGACCTACCAACGGAACTCAGTGGCGTACACAATGTATTCCACGTGTCCAATTTGAAGAAATGCCTATCTGATGAAACCCAAGTAGTCCCTTTGGAGGAACTACAAGTTGATGAACAGTTACGTTTCATTGAAGAACCAGTCGAAGTTTTGGATTGGGAAACCAAAACGCTCAAGCACAGCAAAATTCCAATCCTTAAGGTTCGTTGGAACTCGAGACGTGGACCGGAGTTCACGTGGGAACGCGAGGATCAAATGATGAAAAAGTACCCTCACCTTTTTGAAGGGATGACCAAACACAGAAAACCGCGAAACCCGGCAAACCGTCAGAAATCACCGGTGACACTCATCACGACTTGACTCAAATTTTCGGGACGAAAATTCTTTAACATGGGAATGATGTGACAATCGTCAATTTCAGGTTAACTCCGTTAACTCAACTCCGTCAATTCAAACATAAGATCACTGAATCTATAACGCACACCTCGTTACATTTAAACTAGGGTTTAAATGACGCTTAACACTTACTACATGTGTAGTCTTTCGGGAATTGCACCGAAACGCAAACGAGTTGACGCAAACGATTGGTGAATAAACGAAAAACGTCAAAACAGTAATTATGTGATAATTATGTGTTAGACTTATGTGTTATGTGATAACGTTGTTATAAACGTTAACTCAATGTACTAGAACTAGTTAATTAAGCTAGCAAAACAACAATTGAAAGTTGAGGGACTTGAGTGTAACATATATTATTATAAATAATACTAAACCTAAAACCCTAACTCATTATTTCTTTCTCTTCCAAAATCCCGATCGGAACTTTCCCCTTGGCTCCTTGGCTGCCGTCGACATACACACACATACATACACTCAATCTCAAGCTCTTGATTGAAGATTAAGGTGCTAGGAAGGTATAATCGACTATCCTATGCATCCTTTATACTTGATTTTGATGTTCAATGGGTTAATTGAAAACTCTAAAAGCCGATTTTATGTGTATATGTAGTTAATATGATTGTTGTTGATTGGATGATGATTTGATAACTAGATTGGATATTGTTACATGTTAATTGCTTGTGTCTTTGATTTGAGTTCAAACAAAAACCCTAATCATGTATGTAATGTGTAATTGATGTGCATGGATAGTGATTATGGAGTCTAGAGTGTTATATGAATGAATTATGGTTCATAGACAGTTAATATGTTGAGTTTGGATGCAAACAGTTTCTGGACAGATTGTGTTATTGATGTTTAATTGACTGTAACGAAGTGTAAATGTGAAAATTGGTTGAGATTATTGATACTACAGTAAACTAGGTTGAGTCTAGTTTCTAAAGAATATAAACTTGTAATTTTTTGACAAGTAAAGATTAACTTTTATGATTTTACAAAAACGTTGTGCAAAGCCGTTAGACCTGCTGTTAGGTTGTTTTGTAAATGTTATATCTCATGAACTACGAGACCAATTGGGTTGGTTGCACTTCTGGAAGTTGACTTATTGAGTTAGGAACCAAACCCAAGTGGTCTTGCATTTATTGGATTTTTCGTTTAACGGGAATTTCAAATAACATTCTGTTGCGCATGAATTTGACTGTTATAAGTTTGCTGTAATGATTTGATGATTGTGAGAAACCTATGTGGAATAAAAATATAATAAAATATGTTATGGAAACCTAAGACATATGTGCTTTTGTGATGATTTTTGGTAAATTAATTGAGATGCTATGATCGGTGGAATAGTACAATCTTTCAAGTAGAATTTCTGTCTCGGTGAAACTAACTGCTGAGTTTTGTGAAAATGCATGATACATGATACTTGCTATATAATTGTTATGTTTTGACCAAATTGCCCTTGCGGGGAATAATGGCTAGTTAATTGTCATGATTTGACCAAATTGCCCTCATGGGGAATAATGGCTAGTTAATTGTTATGTGTTGACCAAATTGCCCTTACGGGGAGTAATTGCTAGTGATGTACTTTATGAATACATGACACGTAAATAATTGCTTACACATGTAACGTATCACAAATACATTTGTTAAAGTCACACACGATTCACAAACGAAACACGAAACATGTTATGTGCATAGGTATTATGTGCCGGGTCTAGAGACTCGATAATATTCCGACACTTAGAGAAATCTCTTTGTTGTTTTAGAACGCTAGAGAGAGTTTTTCTGTGACGCGCATCTTGGTGATTTAATTTGGGAATTTCTTCGCAAACAGTGATTTTCACTTTCCCCTTTTAAACTTTTTAAACGCTTTTCACTTGGGGGAGATAACATACTCCGGAACGCATTTAAGATTTTGTTAATATAGATTATATATCACTTGTAAAGACTAAGTGGCAAACGCAATAACTAAAGTCCTTCATAACATCGAACCGGTTAATATTTGGATAATAGCGAGTCATTGTTGAGTAGTACTACTGGGTTTGACAAACCCCACCCAACGCTAAACTCGACTGGAGGTCGAGTGGGTGTAATCTTGGCTAAACACATACCATGGTCTGGATGACCTGGTGGCAAGGCAAATGATAAACAGTCAGCTTCGGTGTCGAACACTTAGTGATACTTGTTTTATAGGCTAGCTACCTATAGATATATAATTGACATAACACTATCTGGTAACGCAAAACGCTGTAACGCAAAACGCTTAACGCAAACCGCTGAACGCAAAACGCTAAACGCTTTATTTTTATATAACTTGTGAACTCACCAACCTTGTGTTGACACTTTTAGTATGTTATTCTCAGGTAGCCGAGGCGGGCGCGCGGTTTAGTAACATGAATTGCTTGAAACATTTTTAATTATGAAAAACTTATTTTAAACTATTATCATTTGGTTTTAAGTCGTCCTGCGTGACGTAACATTGTTTGCTATGGTTTTACGCTTCCGCATTAAATTACTCGTAAACGTTTTCATGGTTTTGAAATTTTATTTTATGGTTTGATTATAACTAATGATTCCGATCTTGTTAGTTCACACCCTCTGACGGTAAAACTCCGTTAGTGGATTTTGAGGGTGTGACATTAACCGACTAATAATTATTTTATATATATATATATATATATATATATATTTGTATAAATAAATTATATCACTTACGATAAAACTTTGATAATAAAATTGAAAATAAATTAATGCAATATTTAATCCTCATTTAGAACACCCCCAATCATCATCGAACGCTTATCTAGTTTTAGATTCATTGTTGAAATCGTAGTTATTTTTTTCCGCCATTATTGTTACTTAGGATTCTCGTCGGTAAACCCCGAAGTGCCTGACGTACCGCTTTCTTACCAATTAATTTATCTCTTGCTTAATCGCTAAGGGGAGTACCACATTTCCCTCTTTTTACTCGTTTTTCCACGTTTTGGGGATATATGATTAAATTATATTTCTCATATATACTTATACACAAAACTGCAACTATTGTCTTATGTGTTAACAATTTATACCTTACTTGTTTATGTGCTTATATGCTTTACGTGAACCGCATTCGGAGAGGTCCAACATAATCTCATAATAGTATGATCATACGCCAATCGTTATAGCTTTGTGCTTCTAGACATCTTAATTATACTTGCTCATTGGTTGATTTGTTATCCTCATATGACTTGTTACAATTACTTATTTTCTATGTGAACATTTAAACTGGTGTGTTGCTCACTCAACCTTGTGTTGATAAAACCATTCTATTTTTAACGCATTTGCAGGTTATCGTTTGATGTGAAGTAACTGAAGTACAAGATCACTTAAGGATTTATGCTAGAAGAATTTAAATGGGACAATATTAGTTATGACTTTATATTTGTTTGATGTTTTATTTGTTTCTGGGATATTGTAATGAATATTTGGTTGAAATTATTAAATAGATATTTAAATTTATAATGTTGCATCATAGTTACCTTTGAAAAGCTGTGAGCGATCAGTTCGCGCCTCGGCATTTCCGTCGTAGGTTGGGGTGATTCTAACCTTTGAGTAACCGTTCACCAGGTCACTTTTCTTTGTAAATATTTTTTTTTTAAAATGGTTTTTGTTTATTAGGGGGGGGGGAGGGTATGATTTGGGAAAAATACAAAAACAATTTGAAAAATCTTAAAAGTCAAAAACATTTTGGTTGGGGAAAAATACAAAAATAATTTGAAAAATCTTAAAAGTAAAAAACATTTGAAAAGGTATAAAATCCAAAAACATTGAAAAATGTTTCAAATACAAAAACAATAGAAAATGCTCCTAAAAATGAGTTTTGAAGCATAAAAGGAAAATGATAGTACATTGATCATCTTGTTCCAAGTACCGGTAAAAATGAGGTCTAAAAGTCTATTGATTAATGTCGGTGCGTTGGTAGGCTTTGAAAAAACAAACAAGGGAATAAGTGATATAAACCTAAGTAGCCAAATTGGAATGGGTTAGCATTCTAGCATTAAAGTCTTGGTGATGACGGCAGACAATTAATAACATGTCATACTCAAGCCTTATGTTTTAGTAGATCACAAAAAATAAAGTGTTTTAAGCGTCTAGTACACAATCTACATTTCAACGGTGTATGGTTTTATAGCCTTAAATCATATATTGATGGGATGTACTAGGTTTCTGGAGCCATTGAGGTCTTTATGCGGTTTATCATTTGGGTATTTATTTTGGTAAATATTTAAAAGTGTGCTCTAAGAGCGAACCGTTAGTCATTAAACTCTGAACACTTTGTACTTTGTACAACTCTCATTACTGACTTGATCAAAACACGCTATTAGTTATATATTGTTCCTCCCTTGTCCGCGTCTTAATACCAATAAGAAACAGACCCCAGGGGATACAATGTCTGCAATTCAACAAATGAATTCGTGCATACTCATACATGGTAAAGGAAACATAGGGTATTGCTTGATAACGGGGGTATGCCTTGTTGTGGAAAATTGTTGTTATGATTGCCAAATTAAAAGTTTTAAATGTTTTGATCCACTGGTTCGAATGTTTAAGTCAAGTTGGGGTGACATGGTAAAAATCAAATTAACCCTGAGTCAATATTAGAATCTAATCATGTTCTGATATTATGTGCTTAATTGAACCCTAATCATATCACTGGTGTCTCTGAATCTGTTCTTTTAAAACATTAACTGAACAATAATACCAATGAGAATACTTAACATCGGATATAATAAAGCCAAAATATTAAACCTTGATGGTAGAATGGATTGATCAATATGATTCCTTGCTCAACTCACAAAAATATGTTCTTTCTGTGTGTACTTAGTTCTTATTTTGATATATTTTTGTTTTGATTACATCTTTTAGTCATAAAACCGAAAAGATTTTACTTTTCTGTATTCTTTTTCGATTTTGGTGAATGGTTAATCGGGTTTATATATCCGAGAATCTGCATCGAGTGGTTGTTTTAACAAAAACATTCAAAACTGGGATTTAAAGTTCAAGTGAATTTTTCAAGGTCATTAATTTGGACTTGATTAAGTTCAAAAATGTGAAAATGGTTGTTTAAAATCAAAATTGTTCAATACTGAGTTTTAAATTTCAAGAGGATTCATCAACGTCATTCATTTGGACTTGATTGGGATCGTATGTGTGAAATTTTTCATGTTTAAATGTTGTTTGAAAGTTTCAACGTATAAGTATTTAACTTATATGGTGTATAAGTCGTAATGACTTATACGGCGTATAAGTAAAATAGTTATATGGGCATATAAAGAATATACTTATATGGAAATATTATAGTTTATAATATAATATTAGTTAGATGGTTCTAGTGGGTTACTGTAGACGTGAGTCTCGAGACAAGCCGACAAACAGATAGATTGTATTAATACTCAGATATGATTGATGCATCTCACAATTTATATCTTCTACACTTTGATCAATCTTTCGGTTTCTATTTCAAGTTAAAATCTTCACTGAAATTCTCTATCTTGAGGTATGTATATCCGATAATCATATATTGCATGTGTGTTAAATCATTGAAATGGGTCTTTCAGAAGTTAGAATATGAGATGTTAAAACTATAATCGTTGTTGATGTATTATAGTTCTTGTTGATATTGTTGAATATAATTGTTAGATCTTATATTTAATAGCTTGTGTAAAACTGAGTTACTTATTGTGTTTGTTTGGAACTGCATATGACTATTGATGATTCAAAGGATGATGAAGATATGGTTTACTCAAGGGTTTGCAAGGAAAGGACGAAAGGATGGTTACTAGAATCCATTTCAAGTCTAATGTCTGCAAGATGGTGGATTATTTCTCATAATATCATATGTCCGAATATTGGATAGTGTTCAGAATCTATGATGGCCTTTTCTTGAAAAATATTTTCACCATCACTACTATAGATTAGACCAAGGTCAACCGAGTGAATCTTCGGGTGCTTGGGGTGTTGTCAAGCACACATGGGTAATTTGATAGATCAAAACTTTGAAGTTATATGACCGATGTCTACTATATCTACAAATCGTACAAATCGGAATTAAAGTTTTGGAATAACAGATTACAATTTTCAAAGATCTATTTTTATCCAAGAGGGAGTTTATTGGTGCAATAGTGTCTAATGCTAGGTCTTACGGGTATAGTTAAAAGACTGAAAGTGTCAATATTAGAATCTGTTAAGATCCGTATAAGTGTAAGCCAGCGTATGAGACTTATACGCGGTGTATAAGTCTTATACGCTAGGAAGACTTATACGGGTCATAGGCATGTGCATAAATAGATGCTTACATGTCATATTTTGTAACAGTTTTCTGAATTTGATCAGAGAGACAGAGATCATAGTGTACTTTGAATATTATACCAATCTAATGATGTTTATGAGTTAATGTGTTAAAATTCCTTTATGATATGTTTCTACAATATTATTTAGTATAGTGAACAAATTATTATCGATCCGTATCGTATCGTTTTACACGTATATGATGATGTATATGATCCGAAACAAGGTCTTTCAGAAATTCTATGTGGACAAGCTATGTGAATGACATGTCTACATATTATGTTGCTTTAATATATTAATAAGATTACTCTTTTCACATGTTTTAATTTAATAATAATCAATGGGTAGATGTGGCCTACCATGGACCAAACATTTGGGTTTCTTTGGTTTTCAAAACTCAACCAAGTTTTCATCATATGCTTTCCCTATATACATATGTAGGGGAGAAATATTTTGAGAACTTGTTGAGTTTTAAGAATTTTGACAAACTCAGTTGTAGTTACACATTTAATTAAATTCTTGGTTTTTTGTGGTTATTAATTTTAAATTTAATATTAAGAGATGAGAGGCAATGAAATAATATTTAATAATGAAAGGGTACAAAGGTAAACACTCACAATATAATACCAAATTATTTTTCATTATATTTTTAGTTTAATATTGTATTTTATTTATAACTGACACACACATATATATACATATATATATATATATATATTAGTTTTGGCCCCAAAAGAAGCGTGCCTCGGCTGGGAGTGTGACTCACACACCCTCCTAGCCGGCACTTAAAATATTAAACATCAAGCTTACCAAAGAAAACTAAATTGTTTTAACATGTATTTTAGCTAAAGTTATAATTTCCATTTCAAGGGGCATTGATAAATGAGTAAGACCATGTGTAGTCATAAAGCCTCACTACCAGGCATTATGCGTCATATGGCGTCCAGTCAGAGTTAATGTTTTTTACAAAAAAACAAGATGTTGTCATAAAACCCCACCCCTAGACGTTATGCGGCATGTGACACCCAGTCACTATTAATTATTTTTTTAAATAATAATTCATTTAAATAATTAGATATAAAATTAAAAAAACTACATTAAAATTAAAAAAATACATTACACTCACAAATAAAAATTAAATAAAAATAAAAAAATGTACATTAAATTAAAAAAATACCACAATAAATAATAATAAGACTACATGTTGTATTTTTCAAAAATTTTCGCCTGCCGAATGGCTTTTAGGGATTGGACTCTCGGTGTCATTGTCCATTTCAGTCCTTTTAAGTGCTTCGACGGTGTCCAAATTTACTTGAATGTTTATTTCCTTAAAATGACTTTCCATTTCGGCATCGAACCCGTTGCCGACGACGACGCGGCCCCTTTCCCCTTTCCCTTACCCTTGATTCTTCTCCCCCCCCCCCCCGGTCAAGGCATCTCGATAATATCCGCATAAGGATTCCCAGCTTCATTATCTCTTAGGTTGAAGTTTTGAGCGTCGGAACGGGGCGTGTCTGGATCAACCGAAGACGATATTTTAGACCTTTTTTAACACGGACCACCTTCGGTGTTGGCCTCCATAACCGGGCCTCATTTTGGGTGAAACCTCATGTATTATTTCCAAATGTCAAAGTAATTGAAGCTCCCCTTGACCTTATGTTGATACTTTGTCAATGCCCTTTCCATTATTTCCGCGTTAGAGACACCGCTACTCCACGTTCGAGTCATCCGAATGTGAACCGTATGGAAACTCGTGCATTTGGTGTTGATGTCATTCCATTTAGACTGTAACGAATCTTTTTCTCGATGCGAGTCCCCGCCAAGTTCGTGGAACAACTCTTTAATTTTGTGCCAAAATACATCCGTTTGTTAATAGTTCGCTAAAAAAATAAAAACATTACAAGTTCAATGTTTGTTCTAAGAAAAAATTTAAAAATATCTATATTTTTTAAAAAAACCAAGCACGAGCACATAGTTCGCACTCATCGATACTCCACGGTATGGTGTTCTTTTTAGCCTGAGCTTCGCCGGCGGGCTTCTTTGCGTGTTTTCTCTGGCGTCCGCATTGGCTCGAACCGCTGCGAGTCTCCGAGACGGGTTGTGGCTCCGGGTTTATTTGTGTCTCCGGCACCGTCTCGTCGTCGGGTTGGGAACCCGAACCGGCAAAAATGTTTGTGGTTGGGTTTTGGAAACCGGGCACTGTATTCGGTAAAGGGGCTCCGGAACTAAGATATTGCATGTACGCGGCCATATGCGATTCGAACGGATACGTGGATTGATGGGCGGGGACGGTTGGAATCGGGGCGGTGGATGGGTTCGGTTGTGGATTTTGGTTGCTTGCATTGCCTTGACGGGAAAATTGACCAAAACCGAGAACGTTTTGGTTGTTATTAAACGGAAACATTTTGGTAGTAGAAAGAAATGTGTAAAAATTATTTGGTAGAGAAGTAGTAGAAAGAAATGTGTTAAAAAAATGAGGTTTGGGTTTGTTTATATAGTATAGTTTAGTTAATATTTTAAAAAGTCTTTTTTTAAATCCAACGGTAATATTAACGGATCCTTTTTTTGATTTGCGAGCCATTTACAACGTTGTACATATAACGCCTAAAAAAATACCCCAAAACGTGGGGTAGGGGTGCGTTCTCCGACGTTTTGGGCCAAAGCGCACCCCCAAAACGCCCTAGTACGGGTGGTCTAAGAAGGCATTGATGACGATTTGGAAAGAGTTGTATTCAACCAGTTCGAACGTGCTTAAAAGTGTCGTCTACTGAAATCCTTTGGCCACCTCTGCCGCCACTACCTGGCTGTACGACGTTGGTCGTTGTCCACCACAGTAGTTGAGTGATGTCGTCGCAACTACGCTACAAATCGTAGCACGCAGTCTCATCATTTGATCATCAAAGGCCATCAACCATGTGCAAGTATTAATCAACATTTTAACTAACTATTCGAAATCGAAACCCATTGTCCACAATAGGTTTTAACCCCACACATTTTGGTGTGGCGGAAAATGTGGTTTAATGTCAATTTGGTGGTCAGATGTTCGATCCCCTTTAGAGGTAAATGTATATAATATTTAGTTGTTAATAAAAACATAGTGTGTATTCCAACAGGTTTCACAGTCATTTCAAACGATGTTATATCACGTGGTGAAAAAAAACTCGTTCCTATAATCGTTTTGCTATATTGTAACTTAGACACGTGCCTTGCCTATCCGATTATCATTTCCTAACAACTTTTATTGTTTAAATATATGAAAATAAATCACTCATAGATTTACATAACGTTAATCCTTAAATACCACAAGTGATGAACCGTGACATCGTGCAAAATTAGAAATCTTAGTATCACAGGGATTTGGATGGTTAGCCATTCCATAATGAACTAACACATTCAATAAACGTCTTGTACCCTTTAACCTATCCAAAATTGGCATTCAATTGCTCATGCCACCTGACTACAGTCCTAGCCACCTGGAACTATTATAGTTGTCTATCTCAGGAAAAAGTCCCAATCCATTGGATCTAAAGTGTTAATGGTTGAGATTGAAAGTTCTAAATCCATATTGTGTTATATGTTAATAGTGTTTAAAATGGTAAACTCGTATTTAATTTGTAACTCATTCAAATTAAATGCTCCAAATTATTTAGTCAAATCAACGCAAAACATGTATTTTAACCAATTTAATGCTTAGACCATGTGTAGTGGTTTTAACTAATTTTTTAGTTAAATTGACATCCGGGCACAATGTAGGCAAAAATAAATTCACTAAATTCCCCATTAAATCAAATACAGTGGTTTAGAAATTGGATGATATAGAATGAGAAGTTCAGAATTTGGATGAGAATCGATTTGTAATCGATGAATTTGATAACAAACTAGTTGTTTGGTTATTTACGAAACTGTCACCGGATGTTTTGTAATCTAACGCTCTGGAAGGTCGCGTACGTAATGTACGATAAGGCATTATTGTACAATAACCCACCATATATATAGAGAGAGTTAGTTTATCATACAATAATCCTTAACGTACAAAAGCGTACGCAAATTACGCTAAAGGCATAAACAAAACGCTCAAAGGCAAAAACAAAACGCTCAAGGCTAAAAAACAAAAACGCTCAAGAATCCGGAATACGCTCAATACGGGTTTCGTGAAGAAAAGTAAAAAATCGATCGATTAACGATCCAAATCAATTTTTTTTGGTGAATCGATTATTAATTGGGTATGTATCGATGAGAGAGAGAGAGAGAGAGAGAGAGAGATATGAATCACTTGATTGAGTTGCATGAAAAACACTTGTCAATCTCCTTAACTTATCACAATAATGGAGTGTAACGATTTCAATTATTGCATTTGTTCTTAATTCTATCTTATCATAAAGAGGACATACTGTACACTCAAACCCCATTGAGCCTCGTAGTGTTTTGATGATGACAACTAGCTGTCATGTAATTAAGAAAATGGTCGAGACATCCACTATAGGCCGGTATCTTGTGATCAACATTGTAGTAGGGTTAGGTTTTTAATTTTCTACTTACATGTTTTATTATATTTTATGACGTTGATGTTGATAACATTTAGTATTTTGTCACGTGGCCAACTTAACCTAACTAAGGATTGGACAGATTATGAGTGCCTACTGAACTATAAGGTTTGTAAGTATGTAACATCCAACAATACATTAATAACATAGACTTAGTAGCACAAATATTTGTTGGATTATGTGGTGCGCGCAGTTCTTCGTCTTTGTGTTTTTAGAATTCTTGATGGAGTATCTTAGGCTCTTTACGTACCTGCAGAATCGCCATGTGACCTGCGGTAACGCTGAAAATCAATCCTGAGCGGGATGATGCACCGCTTCTCCCGAGCCCTTAAGGGCTATATTAACTGTAATATTACCGTTTGACTTTAAAAAAATAACTAAACCAAAACTATTTACGAAATTGTGAAATGGCTTGGTTTAGTCGTACAAGTGACAACTCGTCGTTCAAATAAATAAGAGTTGCGGTACCAGAAAGATCGTGAAACTTCACACGAACGACTAATAAAAGATTATTTTGTTGAAGATCCCAAATTCAACGAACAATTTTTAAGTCATAGGTAACAGATAGCACATGAACCATTTTTTACGAATTGTTGCTGATCCCGAGGCAAACTTTGAGTATTTTCGACAATGTTATGGTGGTAGATTCACAGTGGTTTTCGCCAACTCAAAAGTGCACATCTACAATTCGCCAGCTAGCATATGTGGTTGTTGCTAATGCTTACGATAAGGTGCTAGCTATGTCAGCTGAAAGTACGTCACGCAACACTTAACATTTCTTTTGGGACGGTATTATTAATTTATTTATACGGAAAAGAGTATTTACATAAACCAATCAATCATGACATAGAACTTTTATAGTGCTCATGAAAGAATCCATGAATTAAGATGAATGAAAAGTATTTTCATGATTGAATGATGGTTAAGGACGTAATGAATTACCGTTGACATGGAAGATACAGAGCATGAATAATAAAAAAGTATCTTGGAATTTAGTTTTATGTTAAGTAAACACATTTACATTTACAAAAGACAATATAAGAAAGTAGTAAGTTATCATTTCGCTATGATAATCAATTTTTCATGTCTCAAACGACACGAGTTCGTTATTTAAATCGAAAGGAACCATGACTTGTCAACCAAAAGTATAACCATATCAAACAATAAAAAAAACGTATAAAACAAATACTAGTGTGACTTGTGCAAATAATGCTTATAATATATTTACGAGAATTAAAATAACAAAATTATTTAATGTCGTAGTCGTTCATTTTTTTTACTTCATGCGTATTTCGTATTGCGTATGTCACTACTAGAAAACATGTCCTTTTCCTATAAATTTCTAATTCTAACAGATTTCAAACGAATTTCCAACAAAAAATATAAGCTCTAATTTTCATACAATATTGCAACAGAATAGTAACAATAGGATTTTCGTTAGAAAATTGTTGCTAACTTTCCAACAAACTTCTAACAAAAAAGATATTTATCAACTATTTCTTTTGTTTATTATATATGTTTGTATAAACTGGCCCAAAATGAAAAATAAACTAGAAAATAGCTTTTGTAGGAAAGTTGTAGAAAGTTTGCAATGGTGTATATTTGTAGCAATTTTGTAAGAAAAATTGTTAGAAAATGGTTGAAAGCAATTTTCAAGCATATGCTTGTCTAACACCACCTTTTGTTGGAAAATTGTTGGAAAGTGGATTTTCCAACAGATTTCCTACGAAATCAGTCGTAGAAAATTGACTAATTTTCTAGTAGTGTGTTATATACATAAAATAAAATTGTTAATATAATTTGATTATATGTTTTTTTGTCCATCTTAAACGTATATTTACCTTCATATGTATAAGTTATGTGTGTGTGATATATTATCACACTTGCTTGCATACGTGTAATAAATAAAATTTCAAGGATTATGGAAGGTATTTCCATTATATGTACCACGTCCCCACTATGAAGGATTATTTCCACGCTCATAATGTGAGAAATTGTTTCCTCGTCCACGGTTTCTTCCTCCTCCGCGGCCACGGCTACGGCCCCGACCGCGGTCTGACTGGTACACGGTTGTAGCGGTGTGAGCTGGCGGAGACGGAGAGTTAGAGTTAGGGCGGGAGCCGGTGGTGTGAAGGGTCGTCCCCGCAACGGAGGCGGCATGAGTAGCCCGGTGTGCCCGTCTTCGTTCGTGCATGCAAAGTTGTGAATGCACGTCGAAGAAGGAAGGGAGTGGTTTTGTGTTGTTGAGTACGGTAGCTATGCCCTCGTATGCGTCGGTTAAACCGGTAAGAGCTTGTAGGACGAGGGATTGGTCGTCGACAGGGGCATCGACATTGGCAAGTTGGTCGCCTAACATCCTAAGTTCTTGAAGGTAATCTGCCATGTTTTGAAAATTCTCAAGATGAGTGGAGTTAAACTTTTGTTTGAGAAATAGTGCACGAGTGGCTTTGTTGTCTTGAAAAAGTGATTCAAGAGCAGACCAAGCATCATAGGCAGTGGTGTTGGTCTTGAGGATGGTGTTCAAGAGATTTTGGGAGATAGTACCATATATCCATTGGAGGACAATGGCGTCTAACCTCTCCCAAGATTCCAGTGGAGCAGGAGGAGCGGGAGGGGCGGCCGATTGTTTGTCTTTATCGGCAACAGGAAGAGGGGTGGTGGTGGGTGAAGAAGCGGTGTTTCGAGGTTGGAGGTGGTCGTAAACGAGGAACGCACGGAAATGAATCCGAAACAGTTTCGACCACGAGTATTGGGCCGATTCGGATTCGAGAGTGACTGGTATGAAGGATTTGATGTTGGTTACGGTAACTGTGGGATGAAGTTTGTGTTCCATGATTGTGAAGAGAGGTGAAAGAAGATGGAAAAAAAATTGAGAGAAAGGAAGGGATCGGCTAGGTTAGGCTCTGTACCATGATAGAAGATATGGTAAAATCGGTTGCTCCTTTCATTCATTCTTTTCCTATTAGTAGGAGATACAATCCCCTTAATGTGGGAAGTGTGTTACAATATATAAATACGAAATATACACCTAAAATACATTCCATTAGTCTTTATGTTATGATTTGGTTACTTTAGAGCGTATTTAATGCTAACATATTCCACAAGAAACCTATTTCGGTGTCATAGCCTCCAAGGTAATGGATGAGATCAAGACAAATACGGTTTTATAGATATATAATTAAGAAGATAAAGTTAGACTTCTTGGATGTTGAATGTGGTGTAATTTTAATTTTGTTAACTTATCTCGTGACAAATAGATGATTGTAACACTTGGGTCTAGCTTCTTGCTAGTTGCCTTCTATCATTATTAATATATCATTTTCTTTTGTCAATACACACACTCAAATAGAAAAGATTGTAACGAAGTGGATTCTTATTTATACAATACCATTGGAAATTGCTCTATATATCTTATATCTATCTATATGAAAAAGAAATTATGTAGCAAAGTGGATTGTTATATGTACAAATACAATTGGTACTTCGAACTTCTTAGGGGGAGGGGGTGGTTCCATTTTCCTCACCCACCACACCCAATGTTGGTGTGCCACATCACCAACCCCAAATCCATCACATGTGATGGATTTTAGTAGGGGTGGTGGTGTGGTGTAATAGATTAAAAACCACACCATCTCCAAATGCATCGGCAATGTCTCTTGGGACTAAACTCAAACACTTTACCTGCATTCGCACCATCTCACACCTCTCTACATCCCACAACCACCACCACCGTCATCAACAACCACCCAAACAAGACCCACACTCCCATCTCAAACAAGACCCATTTCAAGTCCTCTCCGAATTATGGCTCAAAACCTTCTCAACCCAAACCCACTTCTCCAAACTCACCGGTTTCATCTCCAAGCTCGACCTATGGGTCTTAGCCTACCAACGCACCTGCGCCCACTTCACCGGTTCATACCCAGCCAGACACGCCATCCAGTCCCACGTCCTCACCAACTTCCTCCAACGTTCACATTCCTCGAAAACTCCCCCCTCACAGCATGATAGTCATCACGCACACACCCGGAGGCAGTGTGCGTGAGGCCATCATGCGTGATAGCTCCTCACCACGCACCAGCCCGGGTGCCCTTATTTGGATCCTTCGATAAAAAGATGACAGAATAGAAAAACTGGTCATTTATGTTTATACGTTTTTTCAGTGGTCGTCCTCTAGCAAATTAAATGCCAGAGAACAACTTTTTTGTTTAAAAACTCTATTATGTTAAATCCTTTGACCCTAACTCTAACATCCTACTTTTTATAAAGAATTAATAAAATAAATTTCGTTTATTTTATAATGTGTCGTGTATCGGTTTAAGTAAATAAACTAATAGAAGGCGGGCTTGGACTTTAGAAGATGGAATAAGAAATGGAATGGGCCTTAGGTTCATGGGCTTAAGGGAGTATAAATACCCCTTAAACCCTAAACCTCTCCATTTTATCCATCTCTACACCATAGCCTACACCTTGGAAAACACACACAAACCCGAACCAAGATCCGAAGGCGAAAACCGAAGATTGTTGGTGCTGGAACGTCGTGACGGGCCAAAACAACATCAAAGACCAGCTCGTGTTCGCAGTTCAACTCGTTTAAGGTACGTTTATATTTAGAAATCGTTCATATAGGTTCGGTTTGATTAGGGAAATCATATATCTGTGTTAGTTTGTTATAAACGAATCCAAAACAACAAATCTTATGGAAATTGATTAAAATTTGATGGGTTAATTGTTAACCTAAATAAACCCGTATATATGCCCAAATCGCACCCTTTAAACGTGAACGTTTGGCCGATTTGATGATTGGGGTTTGTTAGCACTGTGATCACGAGTTCATGGATACCAAAATCGTGTTATTTGGTTAAGAAACGAAGGTTTAATCGCAGATTTAATATAGTTTGACTGCTGGGTGTTCTTGACGATTTTGACTTTGACCCTAGGTCAAAGTTTGGATAAGAACAGACGAATCCCTGTCAATTCGTTAAGCAGCCATGACGAATGGGACACATTTGCATGCCTTGATAACGAATGAACCCTAAATTCGTTACCTATCCATTCGCTAAATAAGATAACGATTCAGGTCGTTCGTTATATGCTAATTCGTTATGATAAGATGACAAATCAGAAGGATTCGCTATTCGTCAGTTCGTTATGATGTTATAACGAATCAGCTGATGAAAAATAACGAACTAAGACAACGAATGAATCTAACGAACCAGCTAATCAGACCAGGAATGATAACGAATTAGAGAACAAATTGAGCTTAATTCGTTATAGAAAATGATTAGCGAATTAGAAAAAGAATTTAAAATCCTAATGGAAAATGTGATAAGACAGTTAATGGAATTAAATTTTTCCAAGCTGACCTGGCAGCTCGACCCCAGCCAGGGGCTCTGCCCCTTGGACCCTGCTAGGGGCTACCGCCCCTAGACCCCGCTGCCAGGGGCGCTTCCCCCGGACCCCCGTTCGTTGTGGGTTATATAAAGATAGAAATACGATATGAGTGGTAATAGTTAATTGATACATATAAATATTATACAGTTAGCAGTGCACAGCTCAAGAAGGGAATAACTATAAACGGTGAACGTAACCGCATTCAGGTGAGTTTCTAGCCCCATTTCCTTGTTATGTTTTCGGGGCTGTGTGCATACTCGATGTGATAGTTAATACACTTACCTTAAATGGTAAGTGTATGCCATGTATGATTTATATGTTAATTATGTATATATTGAATGTGATAAAAAACTTGTCGGTACGTGAACGATCTTCGGATATTGCACGTATTGACAAGGGAGGTATGTATATGATAGATGGATCTTTATGATAGATATATGTATGAATGTGTATGAAAGAGTAAAGAATGTTATGTATGTTACGAGTATGTAAAGACAGAATGTACGAAGATGAAGAAGTAAGGGATCAGACCCTAATAATATCTGAGACAGAGAAGTAAAGAGGGATCAGACCCTAATAATATCTGAGATAGATAAAAAAGGGATCAGACCCTAATAATATCTAAGATAGAAAAGGAAGGGATCAGACCCTATTAATATCTGAGATAGAATGGACAGTAAATATATAGTATGAAAGTAATAAAGTATGTATGTATGAAGTTATGTACTGAAAGTAAAATAGTAACGTAATTATTATGTGTCTTCGGGTGCATAATGGAAGGTAAGTGCACGTATTGTATGTTATGTGATTAACTAGAACTCACTCAGCGTAGCTGACTTTTAGTATGCACGCAGGTGAGTAGAATGAGGCAACTGGCTTGAGCGGGGACACATGACGGTAGAATAAAGAAGCTGGCATCTGAAGATCTATTTGTTATGTTTTGAACTAAAAGACATGTTTAAGTTATGTTTTAAAGACAAGTTATGAATGTTTGTAATGACTATTGATGTTTTATGTTATTCCACGAAAGTTTTAATTAACTCTGATATTTAGAACTGTGTTTATGAGTAAATCCAACACCAAATGTAGGGCACCGGTAACGGGGCCTTACACTAACCCAGTTAATTTTTTTCGTCAAATCTGGTCATGTGCAAGGAACATGAGGGTATTTTGGTCATTTTACCCTTATAAATTAAATAATACTATATATAATATACTCTCTCTCTCTCTCTCCTTCCCGGCACACCACCCACCACCACTTGCCACCACACTACACACAGTCACCGTCATCAATGCTACCTTTACTACACACAATCAGTGCAAAGACCGTCACTTCATCGTCCGTTGCCTACTGGAGAAGGAAACCCTAAACCTGCAAGTGTTGGTGGTAGTATTATAGGCATTCTTCATATAACCCTAAGATCAAATTTCTTGGTTCTAAAACTTAGCTCATTCTCAAAATGAAATTGTGGATAGATCACATCAAATCCAAAATCAGACCAAATCATATTTGAGAAGACTTTGAGCATCTTCTTTAGATCCTCATTTCGTCGGTTCCTCACTCGATTTACTGACAATTTGTGATTGTAAACCAAAAGGGTTGCTCAATTTCGTCAGTGTCTCATTGATGATCGAAAGTAGTGATTTTAGCCGGAAAAAGGAATGGTGTCGGCTGGAGATAAGGTTGACTGCCATTCTATCTTTTTTTGGTTTGGAGGGGAGGGGGGGGGGGTAGAAAACACTGATTTTGAAGTGAAGATGATGTAGTGTAACATGTGGTGTGGTTTTAAATTTTTTTTATTTCTAACTATAAAATAAATTTGTAAATTACAAGAATACCCTCATATGTCTTGCACATGACCAAATTTAACTGGATTATGTTCAAAGGACTTAACGTGACATGGTTTTTAAACAAAAAGGATGTTTTCTGGCATTTAGTTTGCTAAAAGACGTCCACTAAAAAAACGATCAAACATAAATGACGTCTTTTGCTATTTTGTCCAAAAAGATTCATTCTCTACATAAATAATAGAAAATTGAACCAAACAAGACCAATAAATATGTCGTTTTCCATTCATACTTGGAGTTAAATATCCCAATCAAGAACACACACACACACACACACACACACACACACACATATATATATATATATATATATATATATATATATATATATATAAACGAAAACATAAAAATCCTACGTGTCGCGATGTGGTCGCTCCCCCTTTTTTTGGAGTCACCAGATTTGCTTGATTTTTAAATGGAGGCTTCTCATGCATTTGACCCGAATTCATGGGTGTGGGTCTTACCAAACCCAAATATTTCTTAAACGGGTTATAACATCTCATTATATAAAAAATTATTCTAACCAAATTATTGATGTAAAAATCCTATAAAATAGGATATGCTAAAAATTAATATATTGTTTATTTTAAAAAAAGATATATATATTATTTAAATTAAAAAATCAATTTTATAGTAAAAAAAATAAACGGGTTTTGGGTCTCATCAAACCATAAGTATATTATTAACTTTCATATATATTATTTATAATTAAAAAATCAATTTTATAGCAAAGAATTAAACGGGTCTTGGGTCTCATCAAAACCATATATTTTTTAAACTGGGTTATAATATTTCATTTATTTGTGAAACAATTTATCATCAAACCATAAGTATATTATTAACTTTCATACAATAAAAAAATATAAATTCAAAAAATAAATAAATATTAGAACAAATAATATAAAACAACTCCCGTAATACAGAGAGAGAGAGAGAGAGAGAAAATAGTTCAAATAAGAATAAAGAGTTTCCTAAGAGTAGTAAGGACATAAAATATGTAGTTAGAAAACTATGTGAACGTGAAACTACGTAGGGTTGGTTAATTAAGAAACTGGTTGGTATTTTGGAAATTATTATCTCAAAAGCTAGATCTACGAGTTTGATCTATTTTTACTATTCGTAGAAAACTATGTGTTTTTATTTTAACACACATACATATACACACATACACACGCACACACACACAATATATATATATAGGGTTCAATGTGGAACTTCAAAAAGTGGGGAACTATACCGTTTACATGTAAAAAAATAATATAAATCTCGATTTCACATGCAAAAATTAGCTTTAGTATAATTTTATTTGGAGTTTTTTCTTATAAATAAAGGGATTACTCCATAGAATAGTAACTAACTTCGAAAGTTGTTCCAATCAGGTCATTGAACTTTCATTTTTGTTCCAATCTTAGATATTTTACCTAGATAGCAGGTAATCTAAGTTTTTTTTCAATGTTTTTACTTTGCATAATAACTTTTAAAGTTTGCGAAAATTAGTAAAAATGCGAAATATCATTTTAAAATTCCGAAAATTTGCAAAATTGCAATAAATTGCAAAAATTAAAAAAAAACAAAAAAATGTTCAAAACGGGTCGGAACGTGTTAGGTTCAACAGGATCGGGTTAGAACGAGTCAAGGTCGAACGGGTCAAATTGGGTTTCGGGTCAGTTTTTATTTTTGGACCAACGAATCAGCGCGTTTTCAACACGTTACAGCTCTTTTTAACAGCAAAAGATCGTTTAAGCGATTTTTTCAGTTTGTTTCAGCACCTAACAGCTCGTTTAAGGATTTTTCAGTTCGTTTCAGCACCTAACAGCCCGTTTAAGCGATTTTTAAGTTCGTTTCAGCACCTAACAGCTCGTTTAAGCAATTTTTTAGTTCGTTTCAGCACCTAACAGCTCGCTTAAAAAACAACTGACCCGAAACCCGTTCCGACCTTGACCCGTTCTAACACGAACCTGTTTACCCTAACCCGTTCCGTCCCGTTTTGAATATTTTTTTATTTTTTTTTTCAATTTTTGAAATTTATTGCAATTTTCCTAACTTCTTTTGCAAATTTTCAGAATTTTAAAATTATATTTCGCATTTTTACTAATTCAAACTTTAAAAGTCATTATGCAAAGTAAAAACATTGAAAAATAAAAAAAACCTAGATTACCTGCTATCTAGGTAAAATATCTAGGATTGGAACAAAAATAAAAGTTCAATGACCTGATTGAAACAAAAGTTTTTATCAGTGACCTGATTGAAACAACTTTCAAAGTTGGTTACTATTTTATGAAGTAATCATATAAATAAATGCAGAAACATTGCAATACAAAATATTAGTTTTTTTTTTACCTTTTTAACTGATTTATTAAAAAAAGAAAAAAATTAATGAAAATGATTTTTACATTGTTTATATGTAAAAGCTCAAAAACATATTATATAAAAATGTGTTTATACATTTAAAAACAATTTTTTTTATCAATTTTTTAAATGTAAAATACATGGTTCTTCAGTTTCTCGCTTTTTGTGGTTCCCTTTTGAACATGTCTCTCTCTCTCTCTCTATATATATATATACACATATGGAATGGTTCAGAAAAGAAGTCAAGCTATTGCGAGAAGTGCGAGAAATTAATCTAAATCATTGATTATGTTTAATTAATGGTAGATAATTATAATGACAAAGTTGTAATAAATGAAAACCATGTATAAGCATTTTAAGATGAAAGGATGCTCTGTTCATTATTTTTAAGTATTTGAAAACATTTCAACTCTCATAATTACTCTTCATAAATATATATTCAATGTCTATATCATAGTCTTTGATTGCTTCTCTCATTTTACCGAAATAAAGACATAATTAATGTCGATTTACTAACTCTAAATAAACAACATTAACTGAAATGTTATTTTCTACGTCAATTAAGATAATTTGACAATAACTCAAGACAATTTAGAATTCACCAAAGAAGATAAATTGTACTTTTAACCTTTTATGTTGTATGTTTACTAAAAATTCTTGTTTTACTGGTCAGGATATAGTCTATTGTGTGTATAAATTAATGAAAATTTGTACAAGGATCCAGTGACTCACGACTAGCTTTGTATGTGTAGGTCGCTACCGTAAGTTGTGTAGGTGATAACATGAAGTAGTTTTGTATATGTAGGTTAATATTGTGATATGTGTAGGTAACTATTATGATTTGTGTAGGTAATAACATGAACTAGTTTTGTATGTGTATATTAATATTGTGAAATGTGTAGGTTACTATTGTTATCTGTGTAGGAACTATTGTGATTTGTGTAGATGATAACGTGAACTAGTTTTGCATGTATAGATTAATATTGTGATGAGTGTATGAAATTATTATGATCTGTATTGTTAAGAAGAATTGTAGTATGTGAAGGTAATACGAGATATGTGACGCCATTAACTAGTTTTGACGTGTAGGTTAAACTATGATATGTGTAGGTAAATAATATGATATGAGCAATTAAGAAAAATTGTAATCAGATGGGGATAATTAGTCCTAATGTATTAGGGTATTTTATTTTATTTTGAGGTAATAACCTGGAATTGTGAAAAGATAAGGACAATAAAGAAATAACAAGGAATATAATTAACAAATAAAATTATGTTTTGAAGCTTCTTAGCATATTTATTAGTTACAAAAAAACAAAACAAGTTAACTTTACTAATAATGCCATTTTTAATTAGTTAAACGTTAAATAAGAAGAAATTATATGATTGGTTGGAATCATTTTTCAACTTCTTTCCTGAACTTAACCCTATAAATATATATGATTAAATTAATGCGAGTAGTGATATTTGTGCGAGAAAGCATTTTAAACAATCAATTTTTTTATGTTTGTATTAATTAATTAAAAGGGTATATATGTCAAAATTCCAATTACTTTTTTAATAACTAATAAAAGGTTTAGAGGTTTTAATTTTGATTTTTTTATTTCTTTATTTTCCTTTAATTTTTAATTATTCATCATCATTTATAATATCATTTTCCCGGTTTATTCGTTGATACATTGACGCAAATTCAAGCTGCTTCAAATATTGATTTGCCATATTTTTCTTCCAGTATGGTATATCGAAGTTCACCCGATTCTTTAAAGCCATGAATGTACATTAAAAAATGTTTTTTTTGAATGGCTACAATGCAACACACTCATTTACTTCTACTTGCTATTTCTAAACTACTTTAAAAAAAATCACTTTCATGCTAGGTTTTCACGCTTCACTCCAAGAATGTATGCTGACCGCTTATCATTAATTATGCTAATGTGGTTGTCTAATCGCTATTAAAATTCCACATCAAGGTCTACACTTATTTGTAATACACGTGTTTATACACACAGATTAATAACAATTTGCTGTCTTTTAAATTGTTCAAAGTTTGATACAAGTAACATTCAACTTCAAAATCAATAAATTTATATCATAATATAACAAGTTTAAAGGTAAAAGCCGTTAACTTAAATATTGTTTCTTACAAGCATGTCTCTTCTAGATAGGTTTAGTATTTTGAATATCTATAACAAAGTTGGATTAAGTGAATTTTTCGTGTTTAAAAACTTTTAATAATTGGGAAAATCGTATAAGATTAATATCAATAAAATATCAATGTTTTTACGGAATAACTGGCGTAGCCATTTTTTATCTTTGGGTTTGAAATTTTGAGAGACGAACGACTGATTGTCTATAACTAACGCTCGGGTTTTTCTGTCCGGTTTTGGTTAAGCGGGTTGGGTCGAATCACACGAAAAGATAGCAAAAGTCAAATTAAAATGCAAAAACACAGCGTTATGGTCTTACGAAGTTATAATTTTTATTTGAAATGTGGCTTAAGATTCGTTATCAAAGTTGCCAAGGGTTCAATGTAAAGGCTCTACCGGTTTGATGTCGAAACATCTACGGGTGCGTGCAGAAAACAGTAATATATAACACTAGTTTTTTTTGTACGTGTCGGCTGACAATAATACAGATACAACTAACAAGGGTTGTCATGGATACTTCATACAAATGAGTATGGGCGTGTATGATGAAAGGAGACATGAAAGAAAGCCATATCCAATAGGCCACATGCCCTTAGAAGATGCTACAAAACATAAGGTTCCTCCTAGGCGACATGCCTTAACTTGTTTGTGACCTACCCACGTGTCTTTTGTAAAAATATAAACAATATATCATGATATCAACTAGTAAGGTTTAAATTTTTTTTTACAAAATCACATTCGTTTATTCGATATTGAATGAAGTTTAATATAACACGTAAAGAATAAAAGTTATGTCGCAAGTGTATGCTAAAAATGTTGAGTAAAAGAAGCTAATTTAAAATTGAATCTAATTAATCTAGCAAAATTTAATTTATACTATTCATATAATAGAATCTAATCTATGTAATGATTTCGTATTCTGCATTTAATGATTTAATGATAGTTGTTTTTTAAAGTTAATTATACATTTAATAAAAAAGAAATTTGAAATATCGGATATATATACTTTCTAAAATGCATTTTCGATCTATTAAATATGTATGATTAAAATAATAGCAATTACAATAATAAATAGAAAAATTAGATTTTAATAATATCACATTTTTCCTATTAGTTAATAATAATCCTATTTGAGAATATTGTTGTCACAAATCTCAGCATTTACACTATTTTTTCTTATTTGATCTTTATTAAAAATAACTCAATTCAGTTAAGTTTATTTGAATTTCAAAATAATATTTTAGGGCTTTTGTTTGAAATGGAGGATACAAATCAATTTATGTAAAACTTATTTCGAAACATTGTGTCAAAAGACAGTTATTTGAATGAGAACGAGTATTTAAACTCCCAACTGATCAAGTTGGTTGTCCTTTAGAACATCATTTCAAAGTAAGTTATAGAATTAATCTGAACCCAAGAACCTCACATTTATAAGGAAAAATGAAATACATAAGTTAAAGTATCACTGGTTTTTCTTTTGTTTTTATGTGGTATATCTAACCCCACCGAGCCCATATCCGCATTAAGGGTGTCAATCGTGTCAGGTTAGCGGGTTAATAGGTTTCGGGTTGAAGGGTTGGCGTATTGAGATTATTCAACCCTAACCCAACCCATATATTTATTCATGTCATGTCGTGTCGACCCATTTAATTTCGTGTTGTGTTTCGGGTCAACCCATTTTGCGTTCATTTATATATGAATAATACCTAGTGACTTAATATTTAATAATAACCAAGATAATCAATTACTCTTATTCATATAAAATATTTTAATAATTTTGAGATAGGTCTAATTGTTTTTGTGTACTTATATCTCATTCTCAATTAACAAGCTTATGTTCACTTATTTTGCTCAAGATGAAACGAATGAAAATAATAAGAGAATAGACAATTAGGGGGGGGGAGGGGAGGGGTGGTGGATGCGATGAAATTTCTCATCACACACCCCACCCAATCAAATAGTGCCACATCACCAACCCCAAATCCATCACATGTGATGGATTTTTACTAGGGGTGGTGGTGTGGTGTGATGGTGTGTGATGAAATTGATTTTCACCCAATCAAATGGTCCTCCTCATCCCCAACGGCTCTCTTCATTGATTTTCACCCCATCACTTGTGTGATGGCCATCACTCAACCCACCCATCACTTGCGTGATAAACCACCGGCGGCGGTGTGGGGTGAAACCATCACGCGTGATAGGTCTTCCTCACCCGGTGCCCCGGGTGGCCTTAGGAGTAATAAAATAAAAATACTGAAAGCGAAGAGTAAATTAAAATATTTTAATTTGTAATTAGTTTAATTTTTAAAAGTTAATAGATATATGAAAAATAATAAATCAAAGTATTTAATTTTAAAATTTAACACTTCTTATCTCTAAAATCAAAATATTAAATTCTCTAAAATTTTTAAACGGGTTAACAGGCCAACCTGCTTTTTAACGAGCCAGTTTCGGGTTAACTTTTATAAAAGAACGGGTTGTGTCAACCGATAAAAACATATATTTTTCGTGTCACGTTTTAAGTCGTCTAAGGAATTAATAGCCCTAATCAACATATTGGAATGATTGGATTTGAGAGAGAATTTGATTAAAATTTTAATTCAGAAAATGGACGCAAACATTCAATACGGTAGAACAAGATATGACAGAAGACTAGCTTCTTATAGTTATGTATTTATTTATTTTATTTTAAACGTGTATTCCTGTCACACGAAAGATTTAAACATAATTTTTTTTATGTTTAAAGGTGTTGTATTTACTAGCTATTATCAACATAAGTTTTCATAGTTGAGGTCTGATAATTCGTCTGGGGATTGTTTCGTGATAACCGTCGTTTGAGTCATGCAAACACCTAATTAACCTAAGTAGCTAGGATAAGTAATGTATCGTATCCACCATGAGTATGCGGTCAATGCAAATCGTGTAAACAAAATTTAATATTATGAAGTAGCAGATTTTAGTGCTGATCACACAAGCAAATGGTTTGAATTGAGAATTAAGCAAACAAGTAAGTAAACAAGTTTCAATCAATTAACAAAAGCAAATCACATCCGGGACTTCAAGTAAGTAACTAACAGTAATCTCATGCAACCTAACAGATTAATCATTAACGGTTAACTACAGACAGATCAACTAGACAAAACCTCAGGCAACAATAATCGCTTTACACACGACACTTGTTATCAAACGGTCCTTGCCAGTGTGAGTCAGTTAAGGGAAATTATATGCTTTATTGTATTCAACCTAATCAAACAACCCTGTGATCAATTATTATAGCAACTGGTAACTAATCGTTCAGATCAACGTAAACCTAAACCGATTGAACACACAAAAATACTAAACATCAATAATCATAGAATAACCATAAACAATTATACATAAACGTTCCTAGTCACATGAGAAAACTGAAATCGTTACAAACTTTACATTCCCAGGTGAGATTCTTAGAGTTTAGCCGCGTCTTAGCATTATGGAATCTTCAATATAGATGATATAGAGCATGTATGTGGTCTCGGTATGGTAGAATCGTCCTCCTAGAGCTCTCAAAGTCGCCTGCCTCGAAGTGTGTGAAGATGGGTCGAGTTATGATAAAAAAGATATAAACCCTAACTTTCCCGTCTGCACACCCTATCGCGATACGTGATGGGGTCTTCATACGCGATGGACCCAAAGTCAAACTCTCATTTAATACTCATCGCGATACGCGATGGGTTTTCAAGCCTGCCCATCGCGTATCGCGATGGGCCATGTCACCAGCAATCTTCTTTAATCTTTCTCGTTTTGCGTGCTGGACGTCCTGGGTCTTCATCCCGTCCCTCAATAGGTCCAAATTAGATGCTTTAACGTATATGACCTGAAATACAACATATACGTATGAAGTATCAGAGTTCTTACAATAAACGATTAAAACTAATAAATAAACGAACTAAAACACATACAAATTAACCAACCATCACATCCCCACGCTTATCTTTTGCTTTCCCTCAATCAAACTCTAAAGCAAACATCAACCTCCATCATAGGTATGTAAATTATCACCATTAATACTAGTAAGGTTTAAGGTTATACCCAGTTACCAAGACTGACACTTTCTAGATTGACATCCCACAAATAAGGTTAAATGATATAATAAAAACAATGGAGCCGCCCATGCAATTGTACTTTGTTTCCGGTTAAGGCAAACAACTCATATCCCTCATAATATAATATCTCTCCTCTCGGTTTAATATCTAGACTAGCAAAAGATGTGCTAGTATCTCTCTGCCCTCTATACCAAGTATGAACAAATGTCCACCCATATAAATGCCTTGACACAAATGCAAATCAAGAGGGCTTAAAACGGGTGTAACGGGCCTAGGTGTAATGGTATGGAAGAGAATTTATCAAGTAGCTCAAATGATCTGATCCGGCTTATTACAAAACAACTAAATAAACAATGACATACATAAACACTGATTTCATCTTTTTTTTTTTCTTGTTTTTACTAAACAACTAATTAAACACAAACAAACTGCTAATTACATCACTGAATATAAACACATATCTTTTTGGCTTTTTGCTATTTTTTTAAGCATAATAAACATGATACTTAATACTAGAACAAATACAAATACAAAGAAACCTATTAAGTCGGATCGTCTCGCAACATAACATCGGGGTTAATTGAATGAAAGAATAGGTCCAAAAATGTTTTCTAAAGGAACCAACCCCCGCCCCTCACATTATCCACGCTCATATATATAACGTATGGGGCACAAACCCCAATACCCACACTCTCACTCATCCAGACGAGGCTGAACCTAATTGCCTCTTATCACTTTTGCATTCATGCCAAGCTACGATCTCGAAATCCATGAGACAACTAAGATACTCTCGATAAAAGCACTCAAATGACATGTGTGTATACTATATATTAATGTGTATTATATATAAGGCCAATCTTACACACGTACCGGAGGAATTAGGTTACCGACGTAAACATGTGTACCTGTCCCCATGAGTCGTTATCCCCGCCTAAACGACCCCATTTTCAACTTCTCGTTATGAAAACATTTGTGAGTAAGATTATCGAGAAGCTGAAAAACCAACCATGACCATAAACCTATACTTGACATTAATGACAGTAATTAACAGTTAACAACTTTGGTCTCCGGACACTCTTCGAGGTATTATCGGGCTAAAAATTTCAAATTTCCCCCATCCCCACACTTGAGGTTTACATTATCATCAATGTTAAAATATTTAAACAATTAATGAACATTTGAGGGACGAGGTTGAAATTGCTTTTTTTAACAATTTAAACTCGGGGCACGAATGTGATGGTTTTACTAGCAATTATACAATTACACTTTTAATATTTAAAATAATAAAAACAAAACAGATTATGAAACTGAAATCACCTGATATCAACTGGAACGGACTAGTCGGCTCCCGAACTCTCGTAAACACTCGGACACTCTCGTCTCAACCAATTACCAAAACTGACATCTGAACCTGCAAAATCTAGAGACGAGTAGAAGCAAGCTTCTCACAAGTGTAAGTTATAGGTCTTCTAAAAGTTATCAAAATGATTTATGTTAATTTATTAATTCAATTACCGAGCCGAATTAAGTCGTTTCATAATAAATTTTGTTAAACAAGTTAAAAACGATAAAAGACCTAACTCACTTTCGGAGGAATCATGATTGCATTTAGCATATGCAACAAGCCCTTTAAACCCCCCGGTAGCCCGGGTGTACGAGTGAGGTCTCGTGAGGGTTTATAGTGAACTACACCCACAAAGTTTAGTTACAACATAATATACAATTATTAAAACACAACAGACATCAAAAGATATAAATACATATATGCTCAATCAGTTACCCATACACTATTCCCAATATAATATTATTAAATACAAACCATTGGAATAATAACAAAATAAAAGCATAAAGGGTAACCAAAATCTACTATGCTGGCAGGGTATCGTCTGCACCATCCTGCGGGTCCACAGGCTGCTCCACTGTGATAGTCAATGAAGATGGGAGCGTACCTGCGAAGCAACAAACAATAATCTAAAATAATCATCATGGCGGGCCAGGTGGGCCCGCGTCTCCTGCATATGGGCCTGAACCTCCTGCATACGAGCTCGAGCCTCCTCCCTCTCAGCCCGGGCCTCGTCTCGCATCTCCCACTGTTACTGAAAGATCATGTCCAGTGTGACTGGCTGCTGCGACTGTTAATGCTGAGGTGCAATCCGTGTGATATACGACCCCAACGATAACTGGGCCGTCGCCCCATGCAAACTCTGACCTCTACCAAACGACGTGAGGAGCAGCATCTCAATGTTGGCCTCCTTGCCAGTGATGATAGACATGAGGAACAACATATCAAAGTTGCTACACTTATCGCGGCCCGATTGACGACCAATGACCGTGTAAGCAATAATACGATGCACGTACCGATGGATGGGGTCCCGAATAGAAGACGCCACTACAGAGCTCGATTGGGCCCCGTCCGCGATCTGCCCCCAAACTGAGCTAGCTGAGCCTCAGTCAACCAAAACTCTCGTGGCTGCTGTGACTGCATAGTATGCCCACGGAAAATCTGTAAAAACTCGGGACCCTGAACCTCCTCCCGCGTGTAAAATTCCGTGGTGACAGCAAAGTCCGGGACTGACATCTCATACACGTGTCGTTCGAGTGAGAACGACACGGCAGTCGGCTCGGTGAACTCGGTGGTCGTGAATCAAAAAGTCGAGTAGAACTCGCGTGTGAGCTCGACATATGATATCGAGTCAAACTCGAGCACTCGTGACCACCAAGCTGATATCATCTCCCGTAACCTGTCCTCCACCTCTAAGGTACCCAATCGAAAGTCCAATGTCTAAGTAGCTGCATACCTCGAATACGTGTCAGTCTGGTATACCCCTCAGACAGGATGTTGAATTTGAGCACCTGATGCGGTGTCTGGCGTACGTCACCTATAATGGCCTCTGGACCGACGTCAGGAGTAATCGGTAACTCCTGACCGTCATACTGAATAACACGTGGCATCCTCTGCTGAATAGGGCGGGGCGGCTCGGCCTAACTCCGAGGAGCCGCAACGGGACCATGGCGGCCCGCGCCCTCAGACCTTTGCCTCTTGCGCCCGGCGGCACGAGAAGAACCTGGTACATCAGACATATCTGCAAAATCAAGCATTCTAGTTAGATATGTCAACACTAACTGTGGCGACGACTGGCGGGTGGTCCATTGGACAACCCTTAAGTGATTTAAGACCGTAACAATCTTGCATTTAATTGGTTATCTTGTGGAATTAGATAACTACGGTGTTTTCGGTGAATTGTAGGTACAAAGGAGGTTCCGGAGGCATTTTGGTGTATACCGAGGCAACTGAAGAAGCGGAAGACGCGAGAGAGGGTAAAAAACGGAGTTGCGTGGCTGAAGTCCACCGTGACCGTGGGCCACTGTCCAAAGTAACAAAACCCAACAGAGGTCACCGTACCGTGGAGTCAACCATGACCCACGGTTCCACCGTGGGCCACGGTCCAGAAGTCCCAGGGAGACACCGTGACCCACGGTGTAAACCGTGGGCCACGGTTCGGAGTTCGTAACTGCCGTTTTTTGGCATAATATTATCAGTTTTTGGCTGTCTTTTCATTCATCTTCCATTCCAAATGACCTAGAGGCGATTTTTGGAGATTATTGATCAATTGTGAGTGTGTTAATCATTAGATACTTGTTTTTAATTCGTATGACAATTATAATCGAAGGGATGACGAACCGAATCATGCTCGGCTAAATTCCTTTGTGTTTTCCCTCGGATTGTAAGGTTATTACGTTTGTTTGGTTGAATGTTTAGACAATTTCTGAGATATTAGTTTGATCTATTTGATTAAATTATCATGGTGTTGATGAATTGATTGTTAATTTGTTAGTTTATTGAGTTCGTGTTCTAAGCCGTAAATTCTTGGTTTTGTATGTAATCGAGATTAATCCGGAGGGCCTCGGTATTAGATAATATAATTGATAATTGAGTGATTACCTTGCGTTATATAATCCAAGTACTTGGTCTTCAATTATCGTAATCGTTTACATAAACACGAACTTTATCTATTGTTCATCTCAGTTTAAACATAAATTGTAACATTCATGGAAACCAGAAACCGAGGGAATCCATATATACTCATATTGATTTTAAACTTGTTAAATTGTTTTTAGTTCTTATTGTTAAATCAAATCAAACAACCAAATCATTGAATTTACTTTTTGCACTTAGTTTAATTTAGATAAATTTTATAGCTACTCAGTAACACATTTTCCACAAACTCCCTGTATTCGATACCCGTTTACTTCTATCTAACTAGTTGCATTCAGTTTATTTTTGAGTGAGTCTTCGACCTCACGTCAAATTTTGGCGCTGTTTCCGGGAGTAGTGCGCAACGTGCGTTAGCTTTAGTAGTTTTTGTTTGTTATTTTCAGGTTTACGCTGATTGTGTTAGTGTGCAGGTACCTACAGGTGTATGCATACTAGAGGCTCTAACAGGTTCTCACCGCTAGTTATTGATCCCGAGGTTGACAGAACGCTTCGAAGAAACCGAGTTTTACGTAGAAAGAACAAGCTTCTTGGTTCTCCAACTGCATCAAACAACAACATGGATTCACCAGTTCCCACTTCAGGTCAAACAATTCCAACCACACCTCCACCAAATCCACTTCCACCGATCACTACTAATATACCTACAACATCAAGTGAATTGCAACCAACTCACACAACCGAACTCATCACTGCTCAATACACCTACTCAACATCATCAACATTACCACCTATTACCAACCTTTTTCCTACCTTTGGTGCATCATCCTCACAACAAAATCGACAACCAACCTTTCAACAAGCACAATGAAGCTACCAATATCAACCCAAACCTTTCAAGATCACAAGGTGACAGAAATGGATATGGGGTTGACAGTGAATTTGAGGGGTATGAAGTGGAAGGTTACTACATGGGAGGTGATAGAAGCATAAAGGAAAATCCGAGAAATTTTGGTTATGGTCAATGGCAACAGCCGGAATCGTTGCAAGAGCTTAATCGACAACAACCACCGCCGGTTGTCCAACAACACGTTCAATCACCACCAGTTCAACAACAAGCTCAACAACAACCACCGGTTGTTGTTCATCAACAAGATCAACCGCCACCGATTGTTCAACAACCACAAGGGCAACCTCAAGATCAATAATTTCAACAACAAATACCCCAACCACAGTTTCAACAACAATTTGCGCAACCAAGGCCCGTTTATAGGCAAATGGGTCAACCAAGAGTACCAATAGGGTTACCAAGAAGACATGCAAGAGAGATGGTTAGGGGGATTGAAGCCCATTTCAGACCGGTGATTACTAATAATCCGTCTTCGGTGGTTATTCCTCACAATCAACAAGGGAGGACATTCGAGGTGAGAACAAATTCCCTTCAAAGTCTTCCGAAGTATAAGGGTCTAGCAACGGAGGAACCTTACTTTCACTTGGAGGCGTATGACTCCATTTTCAACACGATTGGAGTTCAAGGTTTTACATCGGATGAGGTTAAGTTGGTCTTATTTCAGTTTTCGTTGGAAGACAAGTCAAAGAGATGGTTTTACACTTTGCCTTCAGCATCCATTTATACTTAGGCCGAAATGCAACAAAGATTCTTGGAAGAATTCTACACGGCCCAAAAGACCAACGATGCGAGAAGAAGTTTGAGAACCTTCCAACAACAATCGGGGGAAATGTTTCATGAAGCGTTCGAGAGATTCAATATGATGATCAAGAATTGCCCTCATCATGGTATTGTTCTTTGGGAGTAGTTAAATGCTTTTCATGAAGGGTTGAGTATAGAGGATGAACGAGATTTGAGGTCGATCACGAATGGTACATTAGGTACCAATTATGAACAAGATGATTGGGTATATTTGGAACAAATGGCGGTCACTTCAAAGAGAAAGGCCCAAACCAGAAGAAGAGCAAGACCGGCGATTGGTAGACCGTAAGTGCAAGCCGTGGAAAAAGGAAATGTACAAACTACTAATCATGTAATTGATGTTTGTACAAATTGTAACGAGTTGGGTCATGCTTCGGATGTGTGTGTGGTGGGTCAAGCACAGGTGGAGGAGGTGAATGCACTTCAAGGGGGAGGTGGTAGGAATTACAACATGAACTCCAATACTTATCACCCCGGGTTGAGAAATCATACGAATTTTCGTTATGGAAATCCGGATACTTAATCCAACCCGAACTTTTAAGGAAATCAAGGAAATTATGTTCCTCGCCAACAATATAATAACCAAGGTAATTTTCATAGCGGGAATAATCAAGGGTTTCAAGGTCAAGGGGGTGGTGGTCAAAGTGTGTAAACGGGTCAAAGTTCATCTACTGGAAATGAAGTTATGGACATTTTGAAGTTGATGCAACAACACATGCAACGAAGAAATCAACTTGATGAAGTGAGAATGCAAAAGGATGAAGTTAGAGATAAGGCCATCCAATTGTTGGCCACACAAATGGGTCAACTCGCAACTGAAGTGTCGGACTTGAAGAAGAATAAGGGTCAATTGCCAAGCGACACAAAGGTAAATCCTTCTCATAACTCTTCTCGTAATGTTCCTATTAACCACGTTAGTGTTTTAAGAAGTGGTGAAGAATACAAAAGGGATTTATCACCGGGTGTGGTTGATGGGGAAGTTGAGGATATTATGGGTAATGAAAGTGATGATGAAATAGTAACAAATAAACCCACTAAACGTGTCACTTTTGAAAAACCGTTACAAAATCCGGGTCAAACTTCAAATTTTAAAGATAAAAATACGGAAGTAGAACTAAATGCGGTTCCATTTCCCTCGGCTTTACTTGACCCGGGTAAGAAAAATATCATTTCAAGAAGGGGTCCTCAAAAAGAAGAGACGTGGGACGTTTTTAAACAAGTCAAAGTGAGTTTACCGCTACTTGAGGCAATTGAACAAGTGCCCGCGTATGCTAAGTTTTTAAAAGAACTATGCACTCAAAAGAGGCAACAAAAAGTGCCTAAATGAGTGGATTTAACTGAGTGGATAAGTGCGGTTTTAAAAGGATATCTTCCTCCTAAGCCTCAAGATCCGGGAACGCCCTTAATTAACATTCAAGTAGGCGATTTTCAAATGTCTAGGGTGTTACTAGATCTTGGGGCCGGAGTAAGCATTCTTCCGGGGGGTTTATATGACCAATATGATTTTGGTCCTTTAAAACGAGTTGAGACAACGGTTGTGTTAGCCGATTTGTCTCATAAACTCCCTCGAGAAATTGTGCGGGATGTGATAGTAAAAGTTGAAGAAATTTACTACCCGGTTGACTTTTTGGTCTTAGACTACTCATCGGTTGATTCGAACCAACAACAAAATTTTATGTTGGGTCGACCATTTTTAAACACCGCTCATGCCATTATTGACTGTCGATCGGGTACGGTTGATATGGGTTTTGGAAATAGGAAAATGAGATTAAATGTGTTCACTAACGGATCTAATTCTTTATGTAGTGATGAGTGTTTCATGGCAGATATTATTGGCATGTGTGAACCGCATGATTATGAGGAAGATGCTTTGGAAGCATTTGTAAAATGCGATTTTTCTGAACAGGTACATCTTTGTGCATTGAGGATGGAAGAGAAAAATCAAGACGTGTTGGCGGTAAAAGAAGGACGACCACCATGGACTCATCAAATTGAAAGTCTACCGGCCGAGATTGATTTGGGTACAAAACCGTCGTTGGAAAGCCCACCGAAATTGAAATTGAAGGATCTGCCTAGCCACTTGAAGTATGCGTTTTTGGGGGATAATGACACACTACCGGTCATTATTGCATCTAATTTGGAGGAGTCTCAAGAGCAAGAATTGTTGAAGGTGTTGAAGACGAACAAGGCGGCCATAGGTTGAACAATTTTCGACCTAAAAGGCATTAGTCCATCTATAGTCATAGACAAAATCATCCCCAGCGAGGATGCAAACGAACCCGAGAGACTCAAAGAAGGTTGAATCTCAATTTGAGAGAAGTTGTGAAGAAGGAGGTAATAAAGTGGTTGGATGCGGGAATTATTTATCCCATCTCGGATAGTGCATGAGTAAGTCCTACACTGGTGGTACCGAAAAAAGCAGGTATACAGGTAATTACAGATGAAAGTGGTGAACAAATCGCCACCCGACCGGTCACCGGGTGGCGAGTTTGCATTGATTATCGTAAATTAAATGCCGCTACATCTAAAGACCATTTTCCATTACCTTTTATTAACCTAATTATTGAAAAATTATCGGATCAAAAGTATTACTGTGTTTTGGATGGGTACTCGGGTTATAACCAAATTGCTATCCACCTGGATGACCAACACAAGACCACCTTCACCTGTCCGTATGGCACTTTTGCTTTTCGACGAATGTCGTTCGGATTGTGTAATGCCCCGGCCACATTCCAACGTTGTATGATGATTATTTTTCGGATATGGTTGGGGACTCACTTGAGGTATTTATGGATGACTTTTCCATTTTTTGTCCAACTTATGAAACTTGTCTCAATGAATTAGAAAATATTTTAAAAAGGTGTGTTGAGACAAATTTAGTTTTAAGTTCGGAGAAAAGTCACTTAATGGTGCAAGAGGGTATCGTGTTGGGTCACATTATTTCAGAAAGGGGAATGGAAGTGGATAAGGCAAAGGTCCGGGTAATATCATCTTTACCTCCACCTAAAAACATTAAAGGGGTAAGGTTATTTTTGGGGCATGCGGGTTTTTATAGAAGATTTATTAAAGGCTTTAGTGTGATCACAAAGCCTTTAGGTAATTTATTGTTAATAGATGCTCCTTTTGATTTTACTCAATAGTGTTTGTTTTGAAGGAACAGTTGGTGAAAGCTCCCATTATACAAGCACCGGATTGGTCAAAGCCGTTTGAGATTATGTTCGATGCCAGTGATACGACTATCGGAGCGGTTTTGGGTCAACGAATTGATAAAAAGCCGATGGTAATTTATTATGCGAGTAAAACATTATCCGAAGCGCAACTTAATTATACAACCACCGAAAAAGAATTTCTTGTGGTGGTGTGTGCTTTGGATAAGTTTCGCTCGTATATTTGGGGGAGTAAGGTGATCGTTTATTCGGACCATAGTGCGGTTCGATATTTGATGGAGAAGAAGGATGCGAAAACACGTTTAATTCGGTGGATATTGCTTTTGCAAGAGTTTGATTTAGAGGTTCGGGATAAAAAGGGGTGTGAAAATGTAGTGGAGGATCACTTATCCTGAATTCCATTGGAAGGTGTTGATGACCCAATGGAGATAAACGAATGGTTTCCCGATGAACAATTGTTAGCCATGTCGACCACACCATGGTATGCCCACTTTGTGAATTATTTAGCATCGGGGTCAATTCCAAGTCATTGGGTGAAGAAAAGAAGGTAACGGTTCATGGCCCAAGTGAAACAATATATTTGGGATGAACCGGACTTATTCAAGATTGGTTCGGATCAAGTGATAAGGAGGTGTATTCCCGATTCTGAGGTATGGGAGATTTTGACTCATGCACATGCATCGGCATGTGGGGGTCATTTTAGCGGTCAGAAAACGGGCTACCGGGTGCTTCAATGTGGGTTTTACTGGCCCACAATTTTCAAAGATATAAGTGAGTATGCCCGACTTTGCTTGAATTGCCAGAAGATGGGTAGTATCTCAAAAAGGGATGAAATGTCATTGCAACCGATTTTTATGTTAGAGATCTTTGATGTATGGGGTATTGACTTTATGGGCACGTTTCCAAACACAAATGGATTTTTATATATATTGGTTGAGGTCGATTATGTGTCCAAGTGGGTAGAAGCGGTAGCAACAAGAACCAATGATCATTCGGTAGTTTGCAAATTCGTTCAAGCAAACATCTTTTCTCGGTTTGGCATTACGCGTGTTATTATTAGTGATGGTGGGTCGCATTTCAAGAATTTCAACTTTGGAAAGTTTTTAAAAAGTTATAGTGTGAATCACTGAATCGCTACTCCTTATCATCCGCAAACGAGTGGACAAGTTGAAGTGTCCAACCGACGAATTAAAGAAATTTTTATGAAAATGGTGCGGGTCGATAGGAAGGATTGGTCATCCAAGGTAGATGATGCGTTGTGGGCATATCAGACCGCTTACGAAACTCCTATTGGTACAACTCCTTATCAGTTACTATATGGGAAGCGGTGTCATTACCAATGGAGTTGGCACATATGGCATTTTGGGCGATCAAGAATGTGAATGTGGATTATACGGAAGCGGGTGAATTGAGAAAGTTGAAGTTGAATGAGATTAAGGAAATCCGGGATGAAGCATATGAATGTGCTTCCGCATATAAAGACAGGCTAAAAAAGGTCTATGATGCAAAGTTGAGACAAAGGACCTTTGAAGTGGGTCAAAAGGTGTGGTTGTACAATTCAAGGTTGAAGTTGTTTCTGGGTAAGTTAAAGAGATAGTGGATGGGCCCATATATCATCAAAAGAGTGGGTCGTTTTGGTGATATGGAGATAGAAGATGTTAAAGACCAAACGAAACAAGTGGTGAATGGTCAAAGACTTAAACCTTACTTGGAAGGAAAAGACATCAATATGCTCGGTGTGGATAGGGTGAGTTACTTGTTAAGCTCACCGGATGATGAAACAAATTAAGAGCTAAGGTATGTTGTCTATTTTAGTATAGGTTAATTAAGTTTTTATTCTAATTGGTTTTAATAATTACCTTCCTCTCTTTGGAGTTGTCCAAATCAAGTGTGGGGAAGTCTTTATGATTTTTATATCGTGTTGATGGCAACTCGGGTTTTTCATGGGGGTTTAGGGTAATTTTGAATTTTAATTTGGTAAATAAGTTTTTAATCATTTTGTTTATTTTTGGTTCCTTTTAATATTGATTTCTTAAAAAAACAAAAAAATAAAATCAGTGAACCGTGGACCACGGTGGAGACCGTGGCCCAAGGTCGACTCCACAGTTCAGGGACATGCCACGGTACGGTGGCCTCTGTCCGTTTTGACACAACTTGACCGTGACCCACGGTTCCCCGAAACCAGACGAGCAGAACTAAGGTCACCGTGGACCACGGTTCGAACCGTGGCCCACGGCCCTATTGAAACAGCCAAGCGAGCCGGGTTTTGGAGTTTATAAACAAGAAAAATCAACTTTTTAACCAATTCCACACCACACAACTTACCTACTCTTCAATATTTACTTCAATTCTCTCCATCTTCTTCTCAATTCATCTCTACAAACCCTAACTCCCCACTTCAAACATTCATAACTTTTTCATATCTTAACCAATTCAACCGATTTTTGGGTTTATTTTGACTAGACTTTCACAAGGGTTTCAATTATATCTTTGCATTTGAAAGAATCTCTTGTTTTGCTGGTCGATTTTGGACAATTGAAACCGAAAATTTGTGGGTTTTGGTTTATTTTGAAGCTTTCTTCATATTCAACTTCTACAACACAAGGTATGTAATTTATCTTCATTATTGATGGTGTATTGCAATGAAATTGTAAGTTGGTCACTATTGTTTCTGTATACCCACTTGCTTGTTTGAGTAATTAGTAGAATGGTTGTACATTATGATTGTGGATAGTGGATAAATGTTACACACATATGGTTGTTACATTGATTAGTTGGAAATCATGTGTTGAAGCAAATGCTGAAATTTTTGGTTGGTTGATTAACAAGTGATTATCCACAACCATAGTAACAAGTAAGTGTGGGGAGGTGTATGTTGACCTAACTTGGTTTGGTTGGGTTGTTTGTTGTGTGTAGATGGGGAGAACATCGGATAAAGGAAAAGGAAAGGCATCAACTTCAAGCGGGCGAGCAGCCGAAGCAAAGTGGCAAAGATTGCATGTAGAGCAAGCGCGTGTGAAAGTACAAACTGAAAAACCCACTTGGAGAGGTGGGGGATTGTCAAACTACGCGTTGGAATGGCAAGCGGAGCTGTTCACTGATAAGATGGCCACGTTGAATAAAAGAATAGAAGGTTATATGTGCGAGAAAGAGGTAACGGATCCCGGGTTTAAGGCGTTCGGGTTAGTTAAAAGGTTTATAGACTTAGGTTGGGAAGCAGCTCTTAAGTGTTACGATGAAGAGAGTGACACTTTGTATGATAGAGAAATTGAAGAGTGGGTGTCCATGTTGAGATGTCCCACCTACAAGAAGGGCCCCGGCAAGAAATTATTGGAATGGTGGGTGGACAGGACGTTGTGATGTCTTTTGACACATTCAATCAGATCGCTTTATTTGACAGCAAACCAAGCAACTCATATATTTACCCTTCTGTCAAAGATTTGTTTGAATGTCTCGACAAACATCCTCAATGGCACAACATGCTAGTAAAGGTTATTAAAGAAGGAAGAGGTTTGAGTGATCAGATTAAGAGAAAGGATCTGAAGATTGAGGCAAAGTTGTTGATGTCTATTTGTTTATACAATGTGGTGCCCCGTTAGGGGGACATTTCGGTAGTGGGAACAGTGATATTCCAGTGTCGTATGCGTTAATGTGCGGGAAGCCTCTCATTTCTTTCCGATATTTAGTAATGCACAACATTTGGAACAGCCGAGAAAGTAACAAGCGGAAGCTAATACCGCATTGTCGGCTGATCACAACATTATTAAAGAATCATGGGTTGATAAATGAGGATTCAGTGGGAATAACCAAGGTATTTAAAGAGTTCAAGTTATCAAATCTACCGGGGTGGGTATACATAAAAACTGATAGATATCACGAGCTTGTGTGTGATAAAGTTAGATGGAGAGTGATTAGAGAAGATGTAGAAGCCGAGGTGGATGAGGAGATAGAACAAGTGGAAGAAGTAGGTGAACCAGACTACATGGATGTGGGTGGTGGAAGCAATTCCCAACATGGGGGTTGGGATTATTCGGCTGGTTATAACTCCTACGGTAATAATTGGGCCCATGTGGGGTTAATGAATAATGTGGTGGAAAGACATAGACCTTCGACGTATGAAAATTGGTCGGGTGAGTCGCGTGAATTATTAAACCATCAGACCTTCATGGGGGCCTATGCTGAACGGGCCCAAAAAGAGAGGCACGACAGGTGAGAGATGTGGAACCGTGCCAATGCTTATGAGCGAGAGCATGAGATGAATATGAGATACTTGGATGATAGGAATCAGAGGATGCACGATCAATGGTATGCAGGTGAACCGGTTGTACCGGATCCACCAATTGTAGATTACACGACTCTACCTCCATATGACGGTTCGGTACGCTATCCTGAACCACCTCTTCATCATTCCATGTGGGTCAGCCCAATGCAGTCAATGGCACCACCACCACCACAAGAAGAAGGAAGCAGCATCGACGATGTGGCGCTTAATTTTGGCCAGTTCTCAGATTTCATGACATCTATCTTTGGGCCGACTCACCCGCCTTACAACTGATTGAGCCTCGTGATTCCAGGTGAACCCTGTTCTGTATATTTATGTATAGTTGTTATTATTTTTGTTTTATTTATTTTGGGTGGATGGGTGGAGGATGGAATACTTATGATTAATTATTATGGGTTGTGTTGAAAAGAAGGTTGTGTTTAACAAGTAGTTTGTTTCATTTTTCTCAAAACCGTACATTGGGGACAATGTATCCCAAGTGTGGGGATGAGGAAAATTTCGTTTGTTTTGAAAAATTTCGTTTATAAAAAATAATAACAGTAATAAAATAAAAATAAAATAAAAACATAAAAAATCAGAAAAATTAAAAAAAAAAATAAAAAATGTGTTTAAAGAAACCGGAAAGTGGTAAGATGGCGGGGTAAAGTTTTGGTCCCTTTTTATGGTCACAATTCCCTAAATAACATGTGCCTAGTTGTTTTTAAAAGGAGTTTATGTAGTTTTCTAATCAAGGTTAGCATTCTTTCGATGTAATAACTTGCGTAACACGTTCGTTTACACTTGAAAATTGAGAAATTAAGGATTGGTGAGAAGGTTGATATTCTCCGTTAAAACTTGTATAATTATTTCATTTCGAAATCTTAGCGTGGCATGAGTGCAAAAGTGATAGAGACACTTAGGTTAAGCCTCGTCTGGATGAGCGAGAGTGTGGGTTTTGGGGGGTTGGGCCTCATACATTACATATATGAGCGTGGATATGAGAGGGGCGGGGGGTTGGTTCCTTTAGAATAATTTATTGGGCATATTCTTTTATTCAATCAACCCCGGTGTTATATTGCGAAACGATCCGACTTAATAAGTTTCTATGTAATTGTTTTAGTATTTATCAATTAGATATGTTAAGCATTATGTTTATCATGCTTACAAAAAAAAGATTGTATTAGAGTTGCAATGTTTAAGTATGCAATGTTCAAGTATTATAATAGTTCAAAAAAAAAAAAATAATAAATGATGATGTTAGTGATGTATATAGTTGTTTATTTCATTTTTACTTAGTTTGTTTGTAATAAGTCGGATCGGATCTCTTGAGCTACTTTCCATATTCCCTTCCATACCCATACACTTGGCCCCATTATAACCTGCTTTAAGTCCTCTTGATTTGCATTCATGCCAAAGAATTTACATAGGTGGAGATTTGATGATTGTACAAGTGTATGCGAGGAGAATTGATTAGTTGTGGAAATGTATGTATGATCACAAAGAAAAGGTTAATGTGTAAATGTGTGTTATGTATAGGTAAAAACCGAAAGCATGTAAGGTTTGGTTTGATATCTATGGTTTAAATGGAACGTCAAGTGGACTAGTGCAATCGATAGAAATGAGGGAATAGGGTATGACTTGGGACCTTAACTGAATCGGATTTGTGGTAAGATTGGTGGCTACAAGTTGAAAGTAAATGAAAGTTTGTGTTGAGATGTTGCTTGGGGGCAAGCAACGGTTAAGTGTGGGAATGTGACGGGTGGTCCATTGGACAACCCTTAAGTGATTTAAGACCGTAACAATCTTGCATTTTATTGGTTTATCTTGTGGAATTAGATAACTACGGTGTTTTCGGTGAATTGTAGGTACAAAGGAGGTTCCGGGGCCATTTTGGTGTATATCGAGGCTACCGAAGGAGCCGGAGACGCGAGAGATGTCAAAAGAGGTGAAAAACGGAGTCGCGTGGCTGAAGTCCACAGTGGCCCACGGTATGGACCGTGGGCCACTGTCCAAAGTAACAAAACCCAATTGAGGTCACCGTACCGAGGCGAGTACGGTTACCGTGGAGTCAACCGTGACCCACGGCTCCACAGTGGGCCACGGTCCAAAAGTCCCAAGGAGACACCGTGACCCATGGTGTAAACCGTGGGACACGGTCCAGAGTTCGTAACTGCCGTTTTTTGGCATAATATTATCAGTTTTTAGCTGTCTTTTCATTCATCTTCCATTCCAGACGACCTAGGGGCGATTTTTGAAGATTATTGATCAATTGTGTGTGTGGCAATCATTAGATTCTTGTTTTTAATTCATATGACAATTATAATCGAAGGGATGACGAACCGAATCATGCTCGGCTAAATTACTTTGTGTTTTCCCTCGGATTGTAAGGTTTATTACGTTTGTTTGGTTGAATGTTTAGACAATTTCTGAGATATTAGTTTGATCTATTTGATTAAATTATCATGGTGTTGATGAATTGATTGTTAATTTTTTTGTTTATTGAGTTCGTGTTCTAAGCCGTCAATTCTTGGTTTTGTATGTGATCGAGATTAATCGGGAGGGACTCGGGATTAGATAATATAATTGATAATTGAGTGATTACCTTGCGTTATATAATCCAAGTACTTGGTATTCAATTATCGTAATCGTTTACATAAACACGAACTTTATCTATTGTTCATCTCAGTTTAAACATTAACTGTAACATTCATGGAAACCTGAAACCGAGGGAAGACATATTTTCTCATATTGATTTTAAACTTGTTAAATTGTTTTTAGTTCTTATTGTTAAATCAAATCAAAAAACCAAATCATTGAATTTACTTTTTGCACTTAGTTTAATTTAGATAAATTTTATAGCTACTCAGTAACATATTTTCCACAAACTCCCTGTGTTCGATACCCGCTTACCGATATCTAACTAGTTGTATTCAGTTTATTTTTGAGTGAATCTTCGACCTCACGTCAACGACCGTATAGTATTTCGGTCGCGGTCGTCCCACATATAACAAAATAATAAAATAAAAATAAATAAAGACAAAAAATTTGGGGACACCCTGCACGAATTTCTAAAAACCAGATTGTCCCGCCCGAATGGAGATTGAATACGGGCAGTACAATCAATTTTCAATTCATACCCAACTAATTTCAAACTAACAAAGGATCCCCGTGACTCGATTAACAAACGCACAAAAGACTCGACTCGACTATTAACAAACAGACGACTACTAACAACTGACACGAACAAACTAAACGAACTGATAGTCTGTCTCGAAAAACGTGTAAGCAAAACAACTAATCCCCATGCCGGAAATTAATAAATTATGTGACAAATCAGGTTTCGGTTTAGAATATAACACATTAATAAAATATGAATAAAATATTCTTAAACTAATTCCAAGAAAATCGTTTAATATCGAACTATCACTATCATTAATTTAATAATAAAATAGTGATTTTAAAACTTGAACTTTAAAACCCCGATTTATCACACCGTTTACGTTTAACAGACCCGACACCCCTGAAACCGAAGTAACTACCACAATAACCAGGTAAACAAAAATTATTTCAACCAATTTAACGTTTGACCAACCCAACACATCAAAGTTACTAGATACTAACAACCTATCCAACTAACAAATCCGGCAACCAACCCAACTCAATAATAATAATCACTCAAGTAATTTATTCCAATCCGAACCCCACAATTCGAATCTGACATAATTGAAATATATACGAACGTACCTCAATGTCGGGATGTGGTGAAAATAAAAATAACTTTGGAGATGGCAGTGGACAGCAACTAATGATGCGTGGTGGTGACTGTTCAGATAATGGATGGAGGTGGACGGTGGTTGGTGGAATGAAGGTCGACAATGGTGGTAGGTGGACGGCGATGGTGGTGATTGATAGTGGATGAATTAGGCTAGCCGTAAAATTATATAATTATTAGTTAGTAAAAAAACAAATAAAGTAAAGTAAAATTAAAGTTAAAAATTTCTACAATTATAGACAATGATCAAATTAAAACTTGGATCGTTCTTAGAAACGTACCGTGTCCCCAGCAATGACGCCAAAAACGTGATGCAGTGTGCGAGTGGCTTGTATATTATAAATTATTATAGATGTAAGAGGTGGGATGAATTGCTTTTGCACAAGATCGTGTTTTAAATTTATAAAGTGATTTCTACAAAGAGTAAACGCACACACAAAATAGGCAGGTGTACCTATCGTATATGTAGAATAGTATTGGTAACAACCAAGTATCGATCAGTGGACACAAATGTTTCTAATGATAAATCGTTGTTTTACTTTAATCGGAGGTTTTAATCATTTTTGGGTTAATTTTTGAACTTTTTATAAAATATAAATACTTATATATAATATATAGGTGACCAAGACGAGAGATTCAATTACGTGAAGGTTACCATCTAAGATCAAGAATCCACTCCATTTTAGCATTGATAATTAATATTCAAACATGTGATAAACTTGCCGTAGAAATATATGATAGATAGCTCCTTAAGCCTTAAGTGAGCATCTTTGGCACTAAGGAGGTAACATGCGCATTTTAAAGTCCACCCTTTCCTAATGTCATGCTATCTCAATGATGTCAATTTAAGTTGGCAAGTAGTTTTGTAAAGTAGAAAGATTAGGATTGACTTCGATTTCTCAAATACCAATTCTAACAACTTCGGGTGGTGGTAGTTTAGTCACACAACCTCCCCTTGGTTTATAAATGTAGGTTATAATTACACATTCCGTTAACATATGATTTCTTTAAATAGCATGATATCCTAAGCAAAGACATTTTCGGATTACCAAGACTTGGAAAATACATCATAACTTATATCTCATCAATTCTAAGTACAATATAAAGATCTATATTTCGATGATGTATCAAAGTATTTCTATCTTTCAAGAACATGAATCGATCATGAACGATTGTCAATATAATTGGCATTCACCAACTTTGAATTAGTATTTTAAGATGGTGAAACATTTCTCATCAAAAGATAATTGTAATATAACCATGTACTTTACTAGACTACACCACATGTTTTAAATAATCATCAAGTAAAACAAAACTTCTTCATAGATTTTAGATGGTAAATGGATTTTAGCTCCAAATGAGCATGGTGATTAAAATTAGGATGGATGATGATAACAAACACACGATTAAACTAGAACAATCAAACTAAATGTAGATGAATCTTCCTTCTTAATGATGATGATGATGGTTGATGGTGATGATCTCCAAGCCTTCAAACTCTTCACTAGATCTTCAATATGAGTGTTAGTGTGTGTTTTTATAAGAGAAAACCTGATAGAACTCTTTTCAAGGCACACCAAATGAGTGCAACATGAGCCACTACTTATAGGCAATCTGGAGTGAGAGGCACGACCCCGTGCTTACGTAGGCACGCTCCCGTGCTTTTTAGTGACATGTGCTAAATTTATTTTGTCTTTTCTGGTAGATGACCACGGCCCCGTGGTTGAGAGGCACGGTCCCGTGCTTTTGTTCCCAGTTTTTGTCTTTTCTTCTAGATTTTTGTATTTACTGGTGTTCATAAGCATGGAAGCGTGTTTCTTTGCTTTTCTTGTGTTTTCTTCTGTTTTTTCGCTTGTTTCTTCATTTGGGGCTTGGTTTCACCTGAAATTACATTTTATTATGATAAGTAGCATTTTGTGCTATGTTATTTAATAGAAATTGCATTTTTTAGAGATTATTTGATGTCGAAAAGATGTATAATTTTATGTACATCAAACACCCCCACACTTGAACATTGCTTGTCCTCAAGCAATATTTTTATAAATGCTATCTGAAAACAACAAACTCGGATTATGGCCATCCGAGCTCCAAGAAAATGGAAACAAAATAACTAATCTTAATTCGTATTAGTGATAAAGGAAATTTTGTTTTTATGAGCTTCCGTTTATGCAGAACGTCACGTTCTCACAATGTTCACTCACACTCGGTTTTATATCTGATCATACTTGTGATGTATGTATGTGAACACTCTTAGTCAGAATGCAACCTGTGATAAATAAGCTTGTAACAAGTTCCAATCTCCACCTTTGTGAAGGGTTGCATAAATCAGAAGGTAATATGGGTTGGTTTTGTGTGAGTTGGAATTGTGGTGGTAAATACAACTCTTTCTGATTGTCGGAGACTTTGAGATGTCTTCGATGGTTAGCTCTTTCTCTAAAATCTATATATATATATATATATATATATATATATATATATATATATATATATATATATATTAGAGACCTAATGACTCTTTTAAGGTCAGATCGTCAAGACCAGTTTTGTCGAGGATGTGGATCAGTTCTTCCTCAATCTTGTTATGAACATAACTTCCAACTCTAGTGGATCGTTCGGCTTTGAACCTAATATCCCCCACCCTCATTAGTTCTGTATATTCATGCTGAGACCGAGTTTGACTTTTTCTACATATTCCTTCGTGGGACCAGTTTCCATAACCTAAGCATCGTTCATATCTTTTCGCTCTTCTCTTCATTGTGTTTTTGGAAATTCCACAAAATGGTGACCTTTGTTCGTCTTGGCGCCACTTTTTCCTCACCTCATTGCTAAAGAGAAAGATTCTCTCCCTAAGTTCTAGAGGCAACCTAGGTTTTGTGAAATGTATGCAGCAAAGGAAATTGAAAACGAAAGAATGCATTTCTTGTTCTTTAGGGTGTGCCGGTAAAAGACCAGTGTTGTATTTTACCGGTGAGATGGATAAAGTGGTAGGGTTTTGGTTAAGGTTTTTGGGTTCTGTAATTCGGAGAATGTTTTGATGGGATTGTGACAATATTACCTTCTTCCTTATATAACGCTTCATGCGGTCTTGAAATGAATAACTGCGACAAGTTCTAAATCACACGAAACATGTGACTCACACAAAGCTTCCGAAAAAAAAATATTTATGTGACATGAGGTTTATCTCACAGTAACGGAGAAATTGGGTATAAACGCCATATTTTGCATAAATTTTCTTCTCAGTATTACAAAATTTCCTTTTACGTTTTCACTTTCCTCTGGTTATTGGAGTGATTGGTTATTTGCGAAAAAAAATTTCATGGATTTCTCTTCAGGTGTTATAAAAATAATCTTTGTTTGCTGCAAAAATATTATTAGGGAATTTTTATAATTATTTGAACAAACAATTGGTCAAGTAATTCCCTTCCCCACACTTGAATCTCACATTTTCCTTAATGTGAAAAGATTCATGAAAAGATAAAAATTCTAATTGAGTATATTGGGTTAAAATGGAGAGTTACTTCCCTACGGCTTAACGAAATTTCGACAGAGCGTCCTCTGTTTATCGTCAGTTTTCCTGTTTTTGTACCTGTATAATATAAAACTGCAAACAACCACAAACAACCAAGCATAATTTGCTGAAAATTGGGTATGGAACCATCCATCCCTTTCCCTATCGGGCTAAATTAGTACCTACCATAATGTCTGGGGCATCTACGGCCCTAAAAGTGTCCAACCAAACCAACAAATAAACAAGTACGACAGAAAGTAAATTGTTTAAAAACACACATAAACGATAATGTCATAGAGATACTACCAACCCATGGCCATGCCCATAACCGACCTACCAGTGTCGCCAGTCATCAGTTACCCGTGTCTGGGTTAAATGGTCCCCACTGCCTATACATTCAATAGCCCAACCGATCAATCTCTCTCCTCGTCTCCTCATACTCTACTGCTCTCTGTGCGTCCGAGGCTGCAATCTGGCTTGTGATCTTGTCAAATGAGGTGATAGTGTTAGCTGAGAATTGATCAAGGAGTCCATATAGACCCTCGAAAGAGTATCGGCTGTCGTATGACGAGCTGGGGCCGGCCCTTGATGAATATGGGCCTCCTCGCTTTTGGTAGGTGCCACGTCGGTACTGTCTGGGCGGTGATCCTCTCCTTTCATGCATGTCCTGAATCATCATCTCTGCAGGGTCTTCTGGGTCCCAAACCTGGTTATACTTATCACAGAATCTCCACACATCCGGGTTCTGTTGGATTCGCTGAACCATTTGCATGCTTTTGCAATAAACAAGGCTGAGAGATATCGGGTCTTGGCTTCGGGTTCCTTCTCTGTCCACATTATAGGCCCCATAAAGGTTATAGATCCAAGGGCCACCAAAAATCGGGGTATTTCCTTTTGTAGCTGCATTTGTCATGAAAAGCTTGCAGAATAACATTGTGATGTTGCAATGTATGTCATTCCTCATGTAGTACAGTGCCCAAAGATCCCTCAGGTTAACAACCCCCTCACTTTGACCTCACGCTGTGGCAGTGTGATTGAGCAAACGGTGAATGTATCTCATGAGTGGGTCACATAGTGTTGTGCCCTTCGTGATACTTGCATTGTATTCCTCAGTACCATAACTCAGTTGTTCCCAAGCCTCTAAACGTGTGTTTCCTGCTTTAGCTTCATCATCAGCATCTTCATCTAAAAAATTTGTTTTAGCATTAAACTAAATGTCTGAGTCAGTTTCCTCAGTCGTGTAGATTCCCAGATCAATTCCCAGTTGGGTGACAGAAGTTGTGTGCCATTCACCTCCACATCTAAACTAGATTGCATCTTCATCCCACATGTCAAATTTCTTCTTCTTTATGTTGAAAGAGGCCAAGAACTCCTTTGTCAGTTCTGTCACTTCCTCTCGCATTTGCTCAAAGACCCTTCTCCACGGCCCTTACACAAATGTCTTGTATCGGGCACATTGATTAACTTTGCGCAATGTGTCTCTTCAAGCGTAGAAGCTAGGTTCTGGAAATCATCTGTTTAGGTAGGTTAGTCTTGCATTAGTCTGTCTATCCCTTGCCCTTCGTCCGGTAAAGACTAAAAATGCCCTTCGTTCGTGCTGTTGATGCTGTTCATTTCCTTTTGATTTTGACTTTTTTTTGACTAATGGTTGACCACAATTCGTGTTGTTTAGGGCACGACTCGTGTTTTTAATACTAAATTCTACCCTATTCAGATTAGAACCTTCATTTCTAACCGGTTATAATAATTGGGTTTATTAATTTGTTGGATATTCATCTCAAGATCCAAAACCCGAATTGTTCCTTTCAATTAAACTTTAACAATCCAACATTCAACAATCTATTCATCATATACTAATAGAATAACCCATATCATTTTCGGATCTAGACCCGATTTGGTCAATTTGAGAGATTTTAGGGTTAAACTAAACCTAGAATGATGAATTTGAACAATATAATCGTTAAATTAACAAACCTTTGGTTCGGAATTGAAGATTTGATGAAGAAATTAGTGTAATAGGGGTTGGTCGGCGGTTTATCGTTCAAAAACGAAGTGGGTGTTAGGGTTGATGGTTGGGAAAAGTTATTTTAATCAATATAAAATCGTAGCTGTACTGGGGTTAAAAGCACGACGCCATGCTTTTGGAAGCACGGTACTGTGCTGTATGATGCAGACAGTTTTATTTATTTGTCGAGCTGGTTCGTTTTTAACTGATTTTGGTTAGTTTAAGATAGTAATTAAAAGTTCTAAATTTCGTTAAAACATAAAACATAAAGGCACAATTAAACATAGTAGAAATGAAAAGTACAACAATCCTAGATCCTAACACATAACACTAGCGGAAGCAACTTCAACGTGAAAAAAAGTCGGGAATTCAACGACCACCATTCCCGAACAAGTCCTGAATGTGTGGTGGTGCTCGTTTGGCTTCCAAGAGCTCGGAAATCTTTTTGTCGAGCTTTACGATTTCTCGGTTGAGAAAGTTGAGCTTGGAAGCCACATATTTGTGGTGGCCATCCACAACATGGAAGTGTTTCAACCTAAGTAGTTCGACTTTGTTGATTAGCTCGACTATGCGAGCTTCGGTTTGAATGTTGCTTTCAACTTGGTCTCTTATGATGCATTGTAGCCTCATGACCTCCTCCTCAAGGTATGAGGAAGATTCATGTTGCTTGCCTTTCCTCACTGTCCTCCATTCAACCTTCTTGCTTCCCATTTCAGTAATGTTGTGTTTGGTGTGAATGGAATAGTGAGTTTATGCATGCATTATATAGAGACTGGAAAGTCAAACACGGCCCCGTGCTTTTGGAAGCAAGGCCCCGTGTTGCTAGGGGAATAAATGTTTCTGAGTCGGAGAATTGTACTAAGTCAGCGCATATCATGCTGAAGATTCTAGGGTGACCACGGCCTCGTGCTTTTGAAAGCACGATCCGTGCTTTTTGTCACAGATAATTTTCTTGTATTTTTCAACAAAATGCGAGAGCTGGAATTCTTAGAATGATGTTTAGTATGTTATTTTAGAAGTTTAGTCATCCTAAAAGTTACTTTTCATTAAAATTAAAAGGTCCTAAAACAAATACGGGATAAGCCCGGTTTTCCTAGAAATAAGAAAATATCCGGGTTAAGCCCGAAGTTCCTAGCACATTGTGCGTAATGCACTTATTTACACACAAGAACAGAAAATTAAGTTTCTTAAATGTCCCCGAAAGGCTCTCCTCCTCCGAATGGTCCTGGTGGTGGAAAGTACGTGAAAACGAGAACTTGAAACTAGAGTTGTTCATTGATGTTTCAAAGTTCCATTTTCATGTTTTACACTAATTCAGTGAGTTGAACGAGGTGCATCTCAGTAAGGAGATTCATTTCAGTGAGTTCTTTAATGAGTTTTTGAAGTTTCAAGAGATGCTCGGTTTTGGAAACATGGCGGGCATCGTTTCTCGGGTGTCGAGGAACGAGAATTGCTTCACTCATTTCATTAGGCATGTTGAATTTTCAGAGAGAATTGTTTTGGTTTTGGTTGGTGCATGAAATGTAATAGCAAGATGTGCCTTTTATAGCCAACCAGATACTTAAACATGGCCCCATGCTTTTGGATGCATGGCCCGTGTTTTTGCTCTGACAATTCTGTTACAAGCCAGTCTGACTAAGATTTTTGCAACGAAGATTCCAATTCACAATTTTTGGCACGGGACCGTGTTTTTTGAAGCACGCCCCCGTGTTTTTGTAGTTTATATAAATATATATATATATATATATATATATATATTATTTACAAGGCCTAGTTTTGTGAAGGTCTTGGCCATACCTTGTTTCCTTAATTTCCTATTCAGGGAGTTGGAAGGTTACTACCTCCAAAATTTCTTCAAATGGTCCATCGATATATGGTTTTAACCGATGCCCATTTACTTTAACCTTTTGGCTATTTGAATTTGAAATCTCGACTGTCCCATAATCAAAGACTGATTCAACTATGTGTGGGCCTGTCCATCGCGATTTCAATTTTCCTGGAAAAAGACGTAAACATGTGTTGTATAACAGTACGCGATCGCCAACTTGGAATTTCTTGTTTCCTTTTAAATGGGCTTCCTGGTTTATGCCGGCGGACGTTAGATCAAAGTTTACTGCTCTGAGAGCCCATTAGGGTTTGTGTTTTAATTCTACTGGTAGATGACATGCTTTCCCAAAATCGAGTTTGAATGGTTTCGTTCCTATGGGGGTTTTGTAAGCCATCCCGAGGGCCCAGAAAGCGTCATCTAACTTATCTGCCCAAATTTTGCGATTCATCCCTATGGTTCTTTCTAAGATCCTTTTGATTCCTCGATTTGAGACCTCTACCTGCCAATAGTCTGAGGGTGATATGGTGTTGCCAGTCGGTGGTGAACTCCATATCGCGCTAAAACTTTGTCCATTAAAGCATTACAGAAGTGGGTACCTCTGTCACTGATTAGGTCTTTTGGAGTGCCGAATCGTGAAAATAAATTTTTTCAGAAATCGTACAACTACTCGAGCATCGTTAGTGGGAAGAGCTTGTGCTTCTACCCATTTAGATACGTAGTCGACTGCTACAAGGATGTATTTATTTCTGAACGAGTTAGGAAATGGGCCCATGAAATCTATTCCCATACATCAAAGACTTCACAAATTTGAATGCCTTTTTGAGCCATCTCATTTTTGGATGAGTTGTTCCGGGCTCTTTGACAAGCATCGCATGCTTGGATCAAAGTATGTATATCTTTGTATATGGTGGGCCAGAAGAATCCTGCATCAAACACTTTTCTGACCGTAGTGGCGGTACTATGATACCCACCAGTTGGTCCTTCATGGTAGTGTTTGAGAATATCTAGGGCTTCCTTTCCTGCTACACACCTACGCACAGTCTGTGATGTTTCTTATTGGTATCAGCTCGTCTTTCTCGTTCATTACGACCGTCATTCCTCCTTTATTGGGTACTACTTGAACGGGAGTAACCCAAGGTTAATATGAGATTGGGTAGATTAATCCGACATCAAGTAGTTTGATTACTTACTTCTTTACCACATCTTGCATGTTAGGATTGAGATACCTTTGATGTTGGACCACGGGTTTGTATTCTTCCTCCATCAGAATTTTGTGAGTACAAAAGGAGGGACTGATGTCCTTGATATCCATGATCTTCCATGCTATAGCCTTCTTATGACTCTTAAGAACCTTAAGAAGTTCGTCTTTCTCTTTTTTAGAAAGGTGAGATGAAATAATTACTGGGAGTTGAGAGTCTTTTTCTAGAAAGGCGTATTCGAGATGGTTTGGTAGTTCTTTTAACTCTAAGGCTGGTGGTTCTTCGATTGATGGTTTTGGTTTCTCATTACATTCTGTGATTTCATATACTACTTCTGATGCTTCTTGATGATCATCATTAATATTTTCCTTTTCTAATATGGGTATGTTTAGTGTTTTGTCTAAGACTTGTGTTTCTAGAGGTGTATTAATGGAGGAATCTCGCATACAGCTACTTACGATGGAATCTATGATGTCAACATAGTATAATGTGTCATCGTGATATTGCAGATATTGCATAGATTTTCCCATGTCAAAAGTGATTGCCTCCTCATTGACCCTGAGAGTGAGTTTGCCAGTGCAAACATCAATAATAGCCTTTGTGGTGGCTAAAAAGGGTCTCCCTAAAATCAGAGGTACACTTTTGTCTTCCTCCATGTTTAGGATCACAAAATCTACTGGGAAAACAAATCTGTCAATTTTGACAAGCATGTTTTCAACAATTCCCCGAGGATATTTAACGGATCGGTCAGCTAATTGAATGCTCATGCGGGTGGCCTTTGGTTCTCCTATCCCTAGTTTTGCAAAAACCGCATAAGGCATTAAATTAATACTAGCTCCTAGGTCAGCCAGGGGATTGCTAACAGACAAATTTCCTATGAGACAAGGGATAGTAAAGCTCCCTGGATCGGTCATTTTTGTTGGCAGCTTGCTTTGGAGGACTGCTGAACATTCTTCACTTAGGGTGACATGTGAGAGTTCCTACAACTTCCTTTTGTTTGTCAGCACTTCTTTGAGAAACTTGAAATATTTTGGCATTTGAGCGATGGCTTCGACAAAAGGGATGTTGATATGGAGTTGTTTGAAGATTTCTAAAAACTTCCCGTACTGAGCTTCCAATCGTTCCTGCTTCAACCTTCCAGGGTATGGAATAGGTGGAACAAAAGTTCGGACTGGCTCCTTGAGTTGTACGGTGCCTGTTGGGGTCGGTCCTTTCTGTGTTTCATCAGGAGACTCCTTTTCCGTAACTGGTCCTGAAGTTGGTGAGACAATAGTGGTTGTACCGCTTCTGAGTGTAACAGTGTTAGCTGTCGCATTAGGGTTGGTTATTGTGTTGCTTGGAAGAGTGCCGGGTGGTCTTTCGGATAATTATCGGGCAATTTGTCCGATTTGAGTTTCTAGATTCTGTAGTGATGCTTGTTGACTTTTGAGGTCGGCTTCATGTTTAAATAATACTCCACTGATATCAACAGCTCTTGAGTCGGCCTTCTTTTCTGCTTCATTTGTTTTGGTCATGTGTTAGATTAGCATTTCTTTGATTTTTGAGTAGCCTGGGTTTTGATGGCTAATAGAGTTTTGATCTTGGAATTGAGGCTTAGGTTGGAAGGATTGATTCAACGGTCTCTTCTCGAATCCGGGTAAGGGTTGAGTGTTACCTCAGTTTTTCCAGCTGAAATTCGGGTGGTTTCCCCATCCTGGATTGTAGTTGTTGCTGAAAGTGTTGTTCTGTCGAGCGATGAAATCGACTTCTTCCATGGCCATGATGACTTGTTTACAGTCACTCGTCTTATGATTTCCTCCACAAGTGTCACAAGTGAGTCTGGTTTTTGATTGCCCAGCTTGAAGTTGTTCGAATTTTTTAGACAGGGCTTCAAGATGTGCTGTGACAAGAGTGTTAGAATCAACGTGGTGTATTCCTTTATGGGTTGGTGTAGATCTTGTTGTGTTGTAAGAGAAACTCTTCTTTGCGTCCTTCTCCAGGACTTCAAATGCTTCGTTAGGTTATTTAGATCCCAGGTCTCCACCAGCGATTTGGTCGATGGCCTGTTTGTTTTGACTGGATTGTGCGTCAAAGAAAGTTTGTATTTGTAACTATACGCTCACTCCATGATGTGGGCATCTTCTTAGAAGACTTTTGTGTCTTTCCCATGCTGCGTCTAACGATTCATCATCATCGGTCCGGAATCCAGTAATGTTGGCTCAGTATTTCGCAGTTTTATCAGGCGGAAAATATTTGAGGAGAAACTGTTCAACCATCTGGTCCTAAGTGGTGATAGAACCAGAGGAAATAGATTCTATCCATTCCAGGGCTTAACCCCTTAGAGAGAAAGGAAAGAGTTTAAGCTTGATTTGATCGTCTTCGTCGAGGAGTCCATGGAATTGAACTGAATTTTCCACCATATGAATGGTGCTTGATTTATTTTGAAATTTTCGGTGATTTCAGGTGGAGCCACTCCATTGCCGTAGCCTTCGAGAGTTGGCTTGGCATACTGGCTCATGTTCGGCTCATTGTTCTGGGCCGCAATTATTTCTTCGGTTTGATTTTCTCCTGATGTAGTGGCGTCTACTGATTTGTCTTTGATTGCTTCAGTGGTTTCTGCAGGCCGTTTACGTGCTCGTCGACGAAAGAGTCGTTCCGGTTCAGAAATTGGAGAAACAAGCTCGGATTCAAAAGTAGAGGACATACATGGGACCAAATCAAAATGAAAACTAAAGTAAAAGTTAGACTAAAGGTTAGTAGAAGTTAAACTACGAGTTAGGCTAAGCTATTTTTGAACTTAACTAAGGTCTAAGTCAATTAAGCTAAATTAGAAATTAGGTAAATAAAAGTTAAAACTAGGCTAGCCATAAAATTATATAATTAGTAGTTAGTAAAAAATAAATAAAGTAAAGTAAAATAAAAGTTAAAGATTTGTACAATTATAGACAATGATCAAATTAAAACTTGGATCGTTCTTAGAAACATACCGTGTCCCCAACAATGACGCCAAAAACTTGATGCAGTGTACGAGTGGCTTGTATATTATAAAATATGATAGATGTAAGAGGTGGGATGATTTGCTTTTGCACAAGATCGTGTTTTAAATTTATAAAAGTGATTTCTACAAAGACTAAACACACACACACACAATAGGCAAGTGTACCTATCGTATATGTAGAATAGTATTGGTAAGAACCAAGTATCAATCCGTGGACGCAAATGTTTCAATTGATAAATCGTTGTTTTACTTTAATTGGAGGTTTTAATCATTTTGGGGTTAATTTTTGAACTTATAATAAAATATAAATACTTATAAATAATATACAGGTGACCAAGACGATAGATTCTAAGTGAGTAGTTCAATTACGTGAAGGTTACCATCTAAGATCAAGAATCCGCTCCATTTTAGCATTGATAATTAATATTCAAACATGTGATAAACTTGCCGTAGCAATATATGATAGATAGCTCCTTAAGCCTTAAGTGAGCATCTTTGGCACTAAGGAGGTAACATGCGCATTTTAAAGTCCACCCTTTCCTAATGTCATGCTATCTCAATGATGTCAATTTAAGTTGGCAAGTAGTTTTGTAAAGTAGAAAGATTAGGATTGACTTCGATTTCTCAAATACCAATTCTAACAACTTCGGGTGGTTGTAGTTTAGTCACACAACCTCCCCTTGGTTTATAAATGTAGGTTATAATTACATATTCTGTTAACATATGATTTCTTTAAATAGCATGATATCCTAAGCAAAGCCATTTTCGGATTACCAAGACTTGGAAAAATACATCATAACTTATATCTCATCAATTCTAAGTACAATATAAAGATCTATATTTCGATGATGTATCAAAGTATTTCTATCTTTCAAGAACATGAATCGATCATGAACGATTGTCAATATAATTGGCAATCACCAACTTTGAATTAGTATTTTAAGATGGTGAAACATTTCTCATCAAAAGATAATTGTAATATAACCATGTACTTTACTAGATTACACCACATGTTTTAAATAACATCAAGTAAAACAAAGCTTCTTCAAAGATTTTAGATGGTAAATGGATTTTAGCTCCAAATGAGCATGGTGATTAAAATTAGGATGGATGATGATAACAAACACATGATTAAACTAGAACAATCTAACCAAATATAGATGAATCTTCCTTCTTAATGATGATGATGATGATGATGGTTGATGGTGATGACCTCCAAGCCTTCAAACTCTTCACTAGATCTTCAATATGAGTGTTAGTGTGTGTTTTTATAAGAGAAAACCTGATAGAACTCTTTTCAAGGCACACCAAATGAGTGCAACATGAGCCACAACTTATAGGCAATCTGGAGTGAGAGGCACGACCCCGTGCTTACGTAGGCACGCCCCCGTGCTTTTTAGTGACATGTGCTAAATTTATTTTGTCTTTTATGGTAGATGACCACGGCCCCGTGCTTTTGTTCCCAGTTTTTGTCTTTTCTTGTAGATTTTTTTCTTTTCTGGTGTTCAGAAGCATGTGGGCGTGTTTCTTTGCTTTTCTTGTGTTTTCTTCTGTTTTTCGCTTGTTTCTTCGTTTGGGGCTTGGTTTCACCTGAAATTACATTTTACTATGATACTAGCCTTTTGTGCTATGTTATTTAATAGAAATTGCAGTTTTTAGAGATTATTTGATGCCGAAAAGATGTATAATTTTATGTACATCAATTATCAAAATCCTCAATCTCGTATTGGCCATGGTTTCCAACTCTATCAACCGAATAGGGCCCGTCCACTTACTTTTCAACTTACCTGGGAAGAGCTTCATCCTCATGTTATATAACCAAACCTTTTATCCAACCTCAAAGTTCCTCAACCGGATATTTACATCATGAACCTTATTCATCTTTTCTTTGTAAGAGGATGCACAATCGTACGCCTCGTCTCTTAACTCCTCAATCTCGCATAAAGCTAACTTCCTTGTCTTACCTGCATTATCTTAATCCATATTAACCTGTTTAGTAGCCCAAAATGCTCTTTGTGAAATCTCTACCGGTAAATGGCAATCCTTTCCATACACAAGTCTATAAGGAGTAGTTCCAATTGGCGTTTTATATGCGATTCGGTAGGCCCATAGAGCATCGGTCTACTTGGTTGACCAATCCTTTCGGTTCGCCCGCACGGTTTTCTGTAAAATCTATTTAATTTTCCTATTAGAAACCTCAACTTTTCCACTCGTTTGTGGATGGTAAGGAGTTGCAATCCTATGATCAACACCATATCGTTTAAGCAATTTTCCAAATTTAAAGTTTTTGAAATGAGATCCCCCATCACTTATGATGGTTCGGGGGAATCCAAATCTAGAAAATATGTTACTTTGCACAAAAGTGCAAATGACCGAGTGATCATTCGTCCTAGTGGCTATCGCCTCAACCCATTTAGACACATAGTCGACAGCCACTAGGATGTATAAGTTACTGTGTGAATTCGAGAAATGGGCCCATGAAATCAATCCCCAAACATCAAAAATGTCAACAACTAGGATCGGGTTCAAGGGCATCTCATCCCTGTTAGAAATGCTATCGAGTTGTTGACACTTTAAACAGTGTGTCACGAACTCGTGAGCATCCTTAAATAATGATGGCCAAAACAAGCCACTCGTAAGAAATTTTTGTGCAGTTTTCTGGACTGTAAAGTGACCCCCACACGCAGACGAATGTGCGTGTCCCAACACCGATCTGACATCCTCCAGCGGTATGCATCGTTTGATCATCTGATCTGGACCAACTTTAAACAAGTCCGGGTAATCCCAAATGTAATGTTTTGCTTGGGACATCAAGTGTTTCTTTTTCCTCCTTGGACAATGCTCCGAGATATCACCTGCAACTTTAAAATTAACAATATGAGCAAACCAGAGGTTTTGTGAGACTGCCAAAATGTGCTCATCCTGGAAAGACTTGTTAATGGGCCCATCGTTGTCTCTATTTTCCACCATAATTCGAGACAAGTGATATGCAACAACATTTTCACTTCCTTTCTTGTCCCGAATCTCTCGATCAAATTCCTGCAGTAAGAAAACCCATATTATGAGCCTCGGTTTTGCATCCTTTTTGTTCATGAGGTACCTAACTGCAGAATGGTCACAATAAATGATTACTTTACTTTCCCAAATATAAGACCTGAATTTATCTAGAGCATATACTACTTCTAGTAAATCTTTCTCAGTTGTTGTGTAATTCAATTGAGCATCTGAGAGAGTTTTACTCACATAGTATATGGCAATGGGTTTCTTGTCAACCCGTTGACCCAAAACAGCTCCAACCGCATAATCACTTGCATCACACATTATTTCAAAAGGCAAACTCCAATCGGGCGATTGCAAGATCGGGGATTCAACTAATTTCAACTTCAAAATGTCAAAGGCTTTAGCATATTCATCATTAAAGTCAAACGGGGCATCCTTATGCAATAAATTACATAAGGGTTTGGTAATATCACTAAAACCCTTAATAAACCGTCTATAAAACCCGACATGCCCCAAAAATGATCTAATGACTTTGACATCTGTGGGATGAGGTAGAGTGGAAATAACTTGAACCTTAGCTCGGTCCACCTCAATCCTACTTCTCGACACAACATGGCCCAAAACAATCCCCTCTTGGACCATAAAATGGCTCTTTTCCCAACTAAGAACCAAGTTCGTTTCAACACATCTTTTCAAAACTCTTTCGAGTTGATTTAAACATGACTCGAAAGATGTGCCAAAAATCGAAAAATCATCCATGAAAATTTCTAAAGACTCCCCCACCAAATAGAAAAAAAAACTCATCATGCACCTTTGAAAGGTGGCTGGGGTGTTACATAACCCGAATGGCATTCGCCTAAATGCGAATGTGCCATACGGGCAAGTAAACGTAGTCTTCTCCTGATCTTCAAGATGAATAGCTATCTGGTTATACCCGGAATAACCGTCTAAAAAGCAATAAAATTTTTGACCAGATTGCTTATCGACAATTTGATCGTTAAACGGAAGTGAAAAGTGATCTTTCGATGTTGCCGGCCGGGTGGCAACCTCATTACCTGATTCGTCCATGACGACTTGAATGCCCGCTTTTTTCGGTACTGTCTGTGTCGGGCTCACCCACATGCTGTCTGAGATGGCCAAAATAATCCCAGCATCCAACCACTTCAGCAGTTTCTTCTTCACTACTTCCCTCATGTTCGGGTTCAACCTCCGCTGAGCATCGTGTGCGGGTTTGACAGTCGGATCTGTTAAAATCTTATGCATCACAATCGAGGGACTGATTCCCTTAAAATCCGCAATCGTCCATCCGATTGCTTCCTTGTTCGCAACCAGCACCGCCATCGAAGCGTTTTCCTGTTTAATAGATAAATTTGAAACAATAATGTAACGATTCCGAAGAAACCCGGTATACCCTAACCGGTAGACAATAGTTACGTCATATTTAATGTCGGGTACATGAGTTACCACAGTAATTATACGAGAATACATGGTTCACTGTATTGATTGTACGTGAATATATAATTCATCGTACTGAATATGCGATCAATCGATCGATAGTTATTGAAACCCGAACGAATCGAGGGTTCAATTATAGACGATATCTATAATATTTAGTGATGTTACGAAGCATTAATGCTTCGGGATAAGTAAAGTACGGCACAGAAAAAGAATTTCGATTTAACGGTACGTCGGTACATTAAACGAAACCTTTAATACCAAACCGAGCAAGAGATAATCGATCAAGCCGAAAAAGATGCACGATAATTAATGATATGATGTTTAAGTTAATAAATGTCATGGTTTAAGTTTTTAAAGATTTTAAATCGGTTTTATATAAATTTCATTTTTAAGCCGAAAAACGACCGTTTTAGCCTCGTTTTAAGCCGAATTAAACATTTAACCGAAAAACGAACTGAACCAGATTATCCAAAACATTATCCGGATTGCGGATATCCAAACATGTGGCTAAGAATGAAGAGGTGGGTCCCACCCCACCCCCTCACTACTTCCGATCGGCCTCCCCTTACACCCCATTCCATTTTTTTTCTTTTTTCACACAAACAAATCAACAATCTTCATCTCTTCTCAACTTCAAGATCCAAAATCGAGAGTTTGTAGCAAGAAAACAAGGTAAAGAATCGAGTTAATCACGTTTCCATCTTCGTTTCTTGAGTTTATTTGCAAGAAAATGAGGTTTCAAAGATGAAAACCGATTCTTGCATGATCAAGTGATGTATATAGGTTATACAAGGGATCTTGGTCCAAGAAAGGGGTTAAACGAACCAAGAACGAATTTTTACGGTTTAAATCTTTGTTTTGAATCATAACCGAAACTATAGTGTAAGAGGCTTGATCGTGAGTGTAACTTGCTTAGTATTGTGGTATGTTGGTTGTAGGCTCTGTGTTTAGTGGTAGATAAGGCGGAAAGACGAGTTTGTAGGTTGTAGTGGCGGAAAACGAAAGATATATTCGGTTATGTTCGGTTTTGGAGTTTTTGGACAGATTGTTGATCGTTTAGAGTTGGGTCATGAAATTTTACAGGGATGTTCTATATATGAAAATATGAGTTCTGTGAAGTTTTGGTAATTGTTGGACAAAGGATGAATATTTGGTGAATTTAATGCTCGGTTTTGGCCAAAAATGGTGAAAAATAGTTAAATATCATGAAAAATTTTGGAAAATCACAGATAAGCTTTTTATATCATGTATAAGTCACACACAAAATTTGAGGTCCGTTGGAGAAGTCTCAGTAGGCTTTTCGGTTAAACGAGTTCTAGGGTTTTCTAGCTCGGTTTTAGTGAAAATGGCATGTAAAGAGAGATTTTGGTTCTGGAAAAATTACAGGGGACTATGTGGATGGCAGGGGACATTCAGGATAAATTTGGGATTTTTCTAAGATCGTTTGGTATTTACGACATATTTAGTGTTTAAATGGTGTTTAAAAATAGATAAATAAATTTTAAATATAGAAATTAATTCTGGAAATATTTTTATAAAATTCCCCACTGTCAAAAAGTGATTTGTGCAAAATTTCAAGATCCGAGATTAAACGGATAATTATTTGTGCTAATTATCAAACTTTTAAAGTTAAAACGCGTAAACCGGTGAAGTTCGCTTAAGCGAGCTGACTGGTGCATAAAAATTCTAAAAATGAACTATTTTCATATAATTGAGTCAAACAAGTAAAAATAAATCATCCGAAAATAATTCGGATGATTTGAGTAATTTTAACCTATTTTAACAGTTTCCGGTACGCCAAAGACGGAAACGGGTCCCACGGCGAATCGGGACGTCTAAACCGAGCCCTAAGTTCACATCTTTAACTAAATTATCAGTCAACAACTATTTTCGGGTCGTGTGTGACCAAACTCATTTTTGAAACGTAAAAACGGATAAACGTGCTAAGCACGCAAAACGAGAAAAACGACTAATAGTAGTTGTGACCATGGAACTCTAAACGACATCACAATTTGAGTCCGGAAAAGTGTTTCTGGGTTAACATTGACCCCAGAACGGGTACAGTTCTGGGCTAACAGTGTCTCCAGATGTACCGGTTGATACAGTTAAATTTATATTAATAATGAGTGTATAGTAATGATCGTAGGGATCATATTACAGATTGGACGTGTTAATTGATAATGAGTGTTGTTACCTGCTTGCATGTGCTAAGGTGAGTTTCACGAGCCCCTTTTTCTGAATTGTTTTCAAATATTTTCCCGGGGCGGAAGCATGTTACTATTGAAATGTTTAAGTACATACTGAACGCATGGATTTGCGTGTATTTATAAATATTTGATTATACGAGAATCGTACGGAATGGGTACAGTACTGGGTTAACAGTGTCCCCAGACGTCCCTAGAAGTGTTTCTGGGTTAACAGTATCCCCGGAATGAGTACTGTACTGGGTTAATAGTGTCCCCAGACAGAGGTTTCGCTTGTGGGCTCAGCATAATTACATCGTGTTTCTGGGTTAACATTGCCCCCGGAAAGGGTACAGTACTGGGTTAACACTGTCCCCAGATAATATTATATTATGATATTGATTTATCAAGGTTTACTCAAATTGTGAAACTCACCAACTATTCGTAGTTGACCCGTTTTCTCATATGCTTTTCAGGTACAACTAAGATAAAGTGATTGCTTACGTGCTAAGTGCTTGATGTGTGTAAGATTTGCGTGCGGGATGTTAGGATACATTAAAACAAATAGAGTTATGTATCGTATTGTATGATGTGTGTATCACCTAGACGGTAATGAAACACGAGATAATGTAATTTTGAAGTATATTAATGCATTCAGTTTTCTTTATAAACAATGTGGTTGATATCAGAGGTGTCTGTTGCATCCCGTTTACGTTTCCGCTTCGGTTGCGGGGTGTTACAGAAGTTGGTATCAGAGCCATTGGTTATAAAAGAATTAGGATGTCTTTAAAAGATACCTAAAATATAACCAGTAGCTCAAGTATTTTAGGATCTGAATATCAACTAATAATTTATAGTGACGAGAGCTGGATGAACTTGGATGGACAAGTGAGTTATTATGGTCCGGAACATAATAACAGACTTGTCCGCACGAGGGAATTCAGGGGAAGTCACGGGGTACATTAATAGGTAAAAATGGCAACATATGTGTAAAGTATATAATATTATTTATACGTGCTAATGTGTATATATATATATATGTGCATATCTTGTGGGTACAAGTATTGAGAAATAAGACCCGGATAAGGAACCGGGGGATGAAATAATAAAAAGTACCAAGGATGCTGAAATTTCTAGAGCATCGGTTGATGATAAGCCTGACTTATCGGGCTATAGTTATGATAGTACCAAGTTAGATCTCCCGTTTGACATTAACCAGAAATATCTAGTAACCGTCACTCCCAACCGAAATTAATAAATCCCTTACCCTACCAACACCGGTACCGTATGTCTTAATATCCCGTATGTTCACCCGAACCGTTGACCCTCACGTACAGACGGATCTGTACCTGAACCCATTCTTGTTCCATTAAAATAAAAATAAAATAATAATAATAAAATGGATAACAAATGAGCAGATAAAAATAATATATAGAAATATATATATGTATTGCTCACTCCCAAACATATGAGACATACCTCCTCCAGATCGAGAATTACCGATTTTAGCGAACCTAGAACGCCTGAGGACATTGACTGAGCAAGTGATAGAGTTTCCCATGATAGTAATTGATAATATTTGAAGGCAACCCATGTTGCGCGATTACCTTGAACCTTGCAATTCCCTATGTTATCCTTATATCCGTTAGATGCCTTCACCCATGTATGCTCGAATAGAATGATTACCCATACACCAAGAGGTGTTGGAATCATTATAGCATATTTGGTTGTTCGTTCGTAGGTGGTATACCGTGTATGCCGGATATACAAATAGACACAGATATTATAACTCCGTGGTACGTAATCGTTTGGTGCTCACGGTGAGCATGTATCGGTTATGCTGACATGCAGAAGGATATTGATATCAAGTATATTAAACATTAATCTTTGTTGAGAAAGATCTATATGTCAGTTGGTGACAAGGGTTATGAAACATATTTAAACGTTAACCGTCGTCAGGTTAAGTCCTTATGATATTATATTTGTGGGACATATATACTAGATACTGGTATGTGTAATATGTATGATAATATTTGGTGTGTATGTGTACCTGTTGTTATGATTGAACTGGTAACGAGTTATACGGTGAGATTAGTATTGATTACTGCGTACGGGATGAGTACGGCAGAATGACATAAAAAGAGTAACTCCAATGATGGAGATTGATGTGATTCAGTTGATTGCTCAAAGATAGCAGATGATGATACCGAATGTCGTATCACAGATCACTGCTAGTGTTGATGCAAATGTGAACGCAGAATCATAGTTCGAGCAATCACATGATTATGAATATTTCAATTCTTAGTGGTATTACTAAGAGTGATAATGTCCCACCGAATACTATTATGACTACAAGTATTAGTTATAAACTAAACATGAATAGTAGTCGTAATGAATTAGATCCGGTATGAGGGATATGTTTGTTGGTTGTGTTAAGGAAATTATTAATAGTTTACTGATGGTAAAAGGAGGAATAGATTAGCGAGTGGATAGAAAAGATCGAAATGGTTAAGGATATTGGTAAGAGTCCAGAAAATTGTGTAGTGAAATACGCTACACATATGTTGGTAGATTATGTTGTATCGTGATGGAACACGATGGTACAAAATTATAGTTAGAAAATTATTGCTCAGATGATATGGTCAGGATTTAAAATTCCTGTGCTAGAGCACTTTTATTCGAGTAATTAAACTCAGAGATTGGAAACTGAGCTATGAAAGATAGAAATGTTGTGTGCTGATCACTTAGAACACGCTAATCGTTTGAAGGAATTTTCATGTCTGGTAACATGGCTAATTACTCCTGAAACTAAGCGAAGTGAGCGCTATATTGGGGACTAACTCCATCGATAAGGAGTATAGTCAACCCTGTAAAATATACAACTTTTGGAAGGGTTGTGTCACAAGCCAACCTTGATATATTTGACTCTATGGGAAGCGGAATGGAAGGACGTTAGATGAGACGTCGAGTGTTAAAGAAGAGAAATGATAAAGGTATAGTGCAAAATAGACTTGTGAATAAATAGGTATGCCCTACAACCCAGAATTATACTAAGACTAGTTCTGGTGTGAAAACATGAACCGCATAAAGGGTCCTTCCCGAAATGTGGAAAATATGGTTATCGGCAGGAAGAAGAATGTCGAGTGATAGTAGGCCACAAGTGTGGTAAAGATGGACGTAATGCCACAATTGTAGAACCAAGTGAAGCCATGTGGACCGGAAACCCCAACCCATTCGTGTACAACCACTCCGAACCCAACAGCTTCAATAACAATCCATTCAAAGAAATCAAATTATGTTAAACAGTTGTACTTGCTATGAATGTGGCAGTACAGAACGTTTCAAGAGAATTGCCCAAAGTTGAACCAAGGTGTCGTTGGAAGATGAACCTCATGACAAGCATCAACCGCTGATCAAGCAAGGAGCCGTACTTTTGTGAGTAATTCGAATAAAGCACGTCATGATCCAAAGGTGGTATTAAGTACGTTGTAGTTTTAAATCAATGGGCTTCAGCGATATTTTTACGGTCGTCGATAGAAGTTAGTTCCTGCTAACCTCCTATCATTTGAAAAGATACCGATTAGTGAAACTATAGAACCCCATACGGTAGAATCGCTAACGGTAAATCCCTAATGGTTAACTAAATTGTTCGGAATTGTCCTATTACTCTGAACGATTAATCCTTTCCTTATTGATCTACGACCAGTAAAGTTAAGAAGTTTTGACGTAATAGTTAACATGGATTGGCTAACTCAACATGAAGCTGAAATCAAATATGAAAAGAAGATGACTAGAAGCTCTCTTTCGGACGATGAAGCGATTAGATACAGAGAAAAGTGTACGGTATTATGTTACCACTCTAATCTCATCTTGAGATACTATAATATTTACGACAAGAAAACATGGTGTATTTAACAAACGCGATTGCCAAAGTATTTAAAAGAAAACATATAGAAGATATCCCGATGGTACGCGAATTTCCACAAGTTTTCCCAGAAGAACTTCCTGGATTACCGCCAACCCGACAGGTCGAATTCAGAGTCGGTTTAATACCTCAAGCTGGCCCTGTTGCTAAAGCATCTTACCGACTTGCGCCAACTGAAATGCAAGAATTATTGGATAAAGGTTTTATACGACCTAGTTAGTCACCATGGGGTGCACCAGTGTTATTTGGGAAATGAAGGACGGAAGTGTTAGGATATGTATTGATTAGGGAGAATTGAATAAAGTGATGATCAAGAATAGGTATTCACTTCTTCGAAGTAAATGATCTGTTTAACCAACTGCAAAGGGCGATTTATTTTTAGAAAATTAGTCTTAGATATAGTTATCACCAAATGAAAAATCCAAGAGGAGGACGTTGCAACAAGAACGTTTCGGACTCGTTACGGCCATTATGAATTCTTAGTTATGCCTTTCGGGCTAACAAATGCGCCGGCAGTGTTCATGGACCTCATGAACCGAGTCTATAAACTTTATTTTGACAAATTTGTCATAGCATTCATTGATGATATTTTGATATATTTGCAACGTAAAGAAGAGCACGAATGACGGTTAAGGAAAATTGTGGAAGTGTTAAAGCAAGAGGAGCTATACGCGAAGCTTTCGAAATGTGATTTTGAATAAAGAAGGCATAATCCCTTGGTCATGTTGTAAAGCAACAAGGATTTCACAAAGATCCAAATAAGATAGAAACCATTAAAATTGTGCCAAGCGCCGATTTTAAGTCTCCCCGATGGAGACGATGGTTTTGTCGCGTATTGTGACGCATCGCATAGAGGGTTAGGATGCGTGTTGATGCAGAATAATAGGGTTATAGCCTGTGCTTCCCGAAAGTTAAAAGTACACGAGAAAAATTACACTACTCACGACTTAGAACTGGGAGCGATTATCTTCGCACTTAAAATCTGGAGACTTTATCTCTACGGCACGAAGTGCACCATCTTCACCGATCATAAAAGTTTGCTTCACGTATTCGATCAGAAAGAACTGAATATGAGGCAACGAAGATGGGTCGAGTTGTTAATCGATTATGACTGTGACATCCGTTATCACCCCGGCAAGGCTAACGTTGTAGCCAATGCCTTGAGTAGGAAAGATCGGGTTAAGTCATTGCGAGTGCGAGTACTGGGGATAATAGTCCAGTCGAACCTTTCGGACCTGATTCGAGTCGCTCAACGTGAGGCGTTGAAAGAAGAACAATTGGGAAAGGAGGAACTTTACGGCAATGAGAAGAATTTCGAACAACGCGTGGACGAAATTCTCTACTTCAAAAATTGGGTTTGGATCCCGACCCTCCATGACCTTCGTGAATTAATCATGGACGAAGCGCATAGATCGAAATATCCCATACATCCGGGATCGGTTTAGACTATTGATGATACGAATATCTGAAAGGATTTTGTTAATGACCGAGTGTGGAGAAAGATATGGTTACGTATGTTGGTGAAAATTTAAGTTATGCAAGAGATAAGGCTGCATACCGAAAACCCTTGGGAACGCCACAACGACAGAAAATTCGCCAATGATAGTGGGAATAAATTACAATGAATTTCGGGACGCAAATTCCCAAGATATATCAAAGGCATGATGTAAATTGGGTAATCGCGGATCGATTAACCAATCCTCGCATTTCATCCCAATCCATGACGATTACCACAATGAACTCTCGCCCAAGTTCATGATGGTGAAACGGTATCTCGTCGTGGAGTACCATTTTCAATTATCTCAGATCGAAATTGTCATCCTACTTCCGTCATTGGAAGGCGGGGAAGGAAGCATCGAGAGCTTGAACCTTTCTATGGGTGAAGTATTTATCACCAATTTGTTAAATTGAAAATGGGCGTCAATCAAGCCATAAGATTTGAATTGATTCGAGAATCAACCAATCGGATTTATAATATTTAAGGTAAGTTGAAAGCAGCGCGAGATTGGCAAAGGATTTATGCCAACATTCAAAGGAAACCATTGTCACTGGAAAGAGGTGACAAGGCATTTTTAAGGCATCACCTTAGAGAGGTGATATGAGGTTTGGCAAAACCGAAAATAGCTCCTTAATATATTGGACCTCATTAGACTATCTCCATGATTGGTCATTTAGTTTATCGATTAAAGTACTCCAGGGGCTAAGTACTATACATGATGTTTTGCCATGTATACGGACTAAAAAGTACCTAAGCGATGAGGCAACGAAAGTACTAGTAAGGGAGGTACTCATAGAAAACATGTTTGACATCATAAATAATTCCGAAGAGATAGTAGACGGGAAAACTAAACAGTTTGGACATACCAAGCTTTATTGATTAAGGTTAAGTGGAATTCACAACGAGGACCAGATTATACCTGGTAATGCGAGGGTGAATTCTGAAGGAAAAACCCCCACCTTTCCCTCGGAAAGGGATAGTGAGCGTGTAAAATTTCGAGGACGAAATTTCTTAAAGGGGGGAGAATGTAATGATTCCGACGAAACCCGGTATACCCTAACCGGTAGACAATAGTTACGTCATAATTAATGTCGGGTACATGAGTTACCACAGTAATTATACGAGAATACATGGTTCACTGTATTGATTGTACGTGAATATATAATTCATCGTATTGAATATGCGATCAATCGATCGATAGTTATTGAAACCCGAACGAATCGAGGGTTCAATTATAGACGATATCTATAATATTTAGTGATGTTACGAAGCATTAATGCTTCGGGATAAGTAAAGTACGGCACAGAAAAAGAATTTCGATTTAACGGTACGTCGGTACATTAAACGAAACCTTTAATACCAAACCGAGCAAGAGATGATCGATCAAGCCGAAAAAGATGCGCGATAATTAATGATATGATGTTTAAGTTAATAAATGTCACGGTTTAAGTTTTTAAAGATTTTAAATCGGTTTTATATAAATTTCATTTTTAAGCCGAAAAACGACCGTTTTAGCCTCGTTTTAAGCCGAATTAAACATTTAACCGAAAAACGAACTGAACCAGATTATCCAAAACATTATCCGTATTGCGGATATCCAAACATGTGGCTAAGAATGAAGAGGTGGGTCCCACCCCACCCCCTCACTACTTCCGATCGGCCTCCCCTTACACCCCATTCCATTTTTTTTCTTTTTTCACACAAACAAATCAACAATCTTCATCTCTTCTCAACTTCATGATCCAAAACCGAGAGTTTGTAGAAAGAAAGCAAGGTAAAGAATCGAGTTAATCACGTTTCCATCTTTGTTTCTTGAGTTTATTTGCAAGAAAATGAGGTTTCAAAGATGAAAACAGATTCTTGCATGATCAAGTGATGTATACGGGTTATACAAGGGATCTTGGTCCAAGAAAGGGGTTAAACGAACCAAGAACGAATTTTTACGGTTTAAATCTTTGTTTTGAATCATAACCGAAACTATAGTGTAAGAGGCTTGATCGTGAGTGTAACTTGCTTGGTATTGTGGTATGTTGGTTGTAGGCTCTGTGTTTAGTGGTAGATAAGGCGGAAAGACGAGTTTGTAGGTTGTAGTGGCGGAAAACGAAAGGTATATTCGGTTATGTTCGATTTTGGAGTTTTTGGACAGATTGTTGATCGTTTAGAGTTGGGTCATGAAATTTTCAGGGATGTTCTATATATGAAAATATGAGTTCTGTGAAATTTTGGTAATTTTTGGACAAAGGATGAATATTTGGTGAATTTAATGCTCGGTTTTGGCCAAAAATGGTGAAAAATAGTTAAATATCATGAAAAATTCTGGAAAATTACAGATAAGCTTTTAATATCATGTATAAGTCACACACAAAATTTGAGGTCCGTTGAAGAAGTCTAAGTAGGCTTTTCGGTTAAACGAGTTCTAGGGTTTTCTAGCTCGGTTTTAGTGAAAATGGCATGTAAAGAGAGATTTTGGTTCTGGAAAAATTACAGGGGACTATGTGGATGGCAGGGGACATTCTGGAAAAATTTGGGATTTTTCTAATATGGTTTGGTATTTACGACATATTTAGTGTTTAAATGGTGTTTAAAAATAGATAAATAAATTTAAAATATAGAAATTAATTCTGGAAATATTTTTATAAAATTCCCCACTGTCAAAACGTGATTTGTGCAAAATTTCAAGATCCGAGATTAAACGGATAATTATTTGTGCTAATTATCAAACTTTTAAAGTTAAAACGCGTAAACCGGTGAAGTTCGCTTAAGCGAGCTGACTGGTGTATAAAAATTCTAAAAATGAACTATTTTCATATAATTGAGTCAAACAAGTAAAAAATAAATCATCCGAAAATAATTCGGATGATTTGAGTAATTTTAACCTATTTTAACAGTTTCCGGTACGCCAAAGACGGAAACGGGTCCCACGGCCAATCGGGACGTCTAAACCGAGCCCTAAGTTCACATCTTTAACTAAATTATCAGTCAACAACTATTTTCGGGTCGTGTGTGACCAAACTCATTTTTGAAACGTAAAAACGGATAACCGTGCTAAGCACGCAAAACGAGAAAAACGACTAATAGTAGCTGTGACCATGGAACTCTAAAAGACATCACAATCTGAGTCCGGAAAAGTGTTTCTGGGTTAACATTGACCCCAGAACGGGTACAGTTCTGGGCTAACAGTGTCTCCAGATGTACCGGTTGATACAGTTAAAGTTATATTAATAATGAGTGTATAGTAACGATCGTAGGGATCATATTACAGATTGGACGCGTTAATTGATAATGAGTGTTGTTACCTGCTTGCATGTGCTAAGGTGAGTTTCACGAGCCCCTTTTTCTGAATTGTTTTCAAATATTTTCCCGGGGCGGAAGCATGTTACTATTGAAGTGTATTTATAAATATTTGATTATACGAGAATCGTACGGAATGGGTATAGTATTGGGTTAACAGTGTCCCCAGATGTCCCTAGAAGTGTTTCTGGGTTAATAGTGTCCCCGGAATGAGTACTGTACTGGGTTAACAGTGTCCCCAGACAGAGGTTTCGCTTGTGGGCTCAGCATAATTACATCGTGTTTCTGGGTTAACATTGCCCCCGGAAAGGGTACAGTACTGGGTTAACACTGTCCCCAGATAATATTATATTATGATATTGATTTATCATGGTTTACTAAAATTGTGAAACTCACCAACTATTCGTAGTTGACCCGTTTTCTCACATGCTTTTCAGGTACAACTAAGATAAAGTGATTGCTTACGTGCTAAGTGCTTGATGTGTGTAATATTTGCGTGCGGGATGTTAGGATACATTATAACAAATAGAGTTATGTATCGTATTGTATGATGTGTGTATCACCTAGACAGTAATGAAACACGAGATAATGTAATTTTGAAGTATATTAATGCATTCAGTTTTCTTTATAAACAATGTGGTTGATATCAGAGGTGTCTGTTGCATCCCGTTTACGTTTCCGCTGCGGTTGCGGGGTGTTACAAATAATAACATGCAAAGTATCATTCTTACCAAGGAAAGCATATTTTAAATGATTTGAGAGCTCCTTCATCTCGAGTTTCGGTGCTTCCAGCATGGACGGTTTCAGCTCGGTATCAATTTTCTCGGGAAGTGGTTCCATCTGAACTGACTATGGTAGACGGTCTCCTCGCACAGCTACAATCTCCATCTGTTTCTCCTCCTCTTCCAGCAACTTGTCTGTTTCCACCTGTAACTTGTCAAACAAAAAACACGTCTCCGCTATGCTATCCGTGCTGACGACAGAGTCGTATAGCGGGATGCACTCGTCAATGACATCATCCATAAAGCACTCGTCACCGTTTGGAGAAATATCTCCACGTGTGAAAACATTAGTCCTCAACTTTCGGTTACCGAATGCCATGCCAACAGTACCATTTCTACAATTAATGTTGGCATTTGCGGTAGCCAAAAATGGTCTACCGAGGATAACCGTAGTTTGTTTTTCCTTTCACCCAAAACATAACCGAGGACCAAAAGTCACTAGAAAATAAAAGTCTTCCACCTTAACGATAACGTCAGTCAGTATCCCCTGGGGAAGTTTCGGTGTCTGGTCAGCTAAAACAACCGTGGTAGCGGCTTCCCGTAGCGGACCAAAGTCATACTGATCGTATAGACTTCCCGAGAGACTACTAATGCTAGCTCTAAGATCTAGAAGCGCCTGTGTCATTTTAAAATCACCCATTTGAATGGGTATAATGGGCATTCCCGGATCTTGTAGCTTGGGTGGAAGAGCACCCGAAAGAATCGCACACACATTATCAGTAAAATTAATATGTTTAGGAATCTTATGACTCCTTTTCTGTATGCACAACTCTTTCAAATACTTAGCATAGACAGGAATTTATTTTATGAAATCTAAAAGAGGTATGTTAATTTTAACTTCTTTAAACATTTTTCCATGTTTCCTCTTGTTGCGGGCCCCTTTTTGATGCCATCTTCGCCTTAGGTAGCGCCAACAAAGCATCGGGATAGGGGACAACTTTCACCTTTTCCTTGTCCTTAGAGTTGTTGGTTTCATCGCTCGAAACCGGTTTGTTAATATTAGTTTCACTTTTATTAGGTACAGTTAATTTAACCAGTTCCAGCTCGTCATCACTGACGAGATTTTCATCAATCTCTTCCACCATCCCCTCAACAAATGGTAGTGAAATCCCAACCTTATTATCATACTTTTTCCACTTCTTAAAATACTTACCTGGTTAACGTGCTTTTTCAAACTCGTGTTGTAGTGGTTCGGGTTAACCGTGGTGTCGCTCGGGAGTTGGCCCGCATTCTTCTGTAACTTTGCCACGTCTGCAGCGAGCTGAGCAATCTGCTTTAACATTGTCTCTGACGATTTATCTTGTAACTCGAACTGTTTCTTCGTTTCACCCTTATGATCAGCCATAACATTCAACAATGCATCCAACTTTGAGTGCACCGACTCATCTGAATTTCCCGAGGACCCTTTCTGTTGGTCCTGATAACCCGAAGTATTTCCACCCCGGTTACCGTCTCTGTTATACCCCCGATTCTGATTATATGAGCCTTGCTGCTGCTGATAACCGCCCTAGAGATAATGACCCTACGACCTGTTCTGGCTCGATCTCTGAAAGTTTCGGTTCAACTGTGTAGACGCGCTCCCGTAACGAAATTTCGGGTGATTCCTCAGGCCTGGGTGATAGGTGTTTGAGTTAAACCCTTGGAATCCCCATAAGCATATTTAACCTCTTCGGTCTCATCCTCCTCATCATCATAAAACTCGGGCCAATTTTGTGCCTTATGCCCGAGTTCACCACAATCTTCACAAACCGGGAATTTCACTACAACCATCCCGACTTCTTTCTTCTAACCCTTTCTGTACCCAGCCAGTTCACGTTCCAATTCAGCAATTTGTTCAGATTCACTCTTGACTGACTTAACGATCTGGAGGAAGTACCATGTCTACGTCTTTCAGCTGCTGCTTCTGATTTTGAATCTTCACACATAAACTCCAAAAAATCCCAATCATCTTCTACAGGTTGATTCAGGAACTGACCATTACACGAGGCCTTCAGATGCTTTCGTTCCTCGAATGTTAACCCATATACAAAACACTTCACCAATTCCCATAATTCAATCTGGTGGTGTGGCCATTTTCTAATCATCACTTTGAACCTGGTGAATGCTTCGTGAGATAATTTGCCTGATTACTATGAAAAATGGCGAATTTCCATTCGGTCCTCGCTCGTCTTTGACTGCAAATAGTACTCGTTAAGAAACACCTGCTACATCTCAGCCCAGTTCCCGATACTGTGCATCGGTAACGAGTTAAACCAGTTCTTTGCTTTGTATTTTAACGAAAACTGGAATAATCACAACCGAACCTCATCCTGATCAAATGTACCATCACCAATCGACACGCAAATAGCCGAAAAATCGGACAAATGAGAATACGGGTGCTCGGAAGCCAGCCCGTGAAAATGAGGTACGATGCTAATGTATGAAGGCCGGGACTTAAAGGTCTACTGTCCCTCCCTCCGTACCTGTGGAACCAACGGGGGTGCATCATCTGAGATAGTCAGTCTGAACCGACTGTTAACACCCTGATCCGGGGCTACAAAATTTCTCCTTCGCCTCCCTAGGATTTACCAAACCACCCATGCTCACCTGAATATTCTGAACACTTTCGAGCCTTTCTGCCCGGTTAACTCTGTTTTAACCCATACCGTTTCTACCCTCAATTCTGTAAACTGCTTCAACCCGTCTCTGATTCACTAGTTCTTCCACCTCCTCACTGCAATTTTCGTTCCCCTCATTTTCCATCTCAAAACCCTCGTTCTCGGTGTCAAGTAACCGATTCCTTCGAACTCACCGGTTAACCTCGTTCTCAACCTAAAAACCCTGGTTCACATCATTCTCTTCCCCTCTTCTTCATCTTCTGTCGGAATGCTAAACCGATTAAACACACAGAAATACTAAACATCAATAATCATAGATTAACCATAAACAATTATACATAAACGTTCTTAGTCACGTGAGAAAACTTAAATCGTTACAAACTTTACATTCCCGGGGGAGATTCTAAGAGTTTAGCCGCATCTCGGCATCATGGAATCTTTAATATAGATGATATAAAGCATGTAGGTGGTATCGGTATGGTCCGGTATGGTAGAATCGTCTTCCTAGAGCTTTCAAAGTCACCTGCCTCGAAGTGTGTGAAGATAGGGTCGAGTTATGATGAAAAAGATATAAACCCTAACTTTCCCGTCTGCACACCGCCATCGCGATACGCGATGGGGTCTTTAATGGTCCATCGCGTATCACGATGAACCCAAAGTCAAACTCTCATTTAATACCCATCGCGATACGCGATGGGTTTTCGAGCCTGCCCATCGCGATGGGCCATGTCTCAAGCAATCTTCTTTAATCAATCTCTTTTTTCATGCTGGACGTCCCGGGTCTTCATCCCATGACTCAACAAGTCCAAATTAGCTTCTTTAACGTATATGACCTAAAATACAACAGACACGTATGAAGTATCGAAGTTCTTACAATAAACGATTAAAACTAATAAATAAACGAACTAAAACGCATTGTAACATCCTAAATATTATAATGTTAGATTATAATATCAAATAAAGATTTCGTTAAGTTGTCACATGTTAAATAATTATTTTAATATTTAATAAAGAAAGTCGTGTTAAGTTATCGGGCATTAATATTTAACTAACATTAAACATAGAAAAGATCATGGACTTGGAATAATTAAAAAGATTAAAGAGTAATGGGCTTTAGGTCCATGGGCTTTAAGGGGTGTAAATACTCCCTTAAACCATCCTAAAACCCTAACTCTCATTCCATCCTTTCCATAATTCTCTACTTACACTCGAACACACACACCTTCTTACAATACATAAACGGCCAAGAGAAAGAAGAAGATCCGAGGTGAAACGAACGTTAAACATTAGATATTCAATATACAAGTTAGATCCAAGGTTTAAGCCTCATAAACAAGCTATCCGAAACCAAACGAACACATAAAGGTGTGTTCTTGATCTTAAAGCTTATGTTTTAATAAACGATTAGTCTTGAAATTTGAATCTAGAGTAGATCGGCTTTAAACGAACATTAAAATTGAAAACTTGATGCTAATAATGAGAGAAACGAACCCAAAATGGAAACGGCTCGTTAAAAGGAACCCTAAAAATCTAGTCTTGAACGTTTAAGGTTTAAAGGTCCAAAATTTATAAATTTCTGGTTTCCGCTTTATCCGAAAATGGCCATGGGAACGTTTACGGGATGAATAATAGTTTAAGTAGAGGTTTTCATGCTTTAAAGAAAATAAAATAAATATAAATATATATGTATAATAATAAAAATAATAATAATAATAATAATAATAATAACAATAATAATAATAATAATAATAATAAACTGGCAGTGGGTGAGATAAACTCAGAACCACCATCGCATACTGTATATACAAATCGATTACATGGACCTCATTTACGCTATGTTCGATCACTTTGATAACTCGATTACCCTGACCATCGGTCACACTGAGTTCTCTTACAAGTGGAATCGATCAAGATGAGCTTCCAGTACACCACTTAATCGATTACAGGATGGTTTGATTATAATGTTTGGATCGATTACATTGTAATCGATCGTATTGGAGACTCCATTACTAACAGGTTCGCTTACAGCTATGGTTGATTTCATCTACGACATCGATTACAAGTCAGTAACTCATATGCAAACCCAACTCGATTACAATATATACATACATCGCATACAATATAGATACATACATATACTCGCATACAATCCCAAAACCTAATTACAATTGAGCTGCGTAGATTCGCATACTCTGCCTCGATTACAGATACAACTCGCTGTTTCATTGACTCGCATACACTACTTGATGGTATTCGGCTTGAAAGAGTGGGCCTTAAGGGGTACTAGATGGGTTGGGTAGGTTGGGCCTTTTATTCTAATTATTAATATCTATACCCGGCCCAAACTTTATCCAAGTCCGTCTACAACCCGAGTCCTATTCCGTTCCTTATAGTCCGGTTATCATGAACAACTACCCGATTACATTGCAAAGTGAATTGATTACTTATAATCGATCTCGTTAAGCGCCCAAGAATAAGTACTTGTTTAAGCGTACACCTAAAATTACACTTGGAAGTCCACAAGTAAGTGGTAACCCGAGTGTCCTTTATATACGCACATACATTTAAATGTGAACAAACTTATAAACACATGACGGGAAATCGATAGAGAAAAGAATGAAATAGAAATTAAAAATATTAAATAATTAAAAGACTAATACCACAAAATTAAATAAATAAAATAATCTAAGTAAAAGTAAATGTAATCTAGACGAACCATTAGATTGCGCTAGACATAGCCATTTGGGCTGAAGATCATATAGGACGAGTTTTAATACGTGTGATTTATAAACAGTTAGCAGAGCTCAACAAAAGAACAGATTACAGATTAACGGAGAAAGGAACAGGATCCAGGTGAGTTTTATGGATAGTATAGTGTTCTTTTATGGATAGTATAGTGTTTATTTTATGGACAGTATAGTGTTCCTTTTATGGATAGTATAGTGTTCCTTCTATGGAAAATATATAGGGTGTTCCTTCTATGGATAATATATATAGAAAGTGTCCCTTGTATGGAGAATACATATAGTAATATATATTATGTGATGTTCCTCTTATGGATATTTATACAAAGATGAAGTATTAATAAGTGTCTTCGGATACGTTAAGAAATGTATGAGAATGAATTGTATGTTACGTGATTAACTAGAACTCACTCAGCGTAGCTCACTTTTAGTATGCACGCAGGTGAGTAGGATGAGGCAGGTCGCTTGAGGGGAACACGTGGAATTGAATAAGTGGCTGGCATCGTAATACTCAAGACGTGTTGTGTTTTAATTACTTAGTTTTTGAAAGACAAGTTGTTTGTTTAAGACAAGTTTGGGATTGTTGTGAAATGTTTTATGAATGTTTTTATATTCCGCGAATGTTTTTATTAACTCTGATGATTAACTATGCTGACGAGTAAATCCAACGTCCAAATGTGAGGTACCGGTAACGGGGCCTTACAAGTTTGTATCAGAGAAAAGTTCGAAAGATTTAAGCATCCTACATGCTTAGACTCGAACAGAGAATGGGATTTAAGTATGAAGATACCAGTCCAAGAATGCCATGTGTCACTCAAGCAAGCTCTGTAAAGGTAAAGTGTATGGTTAAATAATAAATGTTAATATTATCTTGATTGATATGGATAGGATTTCTTGCTTGTTTAACTGTTTAATGGCTTAAGATTAGAATCAGCACAAATTGACTAATAAAGGGAAGTGTATAGGACACGGAAAGTAACATGATCAGCTAATCACAACTGGCCACTGTTATTACCCGTTAGCCTTACTATCTTTGTCCTAAATAGTTCCTTGAGTGATGACGTTTGTGTTTTCCCTTTTAGAATACGATGGCTAGAACGGGAGGAAATGTGGAAATAGGAGACATTGTGAGAGCTAGAGGTCGCACTGGACGTCGTGGCAGGCCTCGTATTGTCCAACGACCTTCGGTCGAAACAGCTTCCAACACCGGAGATGAAGGAAGCGCAGCTGGAGGAAACCCGAACAACAATGAAGGTGTTCAACTGGATCACGCAATTCAGGCAGCTATTGTTCAAGCTGTAGCCACTGCTGTGAAGAACCTGACGCCTGAAGGAACTGCTCGAAGCCGTGAAAGAACCGCTGAAGGGGCGGGTGGAGATGATAGGAGAGATGAGGAAGGAGAGAGGGAAGCCTCGAGTGGGGTTAAGTCTGTGAAAGCCGATGACAGGAAAAGAGGCCGAGGTGGGTGCAACTATAAGTCCTTCAAAGGATGTGACCCGCCGAAGCTGACCGGTTTAGGAGACGCAATCGCTACTCTTCAATGGATAACCACTATGGACAATATTATCCGCATTAGCGAGTGCCGTCCCGACCAAGCAGTGAGGTATGATACTCAGTCATTTGGAGATGAAGCCATGTATTGGTGGGAAAGTGTGGAGCAGAGAAAGACTCGGGATGAGATTAAGGCGATGAGATGGGATGATCTGAAATAGTTGGTGATGAAGAGGTTCAGTGCCGATGCCAAAGTTGAAAGAGATGAGATGAAGTTCCTGAACTTGAAAGCGGGAAAGATGACCCACCGGGAGTATACAACTGAATTCAACCGCATGTCTAGACTGGTACCTGACATGGTGAGCACTGAAGCTAAGAGGTTCAAGTGTTACGTCAGGGGACTTCCACAAAATGTTCTCACTTTGGTTAAGGCTAGTAAACCCCCAACATTTGACTCAGCTGTGGAATTGGCCGATATGGTTTATGAGGACCTTGCCATCAATGAAGAAGAGAAGACTGAACCGAAGAGGAAGAACCCAACCTCAAAACAAAATGAAGCTAACTAAGAGGATCCACGTAAGAAGAAGGCAAGGCATGATGAGTTCACTGTTTGTGAAAAATGAGGAAAGAAGCACCCGGGAGAATGAAGAATGGGATTAGGTGTTTGCTACAGGTGTGGAAAAGCAGGACATTCCTCTTGGGAGTGCAAGGATCACCATAAGTGTCATAACAATGGAGGGCATGGACACCTAGCGAGGGATTGCAGGATGCCAAGGGACGAGAGCAGAGCAGAGAAGAATGCTTGAGAACAGCTTCCTCCGTTTGCTTAGAGAAGACCATTCAAGAAGGCTAGCTACTAGCCATAAGTTTAATATATGTTTGACATATTAATGACTCAATGCGTGTTGTTTTACATTGAAGTTTAGACTGGTGTTTATTAATTATATGAATTGTCTTAGACGCATGATTACTTATGTTATGATAGAATGACGTTTAATTAGTAGTGTTTGATAGTACAAAACAACGCCCCTTGGAGGGACGAGATGAGACTTGGTACATCGAGGGCCTCATGAACAAGCTACTAGGAATAGCTAAAACCTGTAAACACCACTCGGTGACTACAAGGTCAGGAAAAAGAAGGATAATCCAGAAAGCAAAGATGATTCGGCAAGTGTGTGAATATTAGAAGTGTTCCTTTACAAGGAATAGGCTGGGTTTCGGGGACGAAACCTCTTTAAGGAGGGAAGACTTGTAACATCCTAAATATTATGATGTTAGATTATAATATCAAATAAATATTTCGTTATGTTGTCATGTGTTAAATAATTATTTTAATATTTAATAAAGAGAGCCGTGTTAAGTTATCGGGCATTAATATTTAACTAACATTAAACATAGAAAAGATCATGGACTTGGAATAATTAAAAGGATTAAAGAGTAATGGGCTTAAGGTCCATGGGCTTTAAGGGGTATAAATACTCCCTTAAACCATCCTAAAACCCTAACTCTCATTCCATCCTTTCCATAATTCTCTACACACACTCAAACACACACACCTCCCTTACAATACATAAACGGCCAAAAGAAAGAAGAAGATCCGAGGTGAAACGAACGTTAAACATTAATAGATCTTCAATATAAAAGTTAGATCCAAGGTTTAAGATTCATAAACAAACTAGCCGAAACCAAACGAACCCATAAAGGTATGTTCTTGATCTTAAAGTTTATGTTTTAATAAACGATTAGTCTTGAAATTTGAATCTAGAGTAGATCGGCTTTAAACGAACATTAAAGTTGAAAACTTGATGCTAATAATGAAAGAAACGAACCCAAAATGGAAACGACTCGTTAAAAGGAACCCTAAAAATCTAGTCTTGAACGTTTAAGGTTTAAAGGTCCAAACTTTATAAATTTCCGGGTTCCACTCTATCCGAAAATGGCCATGGGAACGTTTACGGGATGAATAATAGTTTAAGTAAAGGTTTTCATGCTTTAAAGAAAAAAATAAATATAAATTCATATGTATAATAATAATAATAATAATAATAATAATAATAATAATGATAATAATAATAAACTTCGCATACTGTACATACAAATCGATTACATGGACCTCATTTACGCTATGTTCGATCACTTTGATAACTCGATTACCCTGACCATCGATCACACTGAGCTTCGCTTACAAGTGGAATCGATCAAGATGAGCTTCTAGTACACCACTTAATCGATTACAGGATGGTTCTATTACAATGTTTGGATCTATAACATTGTAATCGATCGTATTGGAGACTCCATTACAAACAGGTTCGCTTACATCTATGGTTGATTTCATCTACGACATCGATTACAAGTCTGTAACTCATATGCAAACCCAACTCGATTACAATATATATACATACATCGCATACAATATAGATACATACATATACATGCATACAATCCCAAAACTCGATTACAATTGAGCTGCGTAGAGTCGCATACTCTGTCTCGATTACATATACAACTCGCTGACAAACTGATAGTTCGATCACAACCAAACCCGCTCTCAATCAGACTTCGATTACACAGGACTCAGTCAATTTCATATCGATTACGATATCACATACAAAACCAAATTCGATTACATTGTAATTGAGTCCCATGAGCTCAATTACAATGCTCTCAGGCCAATTTCCTTGAAACCCGATTACATAAAGGTACTCACTTCAACTGAATGGTCACTTACAATCAAGGAGATCTATTGCAATGGAAACTGATTATGCCCTGGATCTATTTAATTGACTCGCATACAGTGCTTGATGGTATTGGGCTTGAAAGAGTGGGCCTTAAGGGGTACTAAATGGGTTGGGTAGATTGGGCCTTTTATTCTAATTATTAATATCTATACCCGGCCCAAACTTTATCCAAGTCCGTCTACAACCCGAGTCCTATTCTGTTCCTTACACACGATCACTTATAGTTCGGTTATCATGAACAACTACCCGATTACATTGCAAAGTGAATTGATTACATATAATCGATCTCGTTAAGTGCCCCAAGAATAAGTACTCCTTTAAGCGTACACCTAAAATTATACTTGGAAGTCCACAAGTAAGGGGTAACCCGAGTGTCCTTTATATACGCACATACGTTTAAATGTTAAAAAACTATAAACACATGACGGGAAATTGATAAAGAAAAGAATGAAATAGAAATTAAAAACATTAGATAATTATAAGACTAATACCATAAAAGTAAATAAATAAAATAACTAAGTAAATGTAATCTAGACGAACCATTAGATTTCACTAGACTTAGCCATTTTGGGCTGAAGATCATATAGGACGAGTTTTAATACGTGTGATTTATAAACAGTTAGCAGAGCTCAACTAAAGAAGTGATTAACGATTAACGGAGAAAGGAACAGGATCTAGGTGAGTTTGTAGCCCCATTTCCTTGTTATGTTTTCGGGGCTGTGTGCATACTCGATGTGACAGTTAATACACTTACCTTAAATGGTAAGTGTATGCCATGTATGATATATGTGATTGATACGATTGATTACTTGTTGGTACGTGAACGATCTTCGGATATTGCACGTATTGCCAAGGGAGTAGATTAGTTCCTTACATGGATATTAAATAATAGCTTATATACACTGTTCCTTCTATGGATAATATGTAGAGTTCCTTCTATGGATAATGTATAGTGTTTCTTTTATGGATAGTATAGTATTCCTTTTATGGATAGTATAGTGTTCCGTTTATAAACAGTATAGTGTTCCTTCTATGGACAGTATAGTGTTCCTTTTATGGATAGTATAGTGTTTCTTCTATGGAAAATATATAGGGTGTTCCTTCTATGGATAATATATATATTGTTATAGAAGAATACATATAGTAATAGATATTATGTGATGTTACTCTTATGGATATTTATACAAAGATGAAGTATTAATACATGTCTTTGGATACGTTAAGAAATGTATGAGAATGAATTGTATGTTACGTGATTAACTAGGACTCACTCAGCGTAGCTGACTTTTAGTATGCACGCAGGTGAGTAGGATGAGGCAGCTCGCTTGAAGGGAACACGTGGCATTGAATAAGTGGCTGGCATCGGAAGACTCAAGACGTGTTATGTTTTAATTACTTAATTTTTGAAACACAAGTTGTTTGTTTAAGACAATTTTTGGATTGTTGTGAATTGTTTTATGAAAGTTTTTATATTCCGCGAATGTTTTTATTAACTCTGATGATTAGAACTATGTTGATGAGTTAATCCAACGTCCAACTGTGAGGTACCGGTAACGGGCCTTACACGCATACAAATTAACCAACCATCACTTCGTTCTAAAACATGTTGGGGGGCGTATAGCGGAAACGGTTAACGTTATGTGGAAAGGAAAGGTGTACACGGTTTGGGTCATCGAAGAGATGAGGTCTTGGGTACCCAATTTTCTTGGTGACATGTCTTCTGATTGGACGGGAAACTCCTTATCGGATGACGGTGAGAATGTAGTTAATCGGGATGAGATGTTAGAGGAGGGTGAGTTCCGACCAACTCCACCTCCTACACCTTCATCACCGTCGCCAAAGGTAGGGAAGCATCCGTAAGCCGTGGGGGGGGGATTATGTCACACCTCAAAATCGTTAACTTGGCAACAGAAGACTTAATTTAGTTAATGTGGGCGGTGACAGACGTTGTTCAGCCAATCATATTAAAAAATAATGAACCATAAGTTGGACTATATTAAGTATCAGAGTTTTACACGTGTCAAACATGCACAGTTCTATTTTAAATTAGAAGTCCAACTATCATTCATTCAAACGCACAACACCATTTTTCCCGAGTCCTTCACGAAGCATCCATTTTCTTCATTTACCTGAAAATTATGTTAAAATTAATTTTGTCAACACGAATGTTTCTGAGTTTCTCAATTTAAAAAAAACGGGATGTAACAGTTCTCGACTTCACTCCCATTTATTCATCATTCTTATCAATGATAAATTTTATTATTCACCATTCTTATCAATGGGAATTTAATTTTCCACTTTTCCAAACATAGCTATATATTTCTTAAACAAAACGTGTTAGTTGTAAACGAGCAAAGAGTATAACACATGTGTGACTATCAACATGATAGACCTGATACATACCAAAGTCAAAATATTCCCACCTTTCCAACCAAAGCGACTGGAAGAGTGGGGGGCGTAGCCCCGATAGATCTACCAATATTCGTAGGCCCTTTCTCTCTAGGTTAACGGTTTTTACTTTCATAATGACTCATCCCATTTAACACAATTTATAAATCAATAAAACAAGGGGATTTACGAGAAAACTCACCTTTGTGTCAACTCAAGTAACATTCAATTGTGATAATATGTCAATCAACGTCAAGATCTTATTAACATTCATCCAAATGATAATCAGATTCCTATGTTTAATACCAAGTATATTAACACGTAAACATAGTTACAAATGGAATCTTATCCTAACTTAATTTATTTATCCTCACGTATCTTGTTTATTATAATTCTAATAACTAAATTACAAACTTTTATTGTTTAAGAAAAATCGTAACTGAATTGAACGTTTTAATATATCTTACAAATATATTGGAACAACATAGTTTCAAATAGTCGTTGTAAAACTAATATATGTTTTCGAAACTAAACTTGGACGTTATTTAATAAAAATTATATATATTTATTTTAAAATAATATATTCTTTTATTAATAGGCTAGTGTTTGAATTCTGACAAATATATGATATACCACTTTTTTTAACAAAACATAATATAATCATTATTATTATTTATACCGAAACGTGTTATATTAATATTCTTAATATAAAAATTTTGTTTTTATATTTTATATAAAGGTTTACATTTTCTAAACGTATATTTATTTTTAATACTAATGGTCGTCACTATCCGGATAAACTATTTCAGTCCAAATATCGTGTATATATGTCCACACACAGGAAATCGTCCAAGTCTCGATTGCACCATTTATAAAACGCGTGGTCGTGAATTTATATTTGTTGTTCACCTTTATACTCTTGTTATTAACGCTCTTTTTTAAACAAACTATAGTTAAAATAATCATCTACCACATTTTAGTATTCCAAACTATACTTAATAACACAATTTAAACCAAACTATCAAAATCTAATTTATCAAACTTTTAAGAGATAATAGTTATACCCTCTCGTGTGCGGTACACATCTCAATATATACTCATACCCGACATGCAAAGCGATCCAGATATACCAATGCGTTCATTTTTAATACACGAACATTTCTCCGGTCTCGGATCGTCCGTACGACCCCTCAAAACCTACATGCCACTCATTTTAAGAAATTGTTTTCGTTCAAGAATCTGACCAGTAGATTACGGAGCTTATAACTTAACATCCAGACATATGATCGTCGATTCCTTTAATAGAATCAAATATATGTATGTGAGGATGGTTCACCGAAAATATCAGCTTGCTTCGACAGTCGGATCTGTAGGAATCTGCATTTCATTAGAGCTGTGTTTCCAAAATCCGCCTAGCGAGCTGAACACGAAAACAGGTTTAGAAACCCAACTTAAACAATTCGAATCTTCATCTCCACCGCTCAAAATGATTATCTATGGATTACGAACCCTCTATAGAAAAATCAAGACAATCGGACCGTTAGATCTTCAGTTTTATACCGATCTTTGCGGACATGCAAAACTAGTACAATTTGTCCATATTTTAAAATGAGTTTTTAACGAACTTAATCTTATATTAGGACAAACGGAGCTTACCATCGCGTTTGGGACGTCGAAAAATGGTTCTGGTAGAAGACGGGCTTCGACCGCCACCAGACCACCGCGCCGGACCACCACTGGCCACCGTCGGCCCGCCACGCACCACCGCCGGACCTCCGCGCTCCACAAATGGAATTCTTTGCTTTCTCTCTACTCTCTCTCTCTCTCTATACTTCAAAATAAATATGTTGTTAAATGGATAAAAAGTGAGGTGACCCACCTTATATAGGTGCAGTTTGAAACGAGTTTTACGATCGCGTTTCGATCTCTCGTTCAACGAACCCGCTACTTCAAGTGACGTTATATTTTACAAACATATTTCTTCAAAATATTTATTGAAATCTTGACTTAAAATTGTCTCGCTAGCGTATGATTTCCGCTAATAAATTATTGACGATCGTTACCCGGTGTCGGTTCTGTGTTACTCCGAACATAATAAAACTAGTGTAGGTGTATTTCCCAATAACAACTCATCCAAACTTATGATGTCTATTTGATTTATTTTATTTAAATTACAATGTTCAAATATAGCGATAATATTAACTTTTAGAAGCTCACCGGTACATGTGCTTTAACGACCGTGTTCGAAAATACTAATTTGCATTTTACCGCTTCGTTATAACTCAGAATTGAGCCACGTTATCGCCCGCGTTCCCGATGTTTTATCCTAAAAAATTTTCAAATGGATTCACCCATAGACACTTTATCGAATATCAGGTTGAATATTCACATGTTTAACCGAATACGTTTGTTTCTCCATTATTTATCACCGAAATTTCTTTATCCCGTCTCACTTCTCACGTGTTTTACAATGTATATATTCCATTCATTCTTAGCTTAAAATACTATATTTAACTTATGGTTCTTAATCTTCACTTAATACATCCTAAACATGTCTTAATCTTGTTTATGGAATATAATAATATTTTTTATTTTACCAGGTATCACAGATTACATGTATGGGGATGGGGAAAACTTGGGAAATGATGAAAATGGGGGAAATAAAGCTCGAGAGGATGTGCATGGGATTCATTTTTCCAAGGAGGGTATTGATATGGCGGTGGCCCCATGAAGGAGGTATTGTGCAAAATTCCTAGATCTGTGGGGGTGGTTTTTTTGTCAAACTCAACTACAGGTCATGAAGGTGAAGTGGGCTTAGGCCCAATTAAGACCCCTGTTTCCAGGAAAAGACCTCGGGCCTCTCTTTCTCTCACCGTGAGCCTAGTGGACATTGGGACTGTGGGTGAGAAAAGGGATTTAATGGCGGAAATTTTTGGGAAAGACGCTCGAAGTCATAATACGGGGGGCCTTGTCAAACCCGTCCAAAGGCGGCGGAACATGTCGGGGTGCAACAGATTGCTCAAGAACACAAGATACTATTAAAGTGCTAATATTTAAACAACTCATTCATTTCATTCAATCATTAGAGTAACACAACTAGTTCATACAAAATAAGACCAAATACAAGAATTAATTGCCCATTCTTCTAATAACCTAAACGGTCTCAAAATAAGATAGTGTCTTCAAACTTCAATCAACTAATAATCAAACCTATAACAATTCATAAAATATATTTTGTCAACACTAATGTTGGTGAGCAATTTCATAGTTTTAGTATATATAATATGAGGCAAAATCTACAACTCGTATATGAGACTATAAATAAAAGCAACAATCGTGGTATATAAATCATAAATAAATGAGGATCCTTTCTAATCTGTAACAACCAACATACTCGGATAATGAAGCCCTATTGAGGCTAAAATAGTTAAGGGTGCGTATGATCATACTTATTGAGGCTCAACAACAACAACAAAATAAACACTCGTGCTCGTAAATCATATGAAACATATAACACACAATAGGGCAAATATTCAAAGTATCATAATCATACACCCTAGAATTTGTGGTTTGAGAATCTAGTATCTTAAATCATTGTTGTTTTGAATAGGTATGCATGTTACCCCCAAAGTATAACAGTGAAAACAGGGGATGAAATGTACTTACGTGAAATAAGTAACTTGAAAGATTAGTTTGTGATAAAACGAACAGGTAAGTTCAACGAGCAAGACCTAGATTTAAAAGGGGTCTTGAGTTAGTAGATGGTCTTTAAAGCTGTAAAGTAAAATAACATGACAAGAAAGATAAATAATTTAATTTTGAGTGTTAAGTTGTAAATACATAAGAATTAAAGTAATGGTTGTAGAAAGAGTAATTTACTCGAATTAGGGTCTCGGCATTCTATTCATTAGTTTTACTTAACCTTTGTTAAGTAAATACTTGGGTATAATTGCGATACTGCAAGACCTATTGTTAAATAGATACTAAGACGAGATTTTACGAGTGTTTGGATTTTTCGGTTCGAATCTTGATAATTAGTCAATCCCGAAGCCGAGATTCCTAAGTGATAAATGTTATGAGATAACTCAATGAAATCAAAAGAAACTTAACCAAGTGTGTAGTTCTATTAAGAAGAACCTCAACGTCCGTTAAGCGAGTCTTTGGCCTTGTCGGTCCAAACTTGTTATAAGATCAAGTTGGATCCGACATACCAAGTATTTTGAGAAAACAATTAAAATTAGTTTATAATGTATTTTTAAAGAAAAATTGAGATTCGGTGGCCAAAAACACAACTAGTGTTTCTTAAGCAAGTGAACTCGGTTTAGTTCGATCATTGACTCGGAATAAGACCGAGGATGGTTACCACATACTCAATACCATAGAACTTATTAGAAAAAACTTCAAAATAATAATACTCCAGTCTTACATACAACATGTTAATAATAAAACATTTAAACAAGAGTTCGGTTTTGGTTCGGTCCCTGTCTCGGGATGAACCCTAGGATGGTTGCCACATACCCAATACCATAGAACGCGTAAAAATGATTTGGAAACTAAAATAATTAGAAACTAAGAAATATTAATAAGCTTACATAAATTAAAGTGTTTAACAAGGACTATAATAGTCCTCCATGTAGCATTGCCTAGCAATACACCTAAACCGACCATGGCCGGAGAAGGGAGAGCTATCCATGAATCCGGACTTGAAGAACTTGAGGGCTTAGGATTCAATCCAGCCACAGGTTCTCCCTATGGCTACCTTGTTGCGAATGAAAGACCGGATCTCTTTTCTAACAAGGAAACAAGGGAAGTATGTTTTAAACAAGCTATAATAACAAGCTTTAATTAACAAGAATTAGTTAGAAACAAAGATTAGCATTAGTTTGACCTTGAGAAGTCAAACTATCAAGAGTTTGAAAGATGATACGTAGATCTTAGATTGGAAGAGTTTTGAGGAGAAAGAGAAAACCAAAATGGGTGCATTGGACTTCCTTTTATAGTGGAAAAAGCAAAGGTTACCCATAAGAGTTATGCATGCATTTTGATTGGTTAAAATGGTCAAATAAGGTGCAAAACAAACAAAAACGAGCTGGGAAATCTGCAGACCTGGAGAGGTGTTGCATGACCACCACAACCCTTGTGGTGGTGCGGCGCGGTGCCCATGGTGGGGGGGGGGTCTTTATCTTTTGTTATTTGACGATTTAGGCCCCTGAAGTTCATTTTAAGTCTGTTTTAGCCATAAAAGGGTGTTTTAAGGTATCGTAAAGGACGTTTTCTTGATCCGACATTTGTGTAACATAAATGAACATAAAACCCAACATTTTATTAATAACGAAGGATCCGAAAGACCAAAATGGGTCAGGTTTTCCATACAAATACAAATACGATTAAACCGAAAATGACAAATGTCACAGGCCTGGTGGGGGTATTGAAAGTTCCAGAGAAGGTAACATGGTGGTCGATGAGTCGCGCGTTGAAGATATTAATCACCAGTTGGAGACGGGTTCATAAGAGGGTGGTGTTGGGTCCGCAGAGCATAGTCAAAATTCGGCAGTGGGGATAGATGGTACCCAGACCTTGTCTTCGGTTAGTGCTAATTCTGAAGAATTCATTAACCACGAGGTAAGTGAGATAATGAAAATTGGTAGGGTAATTGGTATAGATTTAACTAAACGCGATACATTGGTGAGAACATCTATCTTGGGTGAAGGTGGTATTAACAATGGGTTATGAATATTATGACGGTGAATATTAGGGGAATCATCGACGCATGTAAAGCCAATTGGGTAAAGGGTCTAAAGATAAGCAATGTGGTTCAATTATTAGCAATTCAAGAAATACAAAAAATTAACATTCTGGATTACTTGGTTAGCCGGTTATGGGGGAAATCTGCATTTGAGTTTGATAGCGTTGTTGCAAAAGGTAGATCTAGAGGAATATTGAGTGTTTGGGACACATCATATTTTCTAAAAGTGGGGAGAATAATACATAGGAGGTATTTGGTAACTATCGGTGTGATAAAACCGCAAGGGTGTGAGATATGCTTTGTAAATGTCTATGCTCCAAATGATTTGAGGGAGAAGCGGAGTTTGTGGGCTGAATTATTGGGGTTACTGTCATCATTAAATGGTATGGTTGTGTTTATGGGAGACTTTAATGAGGTCTGGTGCTCCGTGGAAAGAAGAAACTCGGAATTCTCACAGCCTAATGCTTACGTGTTTAATGATTTCATTGAAAGAGCAGATTTGGCAGAGTATCAAATGGGAGGGTGCTGATTCACCTATATTTCCGATAACGGGGTAAAGATGAGTAAGTTGTGTGAAAGCCTGTTTTAAAACTTGTTTTGCTTTAATCAATGGATCAGATGGAACTTATGTTTTAGCTTGAGCATACCGACGTTCAAGATCTTGAATCTTGGAAGTTTCATTTTGAAATACACTCTCAATAAGCTCTGGTTTAATGATACTTATTGGAGTGTCTTTCTCAGTGAACATCGTATCTATCCCCGTTAATTTAAATACTATACCAGTAGATGGCTTGGAAATAGTTGGATTTATGAAACGTAACAAATCCTCATCAGAAATTTTGGGTTTTTCTGGTTTCTTAGCCCTCACTGGTTTGACTTTCACATGATTATCTTGTTTCACTTGAGTTGTGTGCGAACCATACACAGCCTCCTCAAATTCATGAGGTTCACACAGTATATGATTAGAACTTGGAATGTTCTTGTCTTTGTGTATGATTTCAGGTTCGAACACATCCTCAATGATAACTTTGTCAACATTTTCAACAAAGACTTTATTGCTTTGAGCATGAGGTTTCTGAATTGAAGGTTGGACTTTAACAGTTTCATTTTTGACTTGTTTTGCTTTTTCAGATATCACTGATTCTTTAACAATCACATCCTCTTCTTGTCTAACAAAAGGATTTGGTTTATAATTATGTTGAAAATGTGGTGGAATCTCAACAAAACCTATTCCTTTCTTTGAATATTTTTGCTTACCAGATACTTCAATTATTTCATTTAGAAAAAAAGAAGAGTTTCTAAATTTTCCCAATCTGTTCTATAATTCAAGAACCTCATTCTCAAGATCGGTTATCTTTGATCTATGTTTCAAAATTTCTTGAAATTTTTGATCATTGATATTCATTTTAACCGATAACTCAGCCTTAAGATCATGATTACTTATTGTCAATGCTTCAATCTTCTCTTTTGTTTTCATTTGAGAAGTTAAAGATTGCATATATGTATCTTTCAAAGAAGAAATATCCTTAACTAAACTATCATTATGGGCTTTCAATGCATCTAACTTAGGTTTAACGGTTTCACAAACAACACATGAAATGTTAATGCCTACATTAGAAGAAGAATTACTAACCTCATTTTGCTTAGCCGTGTATGCATAAGTAGTTGAATCATTGATTTTAGCCATACAAGCAAAAGTAGTTGAAAGTTTTTCACTTGAATCATCAGACACAGACTCAGTATCAGCATCAGAAGACAATTCACTTCCACTCACATCTTGGAAGTACTCAGGAAATCCAAACATTGCTAAATTTGCTTGATTGTTACCACATAATAACCTTTGTGACCAATCATCTCCATCTACATTGGATAACATTGCTTGAGATCTAGAAGACGAATGTTTACCTCCAGGAGACTTTCCTGCATCATTACCACTCTTTCCTGATGAGTTTTGATCTTGCTTTCTGGGACCAGTATACTCCTTTTTAGGCTTATCACATTCTTTGGCAAAGTGACCAAACTCTTGACAATTGTAGCACTTAACCTTTAATTTATCAAATCCCAACTTCTTGTTCAAAGATGGAAGATCTTTACCCGTTCTCTGCATATACTTTTTAACTTTTCTGACTATCATTGCCATGTTCCACTTTAAGTCCATCAGTTCTAAATCATCAGCATCAATCTGATCGTAATCTTCATCAGTAAGATCACTTGTAGCAATCTTACTACTAACCAAATTCTCATATGAAGTCATGAAGGCTAACAAAAACGCAAAGTTTTGTTCGGCCTCTTTCATTTTAACATTTGTTTGAGATGAGAATTGATTTGTGGGTGATGAAGATCCAGATCTTCCCGATTAACCAGAAGCACCAGAGAATCCCGAATTCCAAGCTGTATAGAATTAGGCTCGTGGATCACTATACAAGGTTGTTGCATTCTCACTTGCATTTTATGTGAGAAATGCAGTGATAGGAGAAATGGTTGAACTCAATAGCATACTTCCACCATAAAGTGCGGGATCTTGACTGTCTTTTGAAGACTTTTGACATTTAAGATCATATTCTCGTGCTTCGGCCTTTTGCATAAATTCTGATGCAGTCAAATCTTCATTGTTGAAATAATTATTTTCTTTCAGAACCATCAAGAAAGTAGAGTAGGAACTCGGTAATGCACTTTTAATGGTATCAATTTTATCAATCTTTGAAGTTTCCAATTTCATCTTCTCCATTTCAGCTATCAAATGATTAAATCTTGTTATCATCTCTTCAACAGTTTCACTCTTAAGCAAGTTAAAGTTTCTGAATTGAAACTTGAGAATAACCTTTTTGCTTTCAGCGGTGTTTCCCATACTTCTCATGCGGATATGTTGAAATAAAGAAGCACAAATCTTTATACTCCCTACTTGGTGAAAGATATTTTCAGGAAATGCCATAGTAAGAGTAGAATAAGCTTTTGTCTCAATTTCTAAATCTTTCTTCTCTTCAACCGAGTATTGTGAAATAGCTTTAGGTGTAAAACCAATAGTCTCATCCACAATCATTGGAACGGTGTAAACCTCATCCAAACAATATGAACAATCAGGGTGAACTGACCCTAGATGAGCACGGAAACGGGGTTCCCATTTAGCAAATTCGCTAAATTTCATCAAACGTGGACATTTTGAATGTGAACCGATCTCAGTGTCTAGTTGTAAAATTTGTTGCATCAACATGTTTTGGGAATCTAATGCATACATACCAGCCATTTTTGACAAGTTTCAAAATTCAAGGATTAAAAATTAAAATTAGTTAACGAACTGTATACAGTGTAACGAACTGTGAACGGTTATAGCGAACTGTGAACAGTAAATGACAAATCACACCTTAACGAAGTTAAGATTGATCAGGTAACAAATCAGAATTGAAGTTAATGAATTAATCAACGAATTAGATGGTCAACGAATAAGTCAACTAACGAATTGGCTAAACGAATTACTAAGTATAGGCTTAGTGAATCAGAAAGTTATCTTTAACGAATCACTAAGAGAGGCTAAGCGAACTAGATAACGAACCGGCTTCAGTTGACAACGAATCAACTTATAGCGAATCAGGTTGTTACAACGGTTTGTAACAAACTCTGACAACAAATGTCACGTGGAAAAAGTTGTTATAATACAATTTCCAAGGTAGACACGTGTCACCCGAAACAGTTGATACGAATCAGATAGTGAATCGAACTGATTAACGAATCAACCAAAATTCATAACGAATTGGCTAAATATGTTAACGAATCAACATGAATGTGTTAACGAATTAAGTAGAATACTTAACGAATCAAATATGTATTCAAATCTTCAAATCTTCAAAGAAGATTTCCAGATTTCTGGAAATCGAAGAACACAAACCCAGAAGCAGAATTTGTAATACTCATTTGATACACAGTCAAATCGTTCAAGTAAACTACCAAAACACTCGGTATCCAAGTCTCACCATCTCGTACACTCAATTAACTTAAATCATAACCAATATGACCAAAACCAATCCCCTGTTTCTCGGTCAAACCAAAACAATACGATTTAATTCAAACTCAATCCAAAACCCAATTCCTTCTTACCAAACCTATCCAATACCTTAAAAACCTCATATCCAATCCAATTGAGCCATAACCAATCCAAATCAAGCTCAAATTGAATCAAATTCAAACGGTAATAAAACTTATACCAAAATTAACACTAAAATAGTCCAAATTACAATTAAACACCCGAATCAAGAGCAATCGAACAACCGAAAGCTCTGATACCACTTGTGAAAGCCTTAGCGATCTCAGATCTCTAAAGCTCGATTAATACTTAACAGATCTAGTTGATTGTTGCTATTGATTATATGTATTGATTGTATATATATATATATATTCGTATTAGTTTATAGTATGTGTATGTATAATATTAGATTGAATAATTAGAATGAAGCTTGAGAGATATTTGGACAGAGGTTCGTTACTTTAATCTCCAAAAACTTATATTAAACTGTGAACAGTGTTCACTATAAATAGAAGATGGACCTAGTTCGTTAACATCCCCTAACGAACTAGAGTCCACTTCGTTACATACATTAAAAGAAGTTAACCTTAACGAATCATCTCCTGATTTATTAAACATCCTTAACGAATCAGGAGGAATAATAACTTAGATCTAGTTCGCTAAACATCCTTAGCGAACTAGACTATAACATTAGCGAACTACCTTAATATATTGATAATTTATTACACAAATAAAAGATAAATTCATTAACGTTAAATACAAAGACTCGAGACGAAAAACCGTGTACTAACAAGTTGGATCGGTTGTTGGTGTGTTCGGAGTTTCATAATCGGTGGTCGTTAGCCTCGGTAACGATTTTGGCAAAAGGTGACTCGAATCATAGGCCGCTTCTATAATCTACGGTCAATAATAATTACAGACATATAACATTCCGTTTTTATAATTCGTCGCTTGAACTTGAAAGGTTTGAAGGGTTCGTTTCATTCAAATGTAGCGCTTTTAGATTTGATGGTCCGACGTACTTAGGTTTTACCACTAAAGTTAAGATGGTTGAAAGGTCATATAAAAAAGTGGCTTTTGGTAGAAAAACAGAAGAAGGAAGGCCTATATATAGTTAAAAAAAAGGAGATTGAAAGGCTAGAGGGAGAAGTGGAGCATAGAATTTTGTCGGATTACGAGTTTGGTCTTAGGTTGGAGTGTGTCGCTTTCGTGAAAGAGTTTGAAAAATTAAAGTGTGCGGACTTATGACAAAAGGCTCGAGTATGGTGGGTGGTTGAAGGTGACGATTATTCTAAGTTGTTCCATTGTATTCTCAATGCCAATCTTAGTAGTAACAGATTACATGGCCTGTCAATTAATGGAGTTTGGGAGGTAAATCCGGTACTAATTAAAGAAGCAGTTTTTGGGTTTTGAGGAACGGTTTCGGGAACCAGATACGGATCGGCCTGTGGCTGTTTTGGATGGAATTAAAAGGCTAGAGGAAGGTGATGTTAGCATATTGGATGCCCCGTTTTCGGTAGTGGAAATAAAAGATGCGGTTTGGGAGTGTGATGGGGAGCGGGCACCGGGCCTAGACGGTTTCAATTTCAAGTTTCTAAAGAGATTTTGTAGTTGTTTCGAAGGTGATTTTATTAAGATTTTTGCTGATTTATATGCAAATAAACAGTTTAGTTCCGGATGTTTGTCCTCATTTATTGCCTAAATTCCTAAGTCGAAAGATCCGGGTGGATTAAATGATTATAGATCGATTAGTTTAATTGGTTGTATGAATAAAGTTATCTCTAAAGTGTTGGTCCGAAGGTTAAAATTAGTGACCAATGGCTTAATTTCGGAAGAGCAACGTTTATCATGAATTGGAGTATTCTTGACGGACCATTAATTCTTAATGAGACTTTCGCATGGTTAAAAAATTCGCAAGGGAAAGGTATGTTTTATAAAATTCATATCGAAAAGGCTTATGATTCGCTTAGTTGGTTTTACTTGGATTCGGTTATGGATCAAATGAAATTTCCATCAAAATGGAGAAGATGGGTGGCGGGGATATTGATGGCTTGCTGGGCCTCGGTAGTTGTTAGCAGGTCTCTGACTCCGGAATTTGTATCTACCCGGGGGTTAAGACAAGGGATCCATTATCCCCGTTTATTTTTGTTATTGCAATGGAAGGACTTTCATGCTTAATGAAAAAAGCGGTTAGGAGTGGGACTTTCAACGGTACATTGTGGGTTAGGAGGACCATTTCTTTCCCATATTTTATATGCAGATGATGCGATTATAATTGGAGAATTGAACCATGCCAACGTACAAAACTTGAAGAGACTTATAAGTTGCTTTCCCTTAGTTTCGGGCTTAAAGGTAAATCAAAAAAAGTGTCAAATTTTCGCGACTGAAGTGGGGGAGGCCGAACTGGGGGAAGTGGCTTCGAATTTGGTTTGCAAAGTCGGGAAGGTGCCTTTTATTTACCTCGGTTTGCAAGTCGGGGTGAATATGAATAGAATTGATGTATGGGAGCTAATTATTGAGGTGTTTAAAAAAAGGTTATCGTTGTGGAAAGCTAAACAATTATCATATGGATGTCGGATTACGGTGATCAAATCGGTCTTGAATTCTCTTCCCACGTACTATTTCTCATTATTCAAAGCCCCGGAAAGGGTTTTGGAGAAACTTGAAAGACTTCGTAGAATTTTTTTTCGGGGGGGGGGGGGGGGGTCGGAGGAGAAGACAAAGACGAATTGGGTTGCTTGGGATGTGGTTGTGGCTCCTGGTGAAGTGGGAGGTCTCGGGTTACGTAGATTTAGAGATGTTAATGTCTCACTCCTTGCTAAGTGGTGGTGGCGGTTCAAAAACGAGAAAAGGTTGTTTGTGGTGGAAGGTGGTTTGGGCTATTCATAGTTCATCAAGATCATGGTCTTCTATTCTGGAAAAGATGTCTGCACCGTGTCCGTGGAACCAAATAGTAAGCCTTAATTCTACTTTTCTCTCATTGGGTATTGATGGGAGTTTTCAGAGCATAGTTAAAGATGGGAGAAGTATGTGGTTTTGGCTTGATTGATGGTTAGAGTCGGGTCCGTTACGGGATAAGAATAAAACTTGCGTTGTGGCCAATAGGTTGTTAATGGCTGATGGTTTCATTTGTGTCTAATAATTAATAATAAGTTAAGTTTCTATTACAATACGAATACAAAACAAAAAGGACAATATGCAGGATGGGTAGAAAGAGTTGTGATACCTGTCTTGATCCAGGGAACTTACATGATCCAAAAGAATATCTACTTAGTTCTTTTTATTTCATTTAATACCTATCAGTGTTCCAAAAGTACCTTTTCGAAGTCCTGGAGAGGAAGATGCATCTTGGCTTGACATATAGTGCGACTTGTCAGATATATTTGGTCATATGCCCCGTTTTCTCCCCAATCGAGATATCCTCTGTTTCTCCCACGAAAGATTCATTTCATCACCAAAAATTTGGAGCGTGAAGTGCAATTAGATCCGTTTTTTTTTGGGAGGGGGGGGATTCAGATTACTATTATCAATTAGAAGAATTTATGGTTGTCTTAGTTGGACTACTACATTGTACTATCCAAGCTCCGTTAAAAAAACAAGTGGTAATATATCTATTTCTATTTTATATATATTTTCACGTTTGTATCATAACACATATATCCTTTTAGCAAAATATGATATAAGCGGCTTCTGCCGAAAAATTCTTATGTCTCCATAAAATACTATATTCTAGCTATTTTCAAATAGACTCGAATCGGCGGATGGCTGAGCTGTAAAGCCGGTCTATCTATGTGTATGTGGCTATCTTTAGTGAGTCATACGAAGGGTATGTTATTAGTTTAGATCTAACCAATTTAATGAATTACTCCTAAAAGTTGAATAGGAATTGGTCTAGGCCGCCGAACCGCAAATCGGATGTGTTGGAGCTGAGGCAGTTGCTCCAAATCTGCCTCCAAGCTCATTTGGTAAATGATGGTGATCGACTGGTGTGGGTTGAGGGTGATTGTGAGGATTTTTCTGCCTGGTCCATTAATAAACTTATTTCAGCCCGTTCTAATAATGACCCGGGTTTTGTGTTTGAATGGAGTAAATATTTACCAAAAAAGGTGGGCATTGTGGCATGGAGAGCGGCTTTAGGTCGCTTACCAACTTTTGATGCTCTAGAAAGAAGAGGAATTTCGGTGAGCACCCGTTTATGTATGATTTGTAAGGAGTTGGAGGAGTCCGTGAAACACTTATGTGTTTCGTGTGGCATAGCTTAAGCGATGTGGAGTTTCGTTGCCCAATGGCGTAGGTTCCTCCCCCGCTTCTGATTTCCTTTCAGGATGTTTTAGATCTACACAAAGTTGTACCCATGTCTTCGGAGAAAGCGAAGGCCGTCTATGCGGTGTGCTTAGTTTCAACTTGGTGCTTGTGGAAAAGGAGAAATTTATTGGTTCATAGTGGGGGGCGGATCGATCTTGCCGGGCTTGTGTAAGAAATAAAAGTAATGTGTTTCTTATGGGTGAAGAATCAATGGAAGCGAAACAATCTTACGTGGGATAAATGGGGTTTTAGATTTTAACGGTGTCGTTTGGTAATTTATATTTGGTGTGGGTGCTGGTTTGTTTCCAGCATGTTGTATGTTTGTAAAATTTTCTAGTTTCTTACTAGAGTTTTGGAATGAAATTTTTTGGTCTTTCAAAAAAAAAAATTATCAATCCCGTCAATATTTATCTATAATTAGTAATTAAGTGAGGTAACAATAACACCTATGTGTATCTCACAAGTATTAAATACAACCACCTACATATCAATTTCTAAATCTCAAGATTGACTTGATAGTGACTTTTTTACTCGAGCATTCGTAAAATTTTTACTAGATATTCTTTTGTTTATTTATTATTAAAAGCGTTGTATATAACATAATATATGTTACTTGGTGAAATTAGTGAAATTTTATATTATACATATTTAATAACGACCAATTTATGTTACAAGCCTAATCTTCAATGGAAGTTGTGCTTGAAACTCAAGAATAGTTTGATAAGCGAAAGTTGTGATTGATATCATTTACTAGATGATCTTCAATGGAAGCTCAAGCTTGCTCTCGACAACATTTAACCTTGATCCAGTTTGAGCTTTTACACTCTATTCTTTGAGTTTCACTTGAAGAGAAAAAGGAAAGAAAAAAAAACTAAGAGAGAAAGGAAATGTAAAGAATTGGTATTATTTCATGTTTCTCAGTTTAATGAAAAGGAAAGGAAGGAAAAGAAGTGTTTATGATCTACTTGAGATCAGTTCATTAACGTTGTGTTCCCGAGTTAAGTTATGGGAAGAAAGGAAAAGAAAGTGGGAGGAATCAAAAAAAAAAATGCGTTTCATAGTTTTTTTTTTAATTGAAAGGAATAGAAAGGAATATAAATATGAAGGAAAATGATAATGTTTGTTTTCTCTTCAAATTGAAAGGAATAGAAGGGACAAAAAAAAATTACCTTATTCTCCTTATCTTGTTTTTATCTCATATAACCAACACACCTGCATAAATTCAAAAAAAAAAAGTTCTGTTTACCAATCATGATGATTGACAAACACATAATTGTATTATTGATATATGTTTATCAAAAGTTTATATTCAAAATCAAATATCTGAATAATCATAGTTAATTAATAGGGTAAATGAAATTATTTAAATAGGAAAATTCAATTAAACAACAAAAAATATCTCTTAATACCTAAACATGTGCGTATAGTTCTTAGAGCATTCACAAAAGCATTTTCATTTATGTCGCATCTATAAATTTTAGTAAAAATCACAACATTCTTGTATTTTTTTCCCTATATTAGTTTCTTCATCTCCATTCCCCATCTCCAAATGTTATCGAAAATTAGAATAACATCAATTTTAGGGTTTCACTATTCACCTCATATAATTAAATTATTATATTTTTTAGTAGCATTGAGTGGAGTAAAAGAGAAGGTAAATAATAAGAATAACTAAGCGTTATTTAATTGATAGACGTAGGTAACGAGATGTGAGTACTTTCTTAAAGAATAAATAAGTTTAAACTATTGGAATACACATTTCTTTTTAGTAAAATCATAGAAATATGAATGGAGAACCTATTATGCGTGTTCTTAACTTGATATAGCTTAATAGCTTTGTTGGTGTAAGGTCCCGTTACCGGTGCCTCACATTTGGAAGTTTGATTTACTCATAAACGCAGTTCATTATATCAGAGTTAATTAAAGCATTCGTGGAATATAAAAACATTCATAAAACATTACATTAATCCATAACTTGTTTTAAAACAAACATCTTGTCTTTCAAAATAAACAAAACATTAAACATGGAACGCCTTGAGTCTTCCGATGCCAACCTCTTATTCAATGCCACGTGTTCCCCTCAAACGAGCTGCCTCATCCTACTCACCTGCGTGCATACTAAAAGTCAGCTACGCTGAGTGAGTTATAGTTAATTAAGTAACATACAATACATCCATACACATTCTTATATATGCACCTGAAGGTACATATGCATACATAGTTCTTTAACTTTCTCGTACGTTCATACTATCATACTTTACTTCTTTCCTTTTATACATACACATATACATATACTTCGTCCTAAAACATTCGCATATATTATTAGGGTCTTTTCCCTACATTCGCGGATATTATTAGCGTCCGTTCTCTACATTCGCGGATATTATTAGCGTTCGTTCCCTACATTCGCGGATATTATTAGGGTCTGTTCCCTTTCTAACCATACCTTCCATACGTACATACATCATTTATATCATATATATATATATATATATATCAATCATATCATTAAACTATCCCTTGATGGTACATGCAATATCCGAAGATCGTTCATGCATCATCAAGCATTCATTCATACGTAAATCATATAAGACATACACTTACCAGTTAAGGTAAGTGTATTGACTAATCACATCGAGTATGCACACAGCCCCGAAAACAAGGAAGTGGGGCTAGAAACTCACCTGGGTCCTATTGTGTTCACCGTTAATTGTTATCCCCTTCTTTAATTGTGTACGGTATATATATATATATATATATCCGTTAATTAACCATATAATTAATTTAGTCGGTATTTTAGTTAACTAATGTATTTTCTAAGTTGGGCTTGTTTGTTAAGCTCAAGATAATCGGCTAGTTTTGCTTTAATTTAGATAAGGGCTTAGCAACTTGTGAGCTAGCTAGATCAAGCCCATCTGTCCATTTAAAGCATCTGGGTCCAACTGGGTTTAGGCCCAAACCAAACTGGGTGGCCGAGAACTCCAGGGAGAGTACCCCTGTTGACCGAGAACCCATGTTTGACCGAAATCTCATACTTGACTGAGAACCCATATTTGACCGAGAACATGGGTTGACCGAGAACCCTCATTCTGATCGAGAACCCTCGGTCTTGATCGAGAACCCTCAGGTTTGGCCGAGAACCCTTAGGTCAGGTATTTTCAGCTCATCTTTCTATCTTTATCACTTTTACCTAGCTCAGTTAATTGTTTTATGGTTCATATCATGAACTTTAACCACTTTTCTCCACCATTCATAACCGTTTTACACCCATCATTATCACGGCTCAAAGATCTAACTCGTTTTAGTCATAAAGCTTAAACCTTTATAGAGTTAAAACGTTATAGGCTAGATCTAGGGTTTATCTATGAGTCGTTTATATTATTGAGTTTATCAGGTCCATTTAACACCAAGTTTGCATTTTTTACGAGACATCTAGACATGGTCTACTCTAGGTTTGAGTTTCATGATTATTCGTTCATAAAAACGTAACCTTTAAGATCAAAAACATACCTTTAAGATTCCTTCCGACTACGGTTAGCTTGATATGTGATCTTGGACTTGTTAAGATTCCCCCCGACTACGGTTTATGGTTTGGATGGTGGCCCACGGCTAAGGGAGGTGTATTTGGCTTGAGTGTGTGTTATAAGGTGTGTAGGGAATATTATGGCTAAGATTGATGGAAATAGAAAGAATTAGGGTTTAAGGGGTATTTATACTTTCTTAAGCCCATGGACCTAAGGCCCATCTTTACTTTTTAGTCCATAATAAATTCCATCTATTTAGCCTACTACACTTCCATCTTTATTATTTTTTTATTTCTTTACCAACTCAAGTAAACTTTGTCTATCAAAAGAAATAATATATTTAAACATTATCATTGAAATTTTGGGATGTTATAGTTGGGATCTAAATTCAATTTCAACTAAGATAATAAATACAATCTATACCAATGAAACAGTAACAACTAATCTAATTTTCTGAATGGATTAGTATCACATTAATTGGATTCATATTGAAATTATGGATCAATTAGTATTATTAAAGTTACAAGAAGCTAAACTTAATCAAGCATTAGAAGTTTTCATATGGAAGAACAACTTTGTATTAATTATAACCAAATGATTACAATATATTGTTCCCCTCATCAACCTTAGCTCACCATTCATTGATTTTCAATACAGAGGTACTCTGATCAGGTGAATGTGTGATGTAAAAAGTGTTGATGAAGAAGAGACTATTTTCTTCATTTTGTACAAGTGTGAACCTACGGATGAGCTAAATGTGAAAGCGTCATCTAACCAAAAATTGTTACAAACTACTGATAAACTAATTCAAACAACTGTCTTTAAAAAGAATCCTATTAGAACTACTGATATGTGATAAAAACAACTGATGTTTGAACCATCAGTTGTTTGTCTTTACTTCTTTGAATATTAAATAGTTTGGTAATCAGTTGCTTGGTCTTCAGTTCTTTTTTATCAGCAGTTTAATTGGTCAGATGTTCGGGAGTAGCAGTTTTGACAAAAACTCTTAATGGAGAACAATTGATATTTGAGCCATTAGTTGTTTGGTTTTCTGAACATTAGTTCTTTGCAAGGTCCAACAATATCCCCCTAAACTGATGATGCCAAAACCTTATATTATTTTAGCTTCATTGTATTATCTTGATAGTCTCCTTTTGGCGAATCATTGTTAAAATTTACAAACTCAGTACCCAGACTATCATCTTCTTCCATCTGCAATGGAAGGTCCATAAGCACCTTCTACACATCCTCTTCCAACATGGGTACATCCTACAGGTCTATCCTTTTTTATATACGTGTCAAACATCCTGCAAAGAACTAATGGCAAGAAACAAAACAACTGATGACTCAAACATCAAATGTTCTCCATTAACAGTTATTGTCAAAACTGTTGCTCCAAACATCTGACCAATTAAACTGTTAATACAAAGAACTAAAACTGATTAACAAACTATTAAAGATTCAAAGAACCGTAGACAAATAACTAGTGGTTCAAACATCGGTTGTTTTATCTTGATAGTCTCCCTTTGACTGAATCTTTGATAAACTTTACGAATAACACCCAGACTATCAAACCCTTCCATCGGCAATGGAAGGTCTATAAGCACCTTCAGCACATCCTCTTCCAACATGGGTACATCCCGCAGATCTACGATTTTTTATATACCAATATCAAATTCTAAAGTTACAAATGAGTTATTTTTCATTTTACTCCATTTGATGACCTTTGAATGGCTTTGTTATTCAGTTGGTACGACAATATATGTTGTTAAAGAGTCTGAATGAGAAGAATATTGACCATCAAAATCAAATCCCGTCTTGGCATCCCTGTGAATGTCCTTGGTGGCTTGAAGTTCTTCTTCGTCGGTCAGCCTTCTTCCTTTGGCTTGCATGGCCAACTTCCTTGCCTTGATCCCTTCTTCAGTTGTTGTAGAGATCAGAGCAGCACTTTGAGTTTTTCTTTGCTTCATGGGGATTTTGATTTTAGATAAAGCTTTTGGTTAAGGAAATTTTCTTGGATTTTTCTTTCTTGCATGCACAAGATCCCTATATGTAAACCTAAGCTTATCAATACCCCATTTGGCAGTTTCTCTTCTTAAGTGAAAATTAGCCTAAGCTAATTCCAACTTCATCTTGAGAATCTCCCTTTCCCATTCCTCATTCATTCTTTATTTTACAACCTCCTAATCAGGTTCAGGGTGATCCAGATTAGGGTCTTTTCCAGTTAATTTTTTTATCCTTCCACATTCTGCTTGAAGTCCTGTGATCCAACCTCAGTATTTCGCATGCTCTTGAAGCCATATGTGTAACAACTCGGACACTCCAAAGATTAATATTTATATTAAAACCCAACATATTTCGATGTTCGGGAAATTTAATCGCGTTTATTGAGTTAATTCATTATTATAATATTATTCTTAATTATTTATATATTATATAATTATGACTTTCAGAGTTTGGCAAAAATCTCCCAAACTTAAACTTTTAGCCCTTATTGATTTCATCCTCAAACCCTAGGGTCTAAAATGAGAAACTATGATATAGCCCATTTACAAATCAGGTATCTTGACCCGTATTCTGATCCAAACCCTAAATCCAAACCCTAATTGAACCCGATTATCAAATTGGGAAGTCTTGGACCATAATTCTCGTATCCATTTTGGAAATTGAATCAAATTTTATGTTAACCCTTCTAATTACGGCCTAACCGACATCACCAATATGTTAAACGAATCCAAACAGATCAACAATTCGTATTATTGTTAGTCGAACCTAACCCTAGAGGGTTATAGACACAAACGTTTATATAAACAAAATTAAACCTCTGGGCATAATCACTCAACCCTACCCATCCTTAACCCTTTATTCAATTGAATTATTATAACTGTTTGAGTGTCTATTCGGCATCAAACCAAGCCAGCCACTATCCAATCAAGTTAAACCACTACACAACGTGATACGAGGTAATTAAGAGGTGAATCGTGATCGCCACTGTTAAAGTAACGAAAACCCAAACATTAATTAGATAAAAAATAATGGATTTTAACGATTTGGGTTTTTAGGGTTCATATCAAATTGGGATTTTCTTTCTGTTAGTTTATATTTATCAGAAGCGATGTATTAACCAGGTTAGACACCAGCCCAGTTGGCTGGTGCACCCCTGGTTAATTTCTGGTGGCAGGTCGCGAGTTCGAGACCCGACCACCCTATTTTTGGTATTTGTTTTTGGTAATTTAAGTACTAAGTCATTTTTATTAATATTAAATATAATAAACAGTAAATAAAATATATTTTATTAATAATCGACAATATTTCTCATGTTTTTTCCCGAATCTTATAAAAACTATATTCATATGTATAAGTATATATGTGTGTGTGTGTATGTAAGTATATACATAAATATATACTGTATGTATATATTTTAAATGATTAAATCAACCTTTTTCTACTTTTATATATGTTATAAATGTATAATTTTTACATAATAATTTTATTTATAATATTAAATATATTAGATAAAAAAATATTAAAAGTTCTATAAAAATAATAAAGGTTTTAACAAATCTAAGTTATATATATTTATCATAATAATAATTAATCATTTAGATTCCCAACTTTTAATCAGATCTATTAATTATCTATATTTATTGTTTCCGCGTCTCTTATTTATTAGGCATTATCTTCAAAGCATGTTCTACAATTCTCATCCTTATTATATTGTTATTTCCTGTTTGCTCGTCTATTAAGATGAGTATCTCACTCCCCTTCTTTTTACTCATTTTATAGTGTTTTGGGGGCATATGCGTTCGTAGATATTTAATTATTATTTAATACACAAATTTGCAACTATTAAGTCATGTGTGTTTAACAATTTATACCTTACATGTTATATGCTTATATGCTTCACTTGAATACATGTTAGATAGGTCCAACATATTCTCAGACTAGTATGATCATACGCACGTCGTGTTAGCCATCGTTCAGTTTCATCTGGCATCGATCTTACCGACAACATTATTTACATGCTTATTGGTTAAATTATTTATCTCACTTGACACATTTTGCTCTTTTGTATTATTATTATAGTGTCTTAAATCTGGTTTTATACTCATTCAACCTAGTGTTGACAAAATTATTGTATTTTTAACACATATGCAGGTTATCGTGTGATATGATTACCGAGTTGTTTGAAGAAACTTAAGATTGCGTGCTAGAGAGAAGAAACAAGAACTTTAATTTTATTTTGTCCTTACGTGTTCTATTTATCTAATCATGTACTTTGAATTATTTGAAATTAAATAATAGATATTGTCATTTTAAATATTGCATTTTAGTACCTTGAGACCTGTGAGCAATCAGCTCACGCCCCAGCATTTCCGCCGTAGGTTGGGTTGTGACAGATTGGTATTAGAGCCGAAGGTTTAAGATAGGTCGTTAGTGGTGCCTTAGTAATATGCTTAGGAACTCCATACGTGTCTATATGTTTTCCTTTATGTGCTCCAAAATTAATTGTTTACAGCTTTCCTTAGTTGAATTATGTTTGCTTATTATTATATTGTTATCCACACACACACACATAACTCCGAGGCTATGCCTCTACCTTCAAATAAAATTTTTCTTAATTAATTCAAATCAAAATTAGATTGTTTTTTATTTTTGAGAAATTTCTTAAGAATTCCTTACTTTTTTTTTACTATTCACCTTAAGGATATGTAGTATGACAGAATTCTGTAGTAACTGGAAGAGGGAGAGTACTATGATTTGGGCCTTGGAAACCGGTTCTGAGAACCAAAGGTAAGACGCTATTACTTACCTGGAGGATAACATGGCCACAGTACTCGAGCTTATAGGCGCAAGCGGGAACACAACTGTCATACGACCGACCCCTTAGGTTGTTTTTAACTGAATTCACGATGGTTCGTGGCTAAACTTGGTCTTTCCGATTATTGTGTTTTGTTATTTTAGATGGTTAGTTGGGTGAAAAATCCATGGAACCCATGGACACTCTCATTTTGTTTTGTGTTTTGTTAGATTCATCATACGTGGTGGTTCACGGGATGCTCTAACTACCCACATTTTGTTTCGTTAGTTCGTTATTTAAGTTGTATAGTTAAAATGCTATGGAACGCTCATGGGCCATCCAACTTCATTGTATTGATAATTCGTTAATTAGTTGGGACAGTTAAAATGCCCTGTAACGTTCATGGGTCGTCCAACTCACTTGTTTTATGTTACATATATGTTTTATGGTTGTCGGATTTCAAAAACATCTTTTACAACCCTTAAAATTGCCCTAAAACGCACAAAAAGAACTTCAGGGACTAAAACTGCCAATTTGCAAAAATCAGATTTTCCCTACGCGACATTTAGCGTTGCGCTAAGTGGCAAGGTCAGAGCCCTTAGCGCCGCGCTAAGGAGCTCTGCATTAGCGGTAACGATTTTTGTTTGTTTATGCTTTGTTTGACCCCTTTACTCCATCCATTTGCATGCTAACATTTGAAATAAACCCCATGCATGTTCCATTCTTACCCTATATATACATGCTCACCTCCTTCATTTTACACCTTCTCTAACATCAAATTCACTCTCAAATCTAAGATTTCCAGTTTATTATTCAAGTTCATGGCAATTTGATTTTCCAAAGTAAAACTGAGTTTAATCTTCCATTTCAACTAACTCTTGGTAATTAAGGCTTGATGTTACAACATATATATAATATATACCCCTTTTTTCATTCTGCTTTCACTTCTCCGGTCGCGGTTGGTTGAAGTGTTGTGCTACAAAGCAAGGCTACATGGAGGACTCATATAGTCTTTGACTAACCATCTAACTTGTTTATGCTTACTAACCTTGCTTAACTTCAGTATATTTTAGTTTCAAATTCATGTTTAATAAGTACCATGGTATTGTGTATGTGGTAAATATCCTCGTTCTTATCCCGAGTCGAGAACCGAACCAAAACCGAACTTTTGCTTAAATGCTTTATTATTTACATATTGTTTGAAAGACTTGAATATTATCATTTTAAGATTTATTTTTACAAGTTCCATGGTATTGGGTATGTGGTAACTATCCTCGGTCTTTTCCCGAGTTGAGAACCGAACCGAACCGCACTTTCCTTTAAAAAGCCTTAATAATAACATTTTGAATGTAAGACTATAATATTATCCTTCATAAGTATTTTACAAGTTCTATGATATTGGGCATTTGGTAACCATCCTCGGTTTTATTCCAAGTCAAGGACCAAACCAAAACCGAACTAAACTAAGTTCACTTTCTTAAGACACACAAGTGTGTTTCAAGTCACTAAAGCTCATATTTTTCTTTAAAATTTCATTGTAAAATAATTTCAAATACTTTCTCAACATACTTGGCATGTCGAATCCAACTTGATCATATAACGATTTTGGACCGATAAAACCGAACACTCGCTTAACGGACGTTTGAGTTCTTCCTAATAGAACTACACACTTGGTTAAGTCCTTTTTTTATTTTATTGAGTTATCTTATAACATTTTTGACTTTGGAAAGTTGACTTCGAGCTTGGTCAATTATCAAGACCCGAATCGACAAATCTGAACACTCGTAAAGTCTCGTTTTGGTATCTATATAACAAATGAGTCTTGCATTATTGCATTCCAACTCTAATATTTACTTAACATAGGTTAAGAAAAATAAACAAATATAATACCGAGACTTGATTTCGAGTAAACTTACTTTTCAAAAACCATCACTTTAATTTCTTAAGTACTTACATTTTAAATATTAAACTTTAATTATTTACTTTACTTGTAATCCATTTTACTTCAAGACATTCCAAGAATACTTTCTAACTCAAAACCCCTTTTTAATTTAGGTCTTACTCGCTAATCCCATCATTCCGGTTTATCACCAAGTTACCTATCAAGTTACTTATTTCACGTGAGTACATTTTCATCCCCCGTTTTTGTTTTCATATTTTGGGGGTGACATTGCATACCTATTCAAATACAAATGATTTATATATCGTGTCTCAAAACACAAAACTCTTTAGTATATGTTTACTTATATAAATGCTGGATTTGGTGTTACAAGCTTTATATGATTAATTGCTAAGTGTTTATCACTTTCGTTTGGTTTCTCATCAAATAAGTATGATCATACGCTCCTCTAACTATCCTACCTTAAGTGCAGATAGAAGAGAACCTTCTCCGAGTACAATTGGTTGTTACTGATTAGAAAGGAGCCACATCAAAATTTACTTCAAGTTGTTTATCCGAATTGTTGCGATTATTTATTGTTTCGTATACGAATTGTTGGTTTCATCTCATATTATATTTATAGTTCAAAACTATGAAAATTTCTCACCAACATATGTGTTGACAAAGTTTATTTTATGCAATGTTACATGTTTGATTATGGGTTGATTGAAGATTTGAAGAACTGAACTTATTTATGTCTTTAGGTTATTAGAACAAATGAACAACTTACTTATTTGCTAGTATTCGGTTGTATTGTATGAACTTGATGTGTTGTTTCATGATTTATTAAATTAATGAGTTGCTTTAATATTGTCACCTAATAGTGTCATTGAGCTATGAGAAATCGGTTATGCCCCGACGGATTCCGCCGTCTTTTGGTCGGGGTGTGACAGATTGGTATCAGATCCAAGACCATAGGATAGACGGTTAGATGTAACGGCCTAGTATAGTTTAGCTTTATGTCCTTATACGTGTTGCTTATACGTGTTACCCTACTTGATTGTTCATTACACTTATATATTTATTTACTTATTTATTTCATTTAATCCCAAAAATATAAACATGCACACACTCTCATAGTATTCCAAGGTATCCTTACCTTACCGCAAAATGTAGGTTTTTATGATGTTTTTTTTATGGATAACAAACTTAATTTGGATCCCGTTATTTATAATATCCTTAAAGCTTGACATTTTATTTATTTACTTGATTTACTAACAAAAGAAAAAAAAATTACATCCTCATCCTCATAACTCTAGGACTCATAATCATTAAAACCTCATATTTACTCATTTCCCTCATACATATATCAATTACCTCAAACTTATATCATTTCTCTTTTTATTATTTTAGAATGCCTCCTCTTTGACGCCACACTCACAATCTGAACTCTGGTCGTCGGATGGCCGCTATGGTTGCTAAAGAAATCGCCGCTGTGATTCCCGTACTAATAACTCAAATTCAAGCCACACAACCCACCTAACCCCGCACCTTTCGCCTTGAAAAATTTCACTGGTGCCAACACATCTGAGTTTCATGGCAAGAGTTGTGCCACTACCTTGTTGCAATGGTTCGAAAAGATGGAAAGCGTTTTTAATATTTTTGAATGCCCCGAACCCAAGAAAACCACGTATGCCTCAAGCACATTCGAGGGAACTGTCCAAACTTGGTGGAATGGCGAAATGTTCACCAATGGGGCAGAAGTGGCTATGGCTTACTCATGGGCCAAGCTCAAGGAAGTCGTGATGAAGAAATTTTGCCCAAAACATGAACTCCAAAAACTCGAATCCGAATTTTGGGAACTTAAGAAAAAGAGTGGCGACAACTCCACCTACTCCAACCGCTTTTATGAGCTTAGTCTCTTGATTCCTCACTTGGTCACTCCCATCGAACGGGCAATTAACAAGTATGTCGGTGGTTTTCCCATGCAAATCCGAGACTCGGTGTTGAGTAGAAAACCGCAAACACTTCATGATGCAATTACCTTAGCCGGTGTTCTTTCCGAAAACCATGTTAAAGCCGGTACCCACACCATCAAAAGCTCCAAGAAACCCAATGAGAAAAGTACACCCGAACCATCAACCCTCACCAAAGTTTACCCGCAACCTCAATCCATAAACTACTCCAACTCATCCCACCACCCCAAGAAGAAATCAAACCCAACTACCGAAATTATGTCGTCACTCACCCATCTCAACCTCAACACCAACCTCACAAATCGTATACCGGCTATCACACTCAGTGCAACGTTTGCCAATGACACCACCCACCCCAAGTGTGTGTCGCCAATGCACAATTTGCAAACATTTCGGCCATCTCAGTAATATGTGCCGTGAAGCCACTCATGGACATCCCGCTCCACCAAGGACCACCCCGCAAAACCAACGAAACTACATCATACCCTACCCTCAAAACCCTCTTCAACCAAGAGCTTGCGATAATTGTGGAGACCCGAGCCATTTCGGCAATGCTTGTCCCCGACTTGCTTATGCCAATCGAGCTTAAGCCATCACCATACCCTACTTTCAAACCCAATCTTACCAGATGCACACCTATCAACCTCAGGTTCCCCAACCCGTGACTCCTCTCATCCAACCGATTCAACCCATTCAAGCTCCTCCTCCACCTCCTCCTCAAGCTCCTCAAGACAACCACAACAACCAAGGTCGTGCCTTTATGATGAATGTCAACCAAGCCCAAGTTGCTAACGATGTGGTGAACGGTACGTTTTTAGTAAATGAACATTTAGCTTCAATTTTATTTGATAATGGTGCCGATAGGATTTTTATTTCATAAAAATTTGAATCTACCCTTGCCGTACCTCATACTAAACTTTCTCGACCCTTTTCCGTTGAAGTCGCCAATAGTAGTTTTATAACTATCAATTCAGTCCTCCGTGATTGTGTTCTCACTTTTTTCATGCGTAAATTCTCGATCGATCTTATCCCGATGCAAATGGGAAGTTTCGACGTCATAGTAGGCATGGATTGGTTAGATTTTCATCATGCCGAAGTTGTTTGTTACGATAAATTCATTCGAATCCTGCTTGTTAGCGGTAAGACTCTCAAGGTCAATGGTAAAACGACCCCCAAAAGGCTCAACCTCATGTCTTGTTCTCAACCTCATGTCTCCGTTAATGACAACCAAATCGTCTCTCGTCACTTCTTCAAAATTGCAAACTATTCGAAGATTTATCGCATCGAATGGACTACATTATAAACCTTTTATCGCATCTAATCAAACTAGAGTAATATGGTCATTTAAAAAAAATAATTAATTGGGTATATATGATATATTAATAACTCTGCAAGCGCATATATGATATTTTTAGTTTTGCATGGGTATATATGATATTTTCAATATTTGTAAGGGTGCGTATGAAATTGCCCCTTAAGTTTAAAACTAAAATAAGTGTTAACTCCTTATCAGGCTTATCTAATTTTCATTGTAAATTATTATTCGGCAATGTACGATAATATAAGAATAAATACGTAATATATATTTATTTATATATGACCATTATAATCATTTACATTGTATTAGATCAAATTATTAATGTACCTAGTTATATACTCCCTCCGTCCCGGACAAAGTGTCTTAGTTTAAAAACACAAAGTTTAAGGTAGATTAGATTATTTTTTTTTTTGCTTACCAAATGGCAATAACGCCCTTGGAAATTGGGTCCATAACGTCACACCCCAACCTAAGGCGGAAATGTTGAGGCGTAAGCTAATTGCTCACAGCTCTTAAGGTACTAGCATGCAATAATTTAAAGGTGACAATACCTATTTACAATAATTAAATATCCAAATAAATTCAAATACAAAGTACAACTCATTTAAACAAACAATGAATACAAATCTAAGTCTTGATTATAATTTTTCTAACTTAATTCTTCACTAAGTCTTCACCAAATCTTGCAACTAGTTTAAACAGTAACCTTTATATGTGTATGGAATAGAAAGGTTTGTCAACAACACATGTTGAGTGAGTAAAACACCATATTAAGACACTACAATAATAATATATAATATATAAAGAAAGATGCAAATTGTTCCTGTGAAATAAACAGTTAAGCCATAGCACAAACTATTCAACCCCAAACAATAAAGATAGGGCTAAACCATTGCCATACAAATAAGCATTGGTTAACAAGCTAGGGCTAAACGAAACTAACGAATAAAAGTAACTGATTTGGACCGCCCATGAGCATTAATGTAACACCCGTAGATTTTCGATCGTCTGTGAGCAAGTGTAAAGTTTGTACATTTTCGGGAATCAATTTTGTTTCTTTTCATTTTCCAAATTTAGAGGCCTTGGGCTAGTTCTTAGAAGTGAGATTATCTAACTTTGGGAACAAGATATCATCCTTTGCAAGTTGGGGGACTAATTATGAAAGATCATAAAATTAATATAATGTTGGCCGCCTCCTCCCTAATACCAATTAGAACTTTGCAGCCCCTCCCCCCTCGTTTTTCTTCTGCTACAGCTTATTCAAGGATAAATTCAACTCATCCCAGGTTAGTATGGTGTTTTAGAACGTCCTTTTCATCCGTAATTTGTCCATATTGCTCCATAATCGACCATACTGCTTGTTTAGGTTTAAACCAAAGGCTGCCCTAGTTCAATTCCAGGTTTGTATTATGTGTTTGAATCGTTCCTTTGTCTTTAACTGATGGTATGGAGGATTGGGGATGTTTGGATGAGGAAGGGTTCGATCAAAACAAAATTCGGCGAAGGAGCGAAGAAAATCAGGCCACTATTTGCGTCACCGGCAACAGTTCCTGCGGCGGCAGTAGTTCAGGGTGGTAGTGCTCGGCGACGTGGTCGTGTGGATATATTATTTGCTTGATTTTGAGTTCTATGACTAAGATATGAGCAAAACAAGAAAGGGTTCGCATTCCGATTGACGGTTCGGTTTTCCGGCGGACTGTTTGGTTTTCCTAAGACGGTGAATGCATTTTCAAGTGCTGGAAACAGGCACATATGGTGGGGTTTAATGAGACGAGTTCATGGATATGTGATTCGCTCGAATCGGAGTTCGTTTGATATGGTTTCGAGCTATTCGACTGTAAACGTGCAAAACCAAACGAACTAGTGGTCTGTTTCAGGTTTTGGAAGTTGTAGAGGTTCTGGCAGCAGGTTATAGTAATTTTCTAAGGTCCGGCATGTTAAGAAGAGTTCTTGGATAAGTGATTCTGTCGAATCGGAGTTCGTTTAATATGATTTCGAGCTATTCGACTGTTACCGTGCAGAACAAAACGAACTAGGGGGTTGTTTCAGGTTCTGGAAGCTGTGGAGGCTATGGCAGCAGGTGATAGTAATTTTCTAATCTCTGGCATGTTGAGAAGAGTTCGGGGATATGTGATTTCCTCGAATCAGAGTTCGTTTGATATGGTTTCAAACTATTCGACTATTAACGTGTAGAACCAAACGAACCAGTGGGTTGTTTTAGGTCCTGGAAGCTGTGGAGGCTGTAGCAGCAGGTGATAGTAATTTTCTAAGGTCTGGCATGTTGATACTAGTTTGTGTATATGTGATTCGCTCAAATCGGAGTTTGTATGGTCAAGTTATGACCATTTTAGTTTTCGTTCGCGACGGTATTTTGAGATGTTGCGCATATGGGTTCAGAATAAGTTATACTCGAAGGTTATGTATACGTGAGCGGACACGTCGGTTGTGCAAATTTGGAGACCTTGTGAGGGTTTAAATTTTGGATTTTGCTTCTATTTACTTCTAAGGCATTTGCTTTTGAGTGTTCACCTCTGGTGAGTTTCATGATGCCCCTTTTTAAATGTTTTACGTTTTAGGCTACAAAACATGTTTTATGACGGTTTTACCATTTTGAAGCATTTGGATGATATCGCATAGTTTATGTTATTTATATCATCTATGCTTGGAAGTTTGTATGCTTTATGATTGTTTATCTATATGTGTGTGTGTGGATACCACGAGGATGTTTTTGTTAAGCCGTGACCGGGTCGAAGAGAAGAATAAAATTCCTTAATTCCCCTGTTGTGGGTTAAGGTGAGGAGTCTCAAGACAGGAAGACTGTCATTGTGGTGAAAGGATGTTTAAAAATCCCCTAACAATTTATCTGTCCTTGGGTGAAGATTATTCGGGTCCTTAACTTTGTGTTTTGGACTTGAGAGGATGTGACCCGTGTAACGTGTTTGATTGAGGATAATTTATTTATTGATTTATTGATGTTATTTATTTATTTTTATAGAAGTCGTATGTTAAATAACTTGGACGGTCTTTATTTATTTTGTGTGTATGTTAGAATAATTTCAGGTTAAACATGGATGGGATTACTGCTTGGAGGTGCTCAAGACTAACTGAGGTCCCGAGGCAGTTCTACTCGATGCTCCTTATCGTGTTAATATTTAAGAAAACTTTAATTTACATTTTTATGTCTTATGGATAATATTTGGATGTTTTATAAATTTTCCGCTGCAAGAATACTTTGTATCAAAATTTTGAATTATATGAAACCCGCTTAACCTTTATTTTTTAATATGTTTGGAATGATTACCCACTGTAGGACCCCCCGAATATCGGGGTCTTACAGTTACATGGCATTTTAACTGTCCCAACTAATTAACGAATTAACAATGCAGTAGAGTTTGTCGGCCCATGAGCGTTACATGGCGTTTTAACCGACCAAACTAAATAACGAATAAACGAGAGAAAAATATGAGTAGTTGGAGCGTCCCTTGAACCTCCACGTACGATGAACTCCAACAAAATTACATTCAAAACAAGATGAGGAATGGATAGTAGGAGTGCCCATGGATTTTTCACCCAACTAACCATTTAAATAACAAAAAACAAAATTCAGAATTTACTAAATTAGCCACAAACCACCGTGAATTCGGTTTAAAATTCAACCTAAGGTGTTGGTCGATGGCAGTTGTGTTCCGCTTTGGCCTATAGGAACTTGTCATACTACCTAGCCTTAAGATGATGGAGAAAAAAAAAAGAAATTAGGGAATTCTTAAGGAATTTCCAAAAAATAAAAGGCAATCTACTTGATTTAAAATATTTAAGAAAAATATCTTTGGAGGTTGAGGCATAGCCTCGGAGTTGTGTGTGTGCATGACAATATAGTAATAAACAATAATTAAACAATTATTTAAGAAAACTACAAACAATTAATTTGAACACATAAGGTAAACAGATAAGCATGTATGGGGCTCCTAAGCATGTTAATAATGCACCACTAACGACCTATCTTAAACTTTCGGCTCTGATACCAATCTGTCACACCCCAACCTAAGGCTCTAATACAAAGTTCAATTCATTTAAACAAACAATGAATACAAATCTAAGTCTTGATTATAATTTTTCTAACTTAATTCTTCACTAAGTCTTCACCAAATCTTGCAACTAGTTCAAACAGTAACCCACATATGCGCATAAAATAGAAAGGTTTGTCAACAACACATGTTGAGTGAGTAAAACACCATATTAAGACACGACAATAACAATATATAATATATAAAATAATATGCAAATTGTTCATGTGAGATAAACAGTTAAGCCATAGCACATTAACAATTCAACCAAACAATAAAGATATGGCTAACCATTGTCATACAAATGGACATTAGTTACCAAGCTAGGGCTAAACCATTTCAATATAAATGGACATTGGATAGCAAAGATAGTCGTATGATCATACTATTAATGATGGACCTTTCTGAAAAGCATTCAAATAAAGCAAGTAAGCAAATAACAAGTTAGGCATAAAATGATATACACACAAGGATAAATTGTTCAAGTTTTGAATACTAGATAATAGATAAATATTGTAAATGCGCATATGTCCCCAAAAGATTTAAAATAAGTAAAAAGGGGAGTGATTACTCACCTCAATGATTAAGCGAGTAGACCAAGAGAATGATTAAACGAGTAAACTTCATGTGATGAGTGATATGACCCAAACAGACCTGAGACTTACACATAAGAAAATAGAGTCAAAACCGAGAACATAGCCGTTGGAATCAATCCAAGCGGATGTATAGAACTCTAGTTATGAGATTTTCAGCAAATAAGCGAGATGGTACTGACCAGAATCCAAACAGCGAGTTGGGAGTCGGGTTTTAGTCAGTACATTCAAAATTTTAAAACAAAAAAAAAAGTATTCTGGCCCGAAAGCTTTTTTTGAACAGAAGATAGAGAAATCGAATAGTCAATCTTGTTGACTATTTTGCCCTTAAACGGGTCGGAGTCCAATTGACACGGTAACTCCCCTCAATCATATAAATTGATTGATGGCTATTGTAATGAGATAAAATCCTATAATATTGAAAAAAACAACTTACCCAAAAGAGGATTGGAACTAAAAGAAATTCATGGTCAACGAGGTCTTGAAGCTTGAAAGTCACGACGGCTAGAAGAACTTGATTAATATTGAAGAAACCGACAATGGAGAAGTGAAATTTCATGGGATAGGGAGAGGATAGCTGGAATTCAGTAGTTTTTAAGGTTTAGAGGTGTGTTTTTTTTATTAAATATTGAGTGTTATAATGCATTTATGAATAAATTCACTCGAATAGGAAACAAAATAAGCTATTAATGAGAAAATCTGGTATAATAACTAACCAAATTTAGTTTGGACAGCAAGAAAATGAATAGTATGTTTTACAACATTAATTAAGATATCTTAGAGCTTACGTTTCGTTAATTCAGTCAAAAATATGCAAAACTAGTTCTTGTACTTCAATAAATGCGATTTTTAGCCGTTTTAAGCGATTTTAAAGGTTTTTTAAGCATAGTTTAACGAGTTTGAAAGTTATATGAATATTAAAATAAGTCTAACAAAGTTAAATACTAATAGATATAAGATTTTGTTTGAACACGGATTAAACTCATATCTATATCAATTAACAATTAGATTTCAACCGTAACGGATCTAGTTCATGATTACTCTTAATTATAAGTTATATTAGGTGTATATATGTGTATATATATTAGTAATACGTTAGATATAGGAAGCTTTGATCGAGAGAGCAAATGGACACCAATTCGATAATGTTAATCTCAAAACTTAACTTATCAGAGGTGTTCACCTCTATAAATAGAAGATGGGTCTAGTTCGTTACACATTCCGTAACGAACTAGCCTTCCACTTCGTTACATTACAATACATTAAATAACATAACAAAATAAGTCTCCCATTCGTTAAACATCCTTAACGAATTGGGAGGAACAATAACTTAAAGGTCTAGTTCGTTAAACATCCTTAACAAACTAGACATACAATAACGAACTAGACAATAAAATTAATAACTTTTACATTATAACAAACAAACGATAAATACAAAGACTCGAGACGCAAAACCGTGCACTAACAGACACCTCCTCGTCTTGAGCTCTTAGTCTTTGAGTTATTTGAAGAGTTTGGACAGCCAGTCTCTGCAAGTGTGAATCCCATGCTCATGACACACACGAACAACACGTTGAAACCGCATTGCTCAGTCATAGTCTTCACGACGCTCAATTAATATTTTATTCTTGAACAGCACGTCATTTTCGGTCTCTGTCAAGTTCACGAGCCACATCGGATCAATGATCTTTATCATCTCGGTCTTTAAGCCCTTACCCAAAACAATAACGGCCTCACCAGTTCGATTGTCATAATACCAGCGGTTGAAAGATAAATACATCTGCTGATTCATTGTCTTGACTGGTACACGCTTCATCGTTTTCGGCGGTTTAACTTTAAGCACCAACTTCCTCCAACCCGTTATTGGATCAATCTCATCAATACGCTTACGAATTGGAATCTGCGACTTAAAGAACTTAAACCCGTGATTGACCTCGAAAAGCTAATGTTGATGGAACCATTCTGCTTGACCATTTCCCCCACGGTTAATGAAAGGACGATACACAAGAGTCCGTACATCCCATCTTGATAATGAGAGAACATCAGTAATGTTTTCGTAGTACTGAACATCTTTCTCCCATTTGATGATACAAAAATTTAAGTCAGAATCGAAAAGTCATGAAACAATATCACCTTGAGCTTTAGACACGTCCTTGAAAGAAGTCATCTGGTTGGCTTTGGCACGTACAACGGCTTCCTGCTTTTTTTTTCATCAACGTATATGTATGCATCGATAATCTTACGAGCTTTCTTGTCCCGACAAGCAAACCACCCTTGAGTATCAGCAACAGTCAGATCTCGCTTTCAGTCGAATCTTGTATCAACACTCTTACCCTTTGACGTTTTCTCCAAATGGTCTTCGGCTGCTTTAACGTTTTCTTCTGTAAAAACAGGAGCACCCTGATCAACATTAGTTCGTTGAAACATATCAGGGTATTCCTCAGCCATAATTTCCTCGAATTCATAAATAAAAGACGTTTTCATCTGAATAGTCAGATCATTCAAGATCTCTTCATCATTCTCGACCTCCACATCTTTCTCAGCTTCTAACACGGTTAGCTCATCGTCATTTAGAGCCAGCAGTATAGAAATCTGCTCTCGTGTTAAGGACCACTCAACAAACTGTCCTGCTTCTATTTCATCAGCATTCACAATGCTTCTGACCATCCCCGATCCATCAATAAATATAAAAGTATTGGCTTTTATCGACTCGATGGGTTTAACATTCGCCGAATCATGATAAACAACCAACTATTTTCCAGAATCACCAACCGCACTTGTACCTGCACCAGAAGACGATCCGTGAGTTTGTTTAGGATCACTTCCTCCAGTACCCGAAGCATCTGGATCTTCATCATCATTCTTAAGCTTCTTAAGTGCATCGTCCTTGCATGTCAGCTGCAAGATAAGATCCTCTTGTTCCTGTATTTTCACCCCTTGAGACTTAACAATCTCACGAAGCTATTTATTTTCTTTCTGGCAATATGAGACATATCCCATCAGCTTTTGTTGATTGTCCATCATACGCTCTTGAGTCATTCGGTCAGCAGACATTTGATTTCATATAAATGAAGTAAACTCAAGACCATATGCATTTGCTGATCAAGTGGCATAACAAGAAACGAAGAAGGGATTGGCTGAACAGGACCTTGAGGTCGATTAAGCCTCAAAAATTAAATATCTATTGGCGGTGGAGGCATCATCATTGGTGTTAGAGAGACCACCGATGTTGCTGTAGTAGGCCTTGGCAAAGTAGATAGAACAGATTGTGGAATCATGCCAAGCCGAGGATCTGACGTGAGTGTGGTCGTCAAAGTAAGTTCCGGGGTGCTAGTAGTAAGCGGCACCACCGGTCTTTGAGGAATAAACGACCTTGGAGGTTGAACTCCAAATGAAATACCAGCATCAGCTGACACACGTCGTTTAGACGATCCTTCACCGACTACCTCCTTCCCTTTACGTTTACGTTGAGCAGCTATAGCAGCAGCTGCCTCAACCTCAGCTTGTTGTTGTGCGGGATCACCCTGTCGTATCCTTCCTAATCCAAACGACAAGGCGGTAACAGAACTACGGCAATTCCGGAATTCATACCATCATTATCATCACCCTCATCACCATCGTTCCCACCTGGTCCTTCCTCACGCTCAGATCCGAGTCATCGTGGATCTAGTGATCATCGGGAGGACATACATAATCTGGATTCACCAGATGACCAATTAACCTTTTGAACCATGGATGAGGATTTTGACGATACGACTTCATCCTCCTCACAGTATCCGCTTTTATATGTTCTAACTTCAAAATATCATCAGGAATCGTCGGATCGATTACCAAATCACGAATCGCATCCTGAACGAAGAGTTGGATAAACGGTGGATAAATTAAGAACTTCATGTGTCAATTAACTACAAGATAGTTCTCTTTGAGGTGATAGAAAATCAACTCCGAGGAGTTAAACGGTTTGTTCAAAATTAACGCAATGAATGTTGATTGAATCATGATTCGACATTCATCAAAACTGCATTTCCGTCCACCAAGGCAATGTATTGAAACATGTAGTAAATACTTGTATGTGGGACACAAGTATGTCTTGTTATACATGGACGCATCAAGCTCGCCAGTATAGAAAACACGAGTGAATAGTCCTCTAATCAAACCTTTGTCAAATTCACAAGGATCATCCATTGTGTCATCAAATCTCAGTACACGTTGGATCATCTCAGTTGATATCACAACTGGTTTACCATTTACCTCAGCAGTTATATGATTCTTTGTCTCCACATATCGAGCTGTATTCCAGAATTGACGGATAATACTGAATCGAACGTCCGAATTACCTGTAACAGCATAATTGATGCGTGATCGACGTATAAAAGACTGCATCTCCCTAAATATATATTCGTCAGCAAAATTTGTACCAACAAAGGCACAAATATTATTCTTTTTGTCAAATGGAAGTAACGGAAAATTTTGTTCTCGTTGTTGTTGTTGTAGCTCAGCTGTTGGAGGATCATGATCCATATTGTCAGCCATTACTCTATATAAATAAATCCGAGAATTAGTGACAATGAATAATAATAATAATAGTAATAATAATAGAAATAATATTAAAATATAATTAAAAAGATTAAAATTAAACTGATTTATAAACTTTTAATTTTAAAATAATTTAAAATGTCATTCGGTAAATATTCTGATTCGTTATAACGAATTGGAGATTCATTGTGACGAATTAGCTACTTCGCTATCAAGTAAATAAGGACGAATTAGGTCTAACGAATCAGGAATAAAAGCTAATGAATTAAGACTTGATTCGTTATAAATTAAAATTAAATATCCTGATTAGTTTGATCTGTATAACGAATTCGACACGAATTAGTTCCAATTCGTTACAATTATAACGAATGGCCCTTAAGCTTAATCTTTGACTAATAAAAGTCCAAGTCAAAATTACCAAGAACTTCTAAAAGTCAAAAATGCAATCTGAAATCAATTCAACCATAATCATCGATGTAAAACCAAACAAAAGATCACAAGGATCTCGGAAACACATCGTGAACTGAGTTGTATTGACCATTTGTACCAAATCGTGGTACATATTAGGTAAAATAAAGGTTTTGTAAATAACTTAAAACCGATAAATCAATCGATCAATTAACTCTGCAAATGTCCATTGAATATAACGAAAATCATCACACCGAGATCGCCTTTACCTTATGATTTAGAAACACTTATTATTATTACGTATAATGAAGATCGGTTTTTCAGAGAAAATTTTGGCAGAGTAACGGTAGGTTAGTGAAGAAGAAAGGTGAATAGAAGACACGAATGGGTTCACGAATCCCTATATTCAACAACTTGACACATTTCCCAAGACAACGAATCATTTGATTCGTTTAAATTTGAAATAACGAATCAAGGGATTCGTTGTGATAACAGCACACATGGTATAACGAATTATAGTTAATTCGTTAAGTTAAGTATAACGAATTAGAAGTCATCGTTACAATGTGGCGGAAGCGAATTAAGTTAACGAATTGGAATGCAATTCGTTATTAATGACCTTAATTCGTTATATATGGATAATGAAGTACATTTATGTAATTTTAAATTAAATAATTAAATAAATAAATCAATTAAATAAAAGAATAATAAGTAAAAGATACCAATTGTTTATTAAATAAATCAACGAAATCCCGTATCTCGATTATCAAGTACCTTAACGTGTTTTACGTTTAAAAACACTTAACTTAAAAAGAATGATTAAATAATATATAAAAGAAAAAGTAAAATCTTTTTGATATTTTGAATTTTTGATGTAAAATATTTACAAGGAAAATATCCGGAAAAAAATATAAAGCAAAAAAATGTTTTTGTGTTTTTGTATGATTTTTCAAAAGTAGTACATATTTTTGGAGTTTTGGTGAGTTTAAGAAGGGAATCATATTGACCAAACTGTCCTTCCATCACAGTTTTATATTTCAACAATATTGTGACTGGCGTTAAGCGTGTCATTGATATTGTTGTCCACTTAAATCTTATAACAAAATTTCAAGCGTTTTTGTGATATGATTAATTGTTCAATTAGAGCACAGAATATCAGAAACTATCAACCTCTAATCTCGGTTTCAGCTTAGTTTGATTTTTACCATATCACCCCAACTTGACTTAAACCATTACAATGTCGATCAAAATTTGAATTTATATAAATTTTTTGAGCAATGCATCAAGTTTCCTTTATTGTGACTGAGTATGCACGAGTCCATCTCTCGACTTACATACCTTGTATCCCCTGGGGTCCGTTTCTTATTGGTATTGAGACGCGCGCAAGGGAGGAACAAATGTATGACTAACAGCGGATTTTGATCAAGTCATTAGTTTAAATTTGTACAAAGTACAGCAGTGATCAAGTTTAATGACTTTGGGTTTGCTCTAAAAGCGTATGAAATATTCATGCATATGAATACCCAGATGATTAAGCCGCATCAAGACTCACAGTGTCCAGAACCCTAACGCTTGTTAGCTTTATTTTATTTTTGGTGATAAGACAAATATAAGGTTTTAGTATGACAGGCTATTACATTTCTGCCATCCTTACCGAGGTTTTTGGTAGAAACTAACACCTCTTTCAATTTGGCATTTCTTTATATTTATATCACATACTCTAACAGCTTGTTTAAGACCTATCAATGCACCAATGCAATTAAGCACACAGTCTTTTAAGCTTATTTCTACCTGAATATGGGGTCAACTGATCAATATACTATCATTTTCTCTTTTTGTTTCAAAACTTAATTTTTGAGGAGCATAAAAATAAATTCAATCTCCCCAGTCACTTTCAGTATATAGATTAATGGTTATCCCATCAATCTACAAGTAAATAACAGGACCAAAACATGCAAGCATGTTCTACAAACTTAAATAACCGACATATTTTTCAGCGAAAGAGTAAAGTAAAACGCATAACAAATGCCGGAACTACGTTCCATTGTTAGGTAAATGGTTATCCTAAATTTTACAAGTAAACCTCAGGACCAAACATATACAAGTATATATCCTTCAAATGTAGGTAATTGGCATAATTTTCAGCGAACGTATGCAAGAAACTTTTTAGATTTTCTCTTTACATACATAAAAACACAGTCTTTTTGTCTTTTTCGGATTTTTCTAAGGACATAATAAAAGTTTCACAGTCTTTTTGTCTTTTTCAAATTTTTCTATACATACAGAAAAACAATATTTTTGGTTTTTCAAAGTATTTAAAAACAAGAAAAATACACTATTTTTGCCTTTTTCAAAAATTTTTTTAATGTTTTTGAATTTTCAAAATTAAATAAAAAAAAGAACATATTTTTTCCTTTTTCAAATTTTCAATGTTTTTGGATTTTATCTTTACAAACGAAAAGCACAATATTTTTGGTATTTTCTATTTCTATTTCACCCCCTAAAATCCAAAACCAAAATAAAAGAAAAGAAAAATAAGACAAAATATAAAAATAAAAATAATTATCCTTGCTTCAGGATATCAGCAAGAGTTTTTAATCCATTTAAACCAAGCAGAAAGTTAAAACGTGTTTTGTCAAATGCTTTGGTAAACAGATCGGCTTTTTAAAAATCGGTATGTACTTTCTCAAGATCAATTAACTTTTTTTCAAAACAATCCCGTATGAAATCATATCGAATTTCAATATGTTTCGTTTTAGAGTGTTGTACTAGATTTTTGGTGATGCTAATGGCAGCAGAGTTATTAATTAAAATGGGAATAGTAAGAAACTTCAAACCGTAGTCGCGCAGATGTTGGTGTATCCACAAAACTTGGGAACAGCAACTCGAGGCTGCAACATATTCTGCTTCCGCGGTTGAAGTGGAGACCGTTGTCTGCTTCTTACACTGCCAGGAAACAAGCCGGCTTCCTAAGAATTGACACTCTGCTGTAGTCGATTTAAAGTTATTCTTGCACCCTCCATAGTCTGAGTCAGAAAAGGCGGTAAGTTCAAAATTATCGTCCTTGGTGTACCATAACCCGATGTCAGGATTGCCCCGCAGATATTGAAGAATACACTTTACCACAGCCAGGTGAGTCACTCGGGGACTTGATTGGTACCTAGCACATAAACAAACTTCAAACATTATGTCAGGTCGAGAAGCAGTAAGATACATTAAAGAACCAATCATATCTCGATAGAGGGTAGGATCGACGGTATCCTCCAATTTATCTGGTGATAAATTGTGACCCACAGGGAGATGAGTTGAAGGGATTTTTCCGGCAGTAATCTTGAATCGGCTCAAGACATCGTTCACGTACTTAGTCTGGTGAATGAAGATTCTTTTCGCAGACTGATGAACCTGCAACCCTAAAAAGAAATTCATCTCTCCCATCGAACTCATTTCGAACTTTTTTTGCATCGACTTCTCGAATTCCTTACACAACTTGTCATTTGTTGACCCAAAGATAATATCGTCGACATAAATCTGAACGAGGAGAAGATCATCACCAGTGTTTTTATAAAATAAAGTGCAGTCAACAATCCCTCGCTTGAAGCCATTATCAGTCAGATGGTCGGCAAGCGTGCCATACCAAGCTCTCGGGGCTTGACGTAGACCATACAGAGCCTTGTTTAAGTGATAAAATCGTTCAAGATAATCAGGATCCTCAAAGCCAGGAGGCTGTAACACGAACACTTCCTCATGTAGTTCACCGTTGAGAAAAACACTTTTCACATCCATTTGATAGACTTTAATATTCTTGTAAGCCGCATAAGCCATAAAAATTCATATAGCCTCCAATCTTGCAACCGGAGCGTATACCTCAGTGTAGTCTATACCCTCATGCTGATGGAAACCTTGCACCACTAGCCGTGCCTTGTTTCTCACGATCACCCCACGATCGTCCTTTTTAAATTTAAATACCCACTTACTTGGAATAGGCTTCTTAACTCTAGCGGGTTTGTCGATAAGATCCCATACACCCAATCGTGCAAATTGTTGCAATATATTATTCTCACTCGAAAAAGCAACTTGATGACGTGTTTGCATGCCCAAATCAAGTTCCCCAATGATGTTTTCCTTTGGATGATAATTATGAATCCTAAGAGTAGCATTTTCAGGAACAACAACATTTTCGAATCAGTTAGTGTAATGTTCGCCAAGCTCGTGATATGAATCATCACTTTCAACTGTATTAGGTTTAATAACTTGAATATCATCGGAAGAAGTAGAAACATTATCAAATGAAGCAGGAGGATCATCACGTGGAACTTCAGTTGGAACTACAGTTGGAGCTTCAACATCATTAGAACTTGAAAACCTTGAAAGTACCAACTGATCTTCAAAATGCGCACGAACCAGGTCCTCATCTGATTGCTCAGTTGATGGAGTAAATGAATTAAATAAACCATCATAATCAAAATTTCAGTCGGGACCTTTTCCTTGAGGAGGTGTGGTGTACCTTTGACAATCCACATAATGCCACTCCTCCACACAACCAGAAGTAAAATTAAATACCCTTTTCTTTGGAGAGGCGTAACCCAAGAAATAACTCTCAATGGCCTTTTTTCAAATTTACCCACATCTCTTTTCAACATCGTACAAGGATACCCAAATGGTTCCAAGTACTTTAAATTAGGTTTTCGTTTGTTCAAAAGCTCATAACTCGTCTTTTGGAGTCTCTTAATAGTCAAAACCCGATTAAGCGTATAGCAAGCAGTATTCACAACCTCATTCCAGAATTGGACAGGAAGCTTAGAATCGGCAAGCATAGTTGTAGTTGCTTCAATCAAAGTTCTATTTTTCCCTTCAGCAACACTGTTCTGTTGTGGTACATAAGGGACACTATATTCTCGATGAATTCCTTTTTTAACGCAAAAGAAATCCAATACCGTGTTTTTAAATTTAGTACCATTATCACTTCGAATTCTCCTCACTTTTTGCTTGTATAATGATTCGATCTTAGTGATTAACTTTTGAACCAAAACAGGTGTTTGATCTTTTGAACTCATAAATAAGACCCATGAATATCTTGAATAGTCATCGGTAACTACAAGACAATACCAATCTCCAGAGATACTCGCATGATTCACAGGACCGAACAAATCCATATGAAGTCGTTCTAAAGGAGTATCAATGGAATTAAATAACTTAGACGGATGTGACTTTTTCTTCTGTTTGCCTTTCTTGCAAGCAACACAGTGGTCAGATAACTTAAAGTTCTTCAAAGAAACACCTTCGACCAAGTCATTTGCCATTAGATAATTCATTTTTCGAACATGGATATGACCCATCCTACGATGCCATAAAATAGAGTCCTTCTCAGTTGCTTTAGAGGCGAAACATGTTTCGATTGATGTAGATACCTTAGAGCTCATATTTAAGACATAAATATCATTCTATCGAGGTGATCGCATGACAACCATGCCCTTGGGAATGACGTATCCCGGTTTTAGAATCAGGCATTCTTTATCATTAAATACAGTAGTGTACTTCTTGTCATATATTTGCGACACTTAATAAATTATGATCAACTTTATCACAGTAGTTGACTTTCTCAAACGTGATATGCCCATTTGAAACTTCACCTTCTTGTGTTATCATACCCCTAGAATTCCCAGCAAAAGCAACATAACCCCCTTGAATATTCCAAACATTTGTTAAGAGAGGTCGAGATTTCCAGTAATATGGCGAGAACATCCACTGTCCATTATCCAGTTCTCACCATACACGGTCTTGGATATACCCTACACACAAGTGAAAATGATTAGTTCAAAAAGGGTGCCCAAGACTGAGCCCAGACCTCAGTCTTGGGCACCTTTTGAGTTTAATAAGAAAAATCAAATTTAGCCGAATTCAATTGTTGTTCAGCAACTTGAGAATAAGTTACAGGACTTTTAGACTTTCGTCTTAGATAGGCAGCTTGAACGACATTTGAGTTTATGTTTTTGCAGATTAGCTCAGTTGGAACAAACTTTGGTTATACTTGGATTCACATTAGAAAACATGATGTGAGTATCATCATCACACGAAAAAGGTCATTTCAGAATCTTCTTTATCACGGGAATCGGTTTCGATTGGTTATTGACAAATGGATGAAGATTCTGAGATTTCTTTTATCCACAGTTTCTCACTACATGACCTTGTTGACCACAAAGAAAACAACTTCGCATGTCCACACGATCATTATAAGGTTTACCAAAAACATATGCCACAGAAGGTTGATGACTCACATTCTTACTAAAACTCTTGGCCAAATCATCAGACAACACTAATTTCTTTTTCAAGTAGAAATCAAGATTAGAGCAGTTTGAAAAACGTTGCAATGTATCATTTCCAGTTTATTTTACAAAATGAACTTTCTTAGCAGTCTTTAACAGTTTCTTAGCTTTAATCAATGGGTCAGATGAGTTTGATGTTTTGGCACAAGCATACTTACATTCAAGATCTTGTATTTTGGAAGTTTCATTGTGGAAGACACTTTCAATCAATTCTGGTTTGATGATACTAATCGGAATTTCTTTCTCAGTGAACATGGTATCCAAACCTTTTAACTTAAACACACGGCCAGTAGAAACTAAAGGATTTATGAAACGCAACAAATCCTCATCCGAAAATTTGGTTTTTCGGATTTCTTTGAATTGACCTTAATATGTGTTTTCTTTTTCTCATGAACTGTATTTGAACCATATACAGCTTCCTCAAATTCATGAGGTTCACATAGGATGTGATTCGAACTTGGAATATTCTCATTTTTGTGGATAATATCTGGTTCAAATACATTTTCAATGATAACTTTATCAACATTTTCAACAAAAACTTTATTGCTTTCAACATGATGTTTTTGAGTTGAAGATTGGGCTTCAACATGATCAATTTTTACCGGTTTAGGTTTTTCTGAAACAACAGGCTCTTTTACAATCACAATTTCTTCTTTTCTAGCAGAAGGATTTTGTATAATCATTATAAAATGGTGGTGGTATTTCAGCAAAACCTATACCCTTTTTAGAATCTTTTTGCTTACCAGATACTTCGATTATCTCATTTAGCAAAAATGATGAGTTTCTAAACTTGCCCAACTTATTTTTCAACTCCATAACTTCATTCTTAAGCTCGGTTATCTTAGAACGATGTTTTAAGATTTCTTGAAATTTTTGATCATTAATTGTCATTTTGACAGATAACTCAGCTTTGAGATCATGATTACTTATCGACAATGCTTCAATTTTCTCCCTAGATCTCATCTGAGACTCTAAAGATTGTCCATAAGTATCTTTGAGTGAAGCAATTTCTTTCACTAAACAATCATTATGATTTTTCAATGATTCTAACTTAGGCTTATTTTTCTCACAATCAACACAAGAAATAGAAGGACTAACCTCGTTAATTTTGGACATGCAAGAAAAAGTGGTCGGTTGCTTCTCACATGAATCATCAGAATCAGACTCAGTATCATTGTCAGAAGATAGCTCATTCCCACTTGCATCTTGAAAATTTTCATTTGACCCGAACATAGCCAAATTTGCTTGATTGTAGTTGCACAGCAATCTTTGTGACCAATCAGTTCCATCCATGTTGGATAGCATAGCTTGTGACCCAGAAGAAGATGGTTTGGTTCCAGAAGACTTATCAGCATCATTTCCATTTTTCCCAGACGAACTTCGATCTTGACTTCTAGGACCAGTATATTCCTTCTTCGGTTTATCACATTCTTTGGAAAAATGTCCAAACTCTTGACAATTATAACACTTACCTTTCAATTTGTGAAACCCAACCTTCTTGTTTAATGAGGGAAGATCTTTTCCAGTTCTTTGCATGAACCTTTTCACCTTTCTGACTATCATTGCCATATTCCATTTCAAATCCATGAGTTCCAAATCATCAGGATCAATTTGGTCAGAATCTTCATCAGTTACCTCACTTGTGGCAATTTTTTACCAACCAGATTTTCATAAGAAGACATGAAAGCACTCAAGAAGGAAAAATTTTGTTCAGCTTCCTTAATATTCACTATCGGTGGTGGTGAAAATTGATTTGCAGCAGCTAAAATTCCAGAATTACTAGAATATCCAGAACCTCCAGAAGCATAGAAACAAGCACATGGATCACTATAGGTTGTTGTGGGATTTTCTTGTGCATTTTGACTGAGAAATGTTGTGATTAGAGCAATTGTCGAGCTTAAAGGCATGCTACCAACATAAAAAGTTGGATCTTGACTTTCTTTCGAAGACTTTTGACATCTCAAATCATATTCTCGAGCTTCAACTTTTTGCAAAAACTCGGAAGCAGTCAAATCTTCATTCTTGAAATAATTATTCTCTTTCAACACCATTAAAAATGTCGAGTAAGAACTAGGTAAAGCATTCTTGACTGTATCAATCTTATCAGATTCAAATGGTTCAATCTTTAACTTATTCATTTCAGCAATTAAATGATTGAAACGAGTAGTCATTTCCTCAACAGTTTCACCTTTGAGTATATGAAGTTTCTGAATTGAAACTTTAACATCACCTTTTTACTTTCCTCGGTGTTACCCATACTTCTCATTCTGATGTGTTGAAACAATGAATCGGTAATCTTGATACTTCCCACTTGATGAAATATGTTATCTGGTAAAGCCATAGTAAGAGTCGAATGAGCTTTTGTTTCGATTTCTAATGCCTTTTTCTCCTCTTGAAAATATTGTGAAATAGCCTTAGGAGTAAAACCAATAGTCTCATCTCCAATCAACGGTACAGTGTAAACCTCATCAAGACAATAAGAACAGTCAAGATGAACAGAACCAAGATGAGCACGAAAACGAGGTTCCCATTTAGCAAAGTCGCTAAATTTCATCAATTGAGGACATTTGGAATGAGATCCAATCTCAGTATCCAATTGTAACATTTGTTGCATGAGTGCGTTTTGAGAAGCTAACGCATAAAAACCAGCCATCTAGAAAACAAATTAATGAACTGTGAACAGTAAATATAACGAACTATGAACAGTGATTCTGAAATAAAATAACGAATCAGTTATAACGAATTGACTGATATCAAAGTAACGAACAAGGAACAGTGTCACACGAATTAGCTTTTGACGAATTGGTAACGAATCACCAACTAACTGAGTCAATGAATCAGGTCAAGTTGACGAACCAGCCTAACGAATTAGATTAATGAATCTAAATTCAATGTAGCGAATCAGATGAACGAATCTCTGAATCAAGGTAACGAATCAAGCTAACGAATTAGCTACAGTTAAATAACGAATCAGGTTGTTATAATGGTTATAACAAACACTAACAACTATTGCCACGTGGCAAAAGTTTGTTAGATATGAGATTAACGAGTCAGGCCACGTGTTTGACGAACTAGATGACACGAATCAAATTTGGTAGCGAACTGAGTAACGAATTGAGCACGAATTCAGAAAGTTCAACGAACTACAATAACGAATTAACTGAAGATATAACGAATCTTCAACAACTGATGCAGATCTTCAAATCTTCATCCTTAATTTCCGGATTTCTGGAAAAATGAAGAACACCAAACACTAACTCAAATTCGTAATACTAACTCGGTACTATACCAAATCACGCGTATAATAGCTCAGTTTACTCGTAAACCCATCGTGAAACCAAATCGCAACCATCCATATCCCAATTCAATCAATAACTAATACAATTGTCCAAAAAACTAAACCTTTGTTTCCGATCAATCTCAGATCCAATCAAAACAACACTAATCCAAACCAATTTCCAATTCCACACAACCACACACTACCAATACCTTAACAATCACAAATCCACCTCAATTCATTCCATATTCAACCAAATCAACACTGAATTTGATTAAATTCAAACCGAATATAAATAAAACTAAAATTATACTTATAAACCTTCAATTAACGAATTAAAACACTAGATCAAGAGCAATCGAACCCCGAAAGCTCTTATACCACTTGTTTGAACACGGATTAAACTCGTATCTATATCAATTAACAAGTAGATCTAAACCGTAACGGATCTAGTTCATGATTACTCTTAATTATAAGTTATATTAGGCATATATATGTGTATATATATTTGTAATACGTTAGATATAAGAAGCTTTGATCGAGAGTGCAAATGGACAGCAATTCAATAATGTTAATCTCAAAACTTAACTTATCAGACGTGTTCACCTCTATATATAAAATGGGTCTAGTTCGTTACACATTCCGTAACGAACTAGCCTTCCACTTCGTTACATCACAATACATTAAATAACATAACGAACTAAGTCTCCCATTCGTTAAACATCCTTAACGAATTGGGAGGAACAATAACTTAAAGGTCTAGTTCGTTAAACATCATTAACGAACTAGGCAATAGTATAATAACTTTTACATTATTATAAACAAATGATAAATACAAAGACTCGAGACGAAAAACCGTGCACTAACAGATTTTAATAATTTGAAAGATCTGAAATATATTCCCGAGTCGGGTAAACGAATACGAATTCAAATACGAAAAACCCAAGTTGTTACACATGAATATTGTTTATTAATGTTAGTTGTGTGTGTTTAAGGGTAACTTAGAAATTGGCTAATAAATTTTGAAAATAAACATTTGTAATTGGTCAAATAAAAAAAGTAATGTGGACAATTTGAATGAGACGAATGAAGTATTAGCTTAGTAATTACTGATAGAACATATTACCCTTACTAGCTAATAATAGGTTTCCACATGGATGTATATAAAGAGAAAGTTAAATTAACATCATAACCTAATTACAAATACATAAAGCTAAATAATTGTGTCCTCTCTCTCTCTCTCTCTCTCTCTTATGGTTTCTATCAAGAAACCTTAAACCTCATCCTTAACTATACATATTGAAGGGGAAATCGACCACGGTGATAATTATGTCGTTTGTATCATAGTGGGTTGCTATTGTTGCTCTCCTTGTTGTAGCAGGTTCATAGATCTAATACTTATAATGTTTTCTGTTACTTTTACAAATAACTAACACTTCATATAGCACTTTTTTGTAGTTTTGGATATGTTAATTTCTCATCTTTGATTTTTAAGTTTGTAGTCTTGATTAAGTACTTTGTTTATATAATTATGACTAATGATGATCAATGAAGTGTTAAGGGACATGAAAAATTCAAGGATTAAATCGATGTCAAGTACATGAACAAAATACACGAACACACATAATATAAAGTAAAGAGAAAATTCGAATTTGCCTCCCTGTGATATATCAGCGGGAGATGGATGGACAACAAACGAATTTGCGAAGGTTGTGCCACTGTGATATTTTTGCGGGTCAGTCTGATTCCTGCCGCTAGTTGACCAAAAGTTGACTGTTGGTATTTTAGTAATAATACCAACATATTAAGGGTATTTTAGTAATCTTCTTCTAATAAATAATAAATATAATAATAGTAATAATAATACTAATAATAATCGTACAACAGCAGGATCATCTTCATAACATCATCCCATCTTCATAACATCATCTCATCTTCATCATCATCAACCTCAAATCCTCAAACCCACCGCCAATTAATCCCTCTTAATCTCATCATCTTCATCATCAGTTTCATAACAAGTAATCAAATCTCTCAAATCCTCAAACCCATAAATCATTCCAAACAAAACCCCTAACCTCCGGCACCACGTCGCCGCCAAGGCAACCACCGCCGCCATAGATTCCTGCCATCTCGTTTTTCCGGTCATCTCGTTTTGGTTATTTTCGGGTGAAAAGTTTACTAAAAAACCGTTCGTTTGGTTGTTTTCGGGTGAAAAGTTTACTAAAAACGGTTTGTTTTGCTTGTTTTCGGGTTAAAAGTTTACTAAAAAACGGTTCGTTGGGTTGTTTTCGGGTGAAAAGTTTACTAAAAAATGGTTCGTTTTGGTTGTTTTCGGGTTAAAAGTTTACTAAAAAACGGATCGTTTTGGTTGTTTTCGGGTAAAACGTTTACTAAAAAACGGTTCGTTTGTTTGTTATCGGGTGAAAAGTTTACAAAAAAATTGGTTCGTTTGGTTGTTTTCGGGTGAATAGTTTATTAAAAAACGGTTCGTTTGGTTTATCATCGGGTGAAAAGTTTACTAAAAAACGGTTCGTTTTGGTTGTTTTTGGGTTAAAAGTTTACTAAAAAACGGTTCTTTTGTTGTTGTCGGGTGGAAAGTTTACTAAAAAACGGTTCGTTTGAATGTTTTCGGGTGAAAAGTTTACTAAAAAACGGTTCGTTTTGGTTGTTTTCGGGTTAAAAGTTTACTAAAAAACGGTTCGTTTTGGTTGTTTTCGTGTTAAAAGTTTACTAAAAAACGGTTCGTTTGGTTGCTATCGGGTGAAAAGTTTACTAAAAAACGGTTCGTTTTGGTTGTTTTCAGGTTAAAATTTTACTTAAAAACGGTCCGTTTTGGTTGTTTTCGGGTTAAAGGTTTACTAAAAAACAGTTCGTTTGGTTGTTGCCGGGTGAAAAGTTTACTAAAAACGGTTCGTTTTGGCTGTTTTCAGGTTAAAAGTTTACTAAAAAACGGTTCGTTTTAGTTGTTTTCGGGTGAAAAGTTTACTAAAAAACGGTTTGTTTGTTTGTTGTCGGCTGAAAAGTTTACAAAAAATTGGTTCGTTTTGTTGTTTTCGGGCAAAAAGTTTACTAAAAAACCGTTCGTTTGGTTGTTTTCGGGTGAAAAGTTTACAAATAAACGGTTTGTTTTTTTGTTGTCGGGTGAAAAGTTTACAAAAAATTGGTTCGTTTGTTTGTTTTCAGGTGAAAAGTTTACTAAAAAATCGTTCGTTTGGTTGTTTTCGGGTAAAAGTTTACTAAAAAACGGTTCATTTTGGTTGTTTTCAGGTTAATAGTTTACTAAAAAACGGTTCGTTTGTTTGTTTTCGGGTGAAAAATTTACTAAAAAACGGTTCGTTTTAGTTGTTTTCGGGTTAAAAGTTTACTAAAAAACGGTTCGTTTGGTTGTTGTCGGGTGAAAAGTTTATTAAAAACGGTTCGTTTGGTTGTTATCGGGTTAAAAGTTTACAAAAAATTGGTTCGTTTGGTTGTTGTCGGGTGAAAAGTTTACAAAAAAACGGTTCGTTTTGGTTGTTTTCAGGTTAAAAGTTTACTAAAAAATTGTTCGTTTTGGTTGTTGTCGGGTGAAAAGTTTATTAAAAAACGGTTCGTTTGGTTGGTGTCGGGTGAAAAGTTTACAAAAAACTGGTTCATTTTGGTTGTTTTCGGGTGAAAGGTTTACAAAAAAAACGTTTTCGTTTTGGTTGTTTTCGGGTTAAAAGTTTACTAAAAAACGGTTCGTTTGTTTGTTTTCGGGTGAAAAGTTTACTAAAAAACGGTTCGTTTGGTTGTTGTCGGGTGAAAAGTTTACTAAAAAAATGTTCGTTTTGGTTGTTTTCGGGTTAAAAGTTTACTAAAAAACGGTTCGTTTGGTTGTTGTCGGGTGAAAAGTTTATTAAAAAACGGTTCGTTTTAGTTGTTGTCTGAAAATTTTTATTGGTATTGAGTCCGGACACCCCTCAATATATTTTTTCAATAACTCGACCACTCTTTTGATTAAGTCCAAGCTTGTCGCTGAACCCAACTTAAAAAGCAAGAAAACTAGAAAACCCTATTATCATACTACAGGCTAAACCACCTTTTTTAGGTAACCGAACTTAAAAACTACTGCTTTTAGAAGTATCTATAGCTTTCTTTAAGTATAAAGATTTTTATTTCTTATATCTAAGTATTTTGCTTTAAATCATTCTCAAATACTCCGTATGTTATTATTAAATGAAACCTAACAATAATCATTAAACATCGTTCAACAAAATATCCAATCTGATTTAACAAGTCAACTAAAATCATACATTGAACTCATTCCCCCTCAAATGAGACATATATCAAATGCTTCCAAACGTGAACCTGAAAACACTTATTAGTCTTTTTTATTCCCTATCCTCTCTTCACAAGTAAGAGAGCTAATCCACAAGATGATATTATTATCATTATTATATAAAACCAGCAAATATTGAGTTACTCCAAACCAAACATCTTCCTCATCATTATAACAAAGTTGGTGATCTTCTCAGGGTTGGTTAAAGATTCAGAAACGGTTTCTCGAGCCCATGACCGAGTGATCCATGCTGCCAGTTTCGGGTAGTAATCCTCCAACTTGAAGTCACCAAACTTCTCGTAGGCTGGGAAATATGAGGTTAGACCTATGAGAAGTATGTCAACAAACCCAAATGTATCCCCATTAAAGTAATCTTTGTCACCCAATGTTCCATCCAAATACTTCATGATATCGAGGAAATTGTTCTTGGCAACTTCTACTTCGTCTTTGTCGTTTGAGCTCCAAATGGCACGACCAGCAGGATGGACCTAGGATATGCATATTGATTGAGAGAGATGATCAAAGTGTGAAAACAAAATGGTTATAAGAGCATAGAAAGTAATAGGACCATTTATACTAACCCATTGACTATTAGTGTTTTGCTACAAGTAAATCGATTGCTTACCTTGCGGTCAATGTAGTCAGCCCAAAACCTAGCTCGGGACTTCTCATATGCACACTCGGGTAGCAAGGGTTTGGCGGACCAAACTTGATCGATGTAGGTGATGATGTTAGTGGACTCAGCAATCGGCTTGTCATCGTGCAAGAGCACGGGCACTTGTTTGTGGACCGGGTTGGATTTTAGCAACAAATCACTCTTATCATTCATCAAATCTTTCTCTTCAATCTCTTCATAAGCAATTTCTTTCTCAGCCAAAGCAACCTTCACCCTCATGCAAAATGGGCTAGCCCACATAGTCAAAAGTTTCACATCACCCTTTGCCATTTTATGTTTTGTGTGTTTGTGTTTTCTTAGTTAATATTTTTTTTTGATGATTTTGTGAGAAATAAGGTTTCTGTTTATATAGAAGTAATGTTGGAGTTCATTGTGTTCACCCCCTACAAGAAACACATTGGTTTTGCCATATACAAGTTGTTTCATGGCTAAATGTTTACTGGCTGACGACATAATGGCCGGCACAATTGCATAAAATTACCAAACACACTCAAACGTACAAAGTAACGCATATAACTTAACGACTGCTTTTTTTTTGCTCTTAAGGTTAGATTTATAATAATATGTAATTTTATTTGTTCGTTACGGTGGAGCAAGTTAAATGTGTTACATGTTTGAAAACTACAATACATTGTGGCGATTACATGCTGAAAAATCGGTCGGTAACGGTTCGGTTCGTTATGTTAAAATATATGTGGCAAAAGTTTCGTTATAAAAGTTGAGGGGCGACAAAATAAATATATTAAGTTGGAAGGGCAAAATTTTCATTACAAAAGCTGAAGGGTGAAAACATAAATATGTAAGTTGTAAGGGTAAAAGTTTTATTACTAAATTTAAGATGTTAAAAAGTATATACGTGAAAGTTTTGTGATAAAAGCCTAGTGAAGCAAGGTTTATAATTGAAGTCGGAAAGATAAAAGGTATTTTTATTAAACTTGTGTCGCGAAGGTTTAACGAACAAAAATGGTTAATTAAAGTAGAGGGACGAAAAGCTAATCATCAAATTTGTGAAGCAGGTTGCTGCGGACCTAGTTCGAGTTCGTGTAATTGTCTAGTCATTGTGGGCCTAGCTTGAGTTCGTGTAATTGTCCGCTCATTAGAGTTCATTCCTTGGTAATAAATTAAAAGACTTTTTAACTATTTGATTACACTAAAGATGTATGTTGAATTATAGTTGGGAATTAAAATACTAAACTATTTGATTTTAGTAAAGATGTAGTGTTCGAATTACATTTAGGATAAAAGAACAAAATTTTATATAACAAAAGTATCAAGGTTAGTGTAGATCATTAAAAAGAGGAAGAAAGTTTATGAATGATAATCTTATGTTAATTTTTATCTTAATGAATTTGAGTTAAAGTTAATTCGTCTTTGCTAGTTTGATTTTGGCATCTCGAGTGGTGATCTTAGACACTATTTTCTTAGCCAAAGTGGTGAATTTGCATCTTCGGTTAATTATCGCAGCCCTACGATTTGATTCGGTTAGAGGTGCACAAAAAACCTGAACTCGAAAAAAAACCCAGAAACCGGTTTTTTTATACCCAGATTTTTATTACCTATACCCGTACCCGACCCTACCCTTATGATACGGATAGAGTATGCATTTTAGTATCAAAACATGTACCCGAATCGGGCCCGATTTGTACCGGTAATACCCGAAAACCGGAACGGATTCCATACCCGGAACCGGGTTTTTCCAATACCCGAAATGAAGTTTTACAAATACCCAATCTATACCCGAAAAGTACCTCTAAAAAAGTGCAACCCCTTAAAAATCCAATTTATACCGAAAAATATCTAGAAAAAACCCCTAAAATAGGGTTTATTCAATACCCGGAAATAGAGTCTTAGAATACCCGGCTCTATACCCGACCCGAACCCGAAACATGGGGTATGGTTTTTAGAGGAAATACCCGGACCCGAACCTGGCCCGAGAATTACTAATATCAACTGGCTCAACCGTGTATGATCCATCCGTCTCTTTAACCGTCTTCTAAGCAGTTTGGTTTGCCACTTTCTGAAGCGATAATCAGGTGTTTCACATAAATTTGATCAAAACCGGTTGAGCCAGAACGCGTAATTAATCAACTTCGTAAGTTCGTATCACCCTCCCCACCCCCATATTTATACTTTCATTCATCTCACATTCACTGGAATCTAATCAGTTCCTAACCAGAACCGATCACAAGAAATATATAACCTTTTTTTCACTAAATGAGTTAACATGAAAGAATTTACCCAACAAGCATTTCACTATTCTATACAGTTTAATTCATGCTTTTCAGTTAACGAACCTTATAGAGCCGAGAACATAAGCCAGTGTACATAAAAACCAACACCTGTCATGTACCAATCAGTTTGGGACTTTGGGAGCCTTGATGTAGAGGCAGATATGAACAAAGTAATCCGGGTTCATCAAGTTGTTTACCACCCAAGAAAATGGAATCTCCATTTTCGGTTCAATCCCTTGAATTCTAAGTAATTTTATTACAGGATAACTGTTCTTTTCAGGCTCGTTCTCGCTTTCAGCTTTCGTTGTGTTTGATGAATCTGGATAAAATTCTGGCAGAATTGATTTTACCGCATCAAGCAACGTGAAATACTTCCCTTCAATTCAGATGAATCAAACTGAGCTCCAGTTGAAATAAGTCATTTTCAAAACTGGTTAAAACGGGCCAGGTCTGGTGGTTTGAGCCTAGGGGTGTTAAATGGGTTGTGATACATAAGCCCAAAAATCATGTCAGGCACATGACCTTAACATGACACGCATATTTGCAGGGGTTCACACAAACACAAAAGTACACAACCAGTTTAACGATACAAATACACAACCCGTTTAACATGATTTTTCTACACACTAATGCTCTATAAATACAAACAAAAAGAATACAAACTATATAAAAACAATTATGTTTAAACTAAAAAACTTGATGCTCATTTCTCTTTTCTCTTTAGATTTAGGCATTAAATACCCAATCAATTTAAGGTATGGCATAAGACATTTTTTACAAAAAATACACACACAAACGAACCAACCCGTGAACCATCAACCTTAACACGACTCGTTTAGCTAATTGTTTTAGTAGGTTTGACCCGAAACCGACTCGAACTTGTTTAAACTAAATCCAAGCCCGTGAATTTCAAGGTAAGTCTGTGTCGTATTTTCGTGTCATGTCAAAAATTCACACCCTTAGATTTGACCCATAAACACCCTTTTGTCTTCTGTAAAATAAATTAATATTTTGTCAAAATTAAAATTATGACATACCATCTGTTTTAAATTCAACGGGTCGATTTATGTAAGCAATTTGGTCCCAGCTATCAAAATCCGGTGCTTCTTCTAAATCCTCGAAATGTTTATCAACAGTCCAGAGATACAAGCGAACAGGAATTCTACCTGATAAAAACCGACACAAGAATTAATGAGAAAGCCATTTTATTCTAAACAGGCTGAATAAAATAATGCATGCAACCCCCTAAAGACTGTTATTGTAATTAAATCGTTTTAATATTCATTATTACGCATGCATTACTAATGCTAAAACTGACTCGTTTCAAACTGAACCTGTTTTGACCCGTTAACAGACCCTTCCAGGTCCAACTCACCCATCTTGCCTCCTTTAATAAGAAAGCAAGAACTAAAGAAAGCGGTACAATCTACCCATATTAATATAACATTAAGAGACACGGACATACTTGCTTTCGTTGCTGCGGTTGCCTCGGTCTCATTAACACTGTGTTGACTTTTCAAAGTAGAAGGGTTCGGTTTTCCAGAAAACTCATCTCCAATTATTCCAAGTTTAAGCTTAGACGAAATACGGTTGTATGCCTCGAGATTACCTGTAAACAAGTATAAGACAATTAAATCATAACACAAAACTTCTATAAAATATAGTTCAAAGAAAATGGAAAGAGGAAACCATGCAAAGGAGAAGTAATAAAAAATTGCAAATCATTTAATAGCATACCGTTCATAAGAGAACGCCACAGCTCAACCTGATCAGGATGAGACATGTTCATAACATTCTTGCTGCTCCCATGAATTATATATGCAGCCTGATTAGGTATAATTATAAATAATTTTTATTAAAAGTATAAATAAAGAGTGTGGCAAATATATATATATAGATATCCTGAAAAGTGAAACCTCTTTTAATGAGTTTATGTAGCTCCATTTCACGCTATCTTCTCCGTCACACGGAGTTAAAATATTTCCAGGGTATCCTCTAAAATGAACCTGCAAAGATAGAAAAACAAGAATGTTGCAGTTTGTAGGGTATATGAATCAAAGTCAAGAAGCAAAACATATTATTGTGTAGTATTCTGTAACAGTAAAATAATTATGAATTGAAAAGAAAAGGATGTGTGTACCGTTAAAGAAGATCAAAAAGCACACCTGTTGGTATGTACCTGAGAATCCAGAGGATTATGTTATGTGAGAGATAACAAGGCAAAGTATGTGTGTGTGTGATTAAAAGAAAAAGAAAGTAAGAAAAAATAAGATAGATACCATTTAAGGTTTGTAGTCGAACCAGATAGTGTCGTATTTAATAATAACAATAACAATAATAGTAGGGAATGTTTCAGGGTATACCAGCGCAGGTGAAGGCGGCGGCAGAGAGTGAAGATGAATCTGGAGAGGAATTGCACCTTCCCACACCCACTTCTCGCTTTCCATTACCAGATCGATTGATTCCTTCAGATCAGAATGTTTCATTTCTCACCCCTTAAACCGATACGTGGCTTTTTTCTTTCTTTTTTTATCAACTCCAATTCATCTAAATCTAAAATTCTAATAAACTGAAAGATATTTACATTCGATTTCGATTTCGATTTCCATTAGAATAAAATAAAATTACGAATCCAATAAGAGAGGTGGATCAAGTTTTCAACTACAAAATAGATGATGGGATTGTCTTATGGTTACAACCGTTAGGACTTGGAAATCTCTCAGCTACAGACAAGACTAATAACTGACGAGACCAAATTAATAATGCAAAACTCTAATTATAGCCGACGGAATCAACTATAATTAGTAAGTTGCTAAAACTAGAAATAAGAAAATATCAATAAACTTAACATTTCCATTGCATTCATTGATAATAAATAAGAACATTCTCAATAGCTCCCTTAAATTTTTATGAGTGAGTTTTGCAAATTATAGAATAAGGTTAAGAATGGTTGTGAGTAGAAGAGAGTAGGGTTGTCACTTTTACTCGAAACCCGACCCGAAAAAACCCGTACCCGAGAAAAGACTAACCCGAACCCGAACCGAAGTAATTCGGGTTGGTTCTCGGGTTTGATTTAGAAGATTTGGGTCAACCCGAATAAACTTTTAGTTTTGAAATTAAATATATTTTTATGTATAATAGGTTAAGTCTTAGTCACTAAAGGTTATCAAAATCTGGCTCTAATCGACTGTTGTCATTCTAACTATTATGGATCGATTGCTTATTAAAAATTTATGAATTTCGTTTATTACTAATAGCAACCATAATCGAACAACCAAATCACGCCCGATTGAATACGGTTATGGTTCGAGTAAGTTTTACTCTTCTTTTGAATTATTTTCTCAAGTTAGGTTAATTTATTATTTGATTATATGTGTTATAAGCAAAGAAGAATATTTTGTTTTAATTTTACCATTATAGTTTTTAAAAAAATTTTGGTTTTGTGTTTTTCTTAGGATACACGAAACCCGATTAACCCGACCCGAAAAAACCCAAACCCGAATTACCCGAACCCGAAAAACCCGTGAGAGATTTGGGTCGGGTTTCGGGTCAAGATTTAAAACTTTGAAACCTGAATAACCCGACCCGAAAAACCCGAAACCCGAAAAACAAACCCGAAGAACACCCCTAGAGGAAAGGGGAAAGTTAGTGATTTTTTAGAGGTGACAAATGTAACATATGGGTTGTATTAAAATGTATATATAACGGGTCAGAATAGGTAAAACTAAAAAAAAATGATTAAAACGGGTCAAAACGGGTTGACATTTCTTGAAGTTTTTTTTTATGGATCGAGAAAAGCGGAGAAAACTTTTTAGTATTTTACTTTTAGTTTTTTATTTATATTTCAAGTTATAATTTTTTAATTATTTTTTTTTTTGAAATTTTTAATGAGGGGTTTTTTGAAATCTCAACCCACTTCAAAAAAACCTCATTAAAAACTAATAAAAATAATTAAAAAATTATAACTCGAAATATAAATCAAAAACTAAAAAATTAAAAGTAATAATAAGTTTCTTTCGTTTTCTCGTTCCATTAAAAAAACCTTCAAGAAATGTCAACCCATTTTGACTCGTTTGAATCATTTTCTTTTTTTAGTTTGACGCATTCTAACACATTATATACATTTTAATACAACCAAATTGGTCACATTTGCCACTCCTAATGTTTTTGTAAATTTGAGAAATGGCCCCCATTTATTTTCTAATATTTTTTTAATTGGTTGTAAGTAGAGGATGGAGAAAACTGTAATGTCAAAGTTATAAAAACGTATTATTTAACTAAATAGTAGATAAAAATTTAGTGATTTTTAATGTAATTATAGAGACAGGGATGGGTGACCTACTTTGAATGCTCTAAGGTATAAGTAAATATTAGGGTTTTGAAGGAATGTCGACACTGAAATCTATATGATCATGCGAATAATGTGTGCATAGGTCATAGGTAACCCACTAATGTTATTTATCATTCTATTTATAGGGGACCTGACATTTCTTCTAGAGGCCCTAATCATTAGCAAATACATACAAATATACAAGAACAGGTCTTCAAGCAGACTACTTCATGATGAGCATGGCTTCTTTGACCTTGTAATCTTCGAGTATGCTCGGGATTTTACTTCGAGCAGGCAAACACTTAGAATATTTGCAACATGCAAATATTCCGCTTAAGCAAGCTTCATCTTCTCAAGCATATCCAAACTTTGCTCGGATACGCTACTACTAGCAAGAAAGTTCTTGTTTGGATCACTTCAATCTTAACTTAGTTTTATTCGAACTAACCAAGTATGCTCGAGTACTATAGGTTTGCTCGAGACTGAACCTTGTTGGAAGTAACACTTAGATAATTTTCATAAATTCCCTACAAGCATGCTTGTGATATTCTTTATTATAATAAACCTTGCTCGACCCATAAAGTTGCTCGGGTAGTTAGTTCAAGCAAAATACCTTCACAAGTTTGTTCGTTAGCAAGCCTTGCTTGATCAAGAACATCCCTTGCTCGAAGAAGTGCATTTTGCTCGAACTAAACACTAAGAAGATTTCTGAAGATTATCCTGCTCGGGTAAGGATATCTTGCTCCAGGAAGTGAATTCCTTGCTTGTAGTGCATAAGCTTGCTCGGAATCAATACTTAGTTGTTTCTTGAGAGGTTGTGAATATTTTAATCATTCCTTAGATCCAACAATATCCCCCTTGATTGAAATAAGTTCAGATGCACCAAAACACACCTAGATTACATACACTTGTAAAAAGTACACATCAAATCCTTGAATATAGTAAATTACATTACTTAAAAGAAAATGATTACATATACAAAATTTGCCTCATGAGCTTTACAAATCAATATACAAGGAAAAGATAAAAATTACATCAAGAAAAATGAAAATACAAAAGACATAACATATAATTTCATTGATGAAGTCTATCGTATCTCCTCTTGATTTCCTTTTCCTATCCATATCTCTTCATTTCCTTAACATACTCTGCCCTTTGTTGAAGCATGTTTAATTCAACATGATAGCTTTGTGTGATAGGAAGCTCAATGTTGATGATATCTTGTAGATCATCTTATGTAAGTATTGAATATCATCATCTTTTTCAAAAATAGCCAAAATTTTCCGATCATCACCAAAAAGAACGTGATACTTCGTCTCAGGATCATACTTAATCCCAAAAATTCTTTCATGTGGTATCACTTCAGTATTCGATATGGTTATAAATCTCTTCATTCTTATTGCTTATCTGATTGTCCAATCTGGACTCACTGGAGCAAATTATGACCTTTGTAACTCTTGTGCCCTCTTTTCTTTTATCTTCTGTAAAGAAAGGAAGGAATCTACATTCACATTGTATCTTGCTTTTCTCGTAAACATTGGAAACCCTGCCCTCATTAAATTCCTTAAGTATTGAGAAAGTTTGTTCTGTTGCGCTCTGGCATGTTTATATTGATTCTCATAATCATGAAGAGGGAGCTTCGCAATCTTTGTGAGTTGCTCAATTGAGAATCCTTTAAACTATACCTTCTTTTCAACTTCCAATTCTCTCCCACTTCTCATTCTAATCACCAACACCCCTTTCTTCTTGTCCCATAACCAACCCTTTGGAATATCATCTCCTGGCATATTAGGTTCAGGGCTTGGCTCTCTTCTATATGCAGCCCTAGTGGTTAGTATTGTTACTCTTGATGTTGAGGGCCTTGAGGATGAAGGTTGATAATGCTTGCTTTCAATTCTTCTTAATGATTGAGGCCTTGGAGGAGTCTTTTCTTTCCATTATTTCTCAGTTGTGACTTGCACATTTACATTTAACTCCTTTATAGCAACCTCCTAGAAAGTTCTCTCCAATTTCACTCTTGGTCATATTGTTATTTAATCCATGTTGTATCCTATGTTAGCCAAGTATGCTATTTTGTTTGCAACACCTTTCTCGATAGCATCTCTTTTAGCTTTCAATTCATCATCAACTTCCTCTTCTTCTGATTTCTTCCCTTTGTCTTTTGTTACTCTTTTCTTTCACAGAGTGGGATGAGGAAAGCTTCTTTCTTTCCATAGAGTATTTATTTTGTTCATTAAAACTCTTGTTGAATCTTTTTACTTCCAAATCAAACAAGTTTTTCAATTGAGCTCTAGTCAGCTTTTCAATAACATGTTCAGCAATAAGCAGCCTCTTGGTTTGATCAGCCACATTATCAAAAAAAATGGCTCTTCAACCTATTTCTTCTTCTTTATCTCTTTTTTTTCTCCTTCTTCCCTTTCTTCTTATTTTCTTAATATTCTCTCAATATTTTCTTGAGCAAACTTTTGAGTTTTACCAGTTGATGGGTTATCCTTCCTTGATTTTTCCTTATATTTGGAAGGTACAAAAGCTTGTTCTTTTGTTCTTTGAACAATCATTTCAATGTTCTTCACTATCTCTTCATTTGACATTTTCATAACATGCTCAGGATCATAATTGTTACTTATCAAGAAACATCTTTTACTATCCCATCTTCTTAATTCTTCAACTCTTATCTCCTCCAATTCCTCCTTATTCTTCTTATTCTTGATAAAGTAGTCAAGACCATTGTCATCTAAGTCTTTAATCTCATCAATCTCATTCCAAATACAAAATGAGTTTGGATTCTAGTATCCTTTCTCCACTCATCATCTAACCTTCACTTTCAAAATGCTCCTCAATCATATCTGTAACATTTCATATTTGTGTAATTGTATTCATTTGCGTTTACCCGACTCGGGAGTGTAATTCAAATCTTTCATATTAATAAAATCTTGTATTTATTAGTATTTAACTTGTTTTAACTTATTTCATATTCTTATATCTTTCAAACTAGTCAAAAAACTCTTAGAAACCCTCAAAATCACTTAAAATAGTTAAAACACATTTATAAAAGTTCAGTAAAACCCTACCAGTCGCCTTACGACGCATAGCACAACCAACGTTCAGATCAACAAATTGTTAGATTTTTCGTTTAATGCTAAATCTTTCATTTTTCGACCTAAATCACGAAAGCCCGAAGATAAGTCATATTATATTATATAACATGTCGAAGTTCATTCCTATTGTGTTATAAACAAAATTGGTAGTTAACATACTCGATTTGTCAATAACTACTAATTCCGAGCCTTAAATGAGTTTGTTTACCAAATAAACGATTTTTTGCCCTTCCAATTTAACCAATTTATCAAGAAACCCTAAAACACTTTTGTAAACTCAACCTCCATATTTAATTTTCGTGCATATGGTGTTGATGCATGGTGGGTGTAGTATGAAAAATGTGTTAATTTTTTCAAATGTTTATTCACAAAATGTTGAGTTTTAAATTTATAAAAATGATTATTATTATAACTAAACCACACACAAATACACAATTGTACCTATAGTATATGTAGTAATGTATAAGTAAGAACCAAGTATCGATCCACGGACACACTTATAGATTTTTACTAGTACATCATTGTATTTATTTAACCATAAGTGAAAATCATTTTGGTTTTGGTTTTTGGTTTTGATTTTTGGTTTTGGTAAATGTGTTTTAAGAAATGTAAATTAAAAGACAATATTTTTGGGTTTTTTTATTTTTAGATAGAAAGAAGGTAAAAGATAAAAGTGTATCATCTTGGTTAAAATTCCTCTTAACTTGGTTTAATAGTTGATTAGTAAACATGTGATTTGAGCCTGCCATGGTGATTAGATATGAGAATAACATCGTTAGTCATGTTATTCCATGATAATTAAATAAATAAATAACTCTTGATCCCTTTTACTAAAACATAATTTTACGTAACCAAGTGGTTTTTGATAAAGATAAGTTAACTCATTTTAAAGATGAGACAGTCCCTTAAATTACTAAATGAATTGTCCTTGATAATTTAGTAAAAATAACCTTTTTATTATACCTAAAATGCCAATTAATATTAGTTGAGTTGTAAAGGATCAACATTGAATTACCAAGTATTAACCCGCATAACTCTTGAAAAGTTATAGAATTCATGTAATAATCACTCAAGAGTTGCTTAAAATAGGTTATGTTGCACACTCACTTCACGAGTAATTAACCGATCTTAGTGGACGAACATCAGCAATCCGTTTTCACAACATTGTTGACAATTCCCAATCTAAAACGGTTAATCACTACTAATATTCCATTTGGTTCATGTTAATATTAATATTCACGTTTTTCCCCAACCAAGCCCTTACAAGAATGGCTATTCCTCAACTTATCATCAAGCTCGGAATATTGGCGGCTCTTTAAAATGTTTCTTAAGTTATTCCCCAAACCCTCATAAGAGTGGCAGTTACCCTGACTTATCGTCAAGCTCGGTATTTGGGGGTTCATTTTGAGGATTCTTAATTTATCAACCAAGTTCTCACAAGAATGTTGATTTCTCAACTTATCATCAAGTTCGGGGTCTTGGTGTCTAGTTTAAGGTTCGCCAAGGTTTTGCAAGACCAACAATTTCTCGGCTTATCGTCAAGCTTAGCACCCGAGGTATATTTGAAGAGTATTTTAACATTCCTCATCAAGTAATAATTGCAACATAACCATCAGTATTAAAAACCAATCACATGTTTTACTATCATTATTAAACTTTAATCAAGATTTATTATAAACCAAGATGATACCATGAAAGTTTAGCCACTAATAAAAATAATGATAATTATCAAAGTAATAGATACAAAAATGATCAAATTGAAACAAACTAACCAATTTGGATTCTTTGATGCTAATAACTTCTCCCAAAAGCTTAATCTCCTTGATCTTCAAGAGTTGGATGGATGAGATTAATTCCCTTATTAATGGTGGTGAAAAGAAATTGTTGGAGAGTATTGAATGCTTCTCCAAAGGGTGTTCAAGTCCATTTAATGAAGAAGAAGAAAAAGAAGAGCATTCAATGTATAGGCTGTCCAGGTCCTTTGGGCACAACCATGTTAAGCAGGGCACGGTCGTGTCGCCATTTTTTGTCATGCCGCATTATTTGTCCATGTCAGATCGTACAGCTCAAGGTTAACACGACCGTGTTAAGGAAGACACGACCGAGTTGAGTTCCACAACAGTCCAAACTTCTCCAGTTTTGTCTTTTTCTCTTGTACTTGAAGGCATGGCCGTGTCTTGGGAAGGCACGACCGTGTTTTGCTTCAGAACCTTCGATTTTGTCTTTTCTTCGTTCTTTTGATAACATGGGGTGTGTTTTGGTTAACATGACCATGTCTTGATTTCCTCATTTTTGTCTTTACTTCGTATGCTCTAGGCATGGCCATGTCTTGATTCACCATGAGGTATGTTGAGTCGATTTTCACTGTTTATCTCCGTTTTTCTTCGTATTTCAGCTTGTTTTATTTATTGAGACTACATTTACCTATAGATATATATTATAAACATTAGTGGTTATTTATTATGATAAATTTGCCCGAAATTACGCTTAATTGAAGATATTTTCGTACTGACAAGATGTATAATTTCTTACACATCAGGTGTTCATGGTGTTTTTCTTCAAGAATCTTTATTCTTCGGTTTAATTTTGGTGCTTCAAGACTCTTTGACTAGTATTTAATCCTTGTCCCTTTATCTTTCTGGGAAAGTTGTCTTCTGATAAAGTTTATAGTTTTACCTATAAAACAAAAACCCTTAATCAAATTTACCGATTTATGGAGTTTGGTCGATCAATTACTCTGGGTTATTAAAGTCAATTTGGGTACTTTTTCATTTACTATACCCTCTGGTCAAAACTAGCATCCGGGCCAGAAGGCTTTTATGTTTTTTTTGATATTTGGTGTATTGGTCAGAACGCGACTCCCGATTTGAAGTTCGGATTCTAAACAGTACAAACTCGCTTAAACATTAAAAATCTCATATCTTGAGTTTTATTATTCCGTTTGACCTTATTCCAGTGGTTATATTATCATTTTTAATTATACTTTATTGTCTCAAAGTTCACTTTGTTTATGGCGTATCAGTCAGCACGTTAAATACTCGAGCTTCGCTTAAATTCTTATTTTTATTATTTTTCTCACCTATTTAATAAGGTAAGTAATCACTCCACATCTTTTACTATTTTTAAATCTTTTAAAGACCTTATGCGTACCTTATAATATTTTTATATATCTAAATACATCACTTACAAATTATGAATATTGTGTGGTTGATCAATTGAATGTTTATATCTTACATGCTTACTTGCTTATTTGTTTATTTATCGCATTCGGATTGGTCCATCATAATATATCACCCAAATTGCAGTAATTTTTCAAGAAACCTTACAAATGTAGGAAGATACAAGCTAAATAAACTCAAATGAAAGTTTTATCTCCCTCTTTTCTTGACAAATTCAGCAAGGTCTTGAATAATCTTCAAAGTTCACAAACAAACTCCTCCTTAAATTACTCGCGGGCTCCCTCTCGGCCAGTAGAAAAGCGTAAAAATCGACCAGAAAATATGTTTCCGAAATTTGAGAGAAGAGTACCCAATACATTAGGAACATCTCAGAAAAATTTCGATTAAGAAAATTTTTCCCGATTTTCCCGCAAAAAATTCACCGAAAATTTTCGAAAAATAAATATTATCGCCAAAATTTTCACGAATGAAATTTCACTTACGAGGAGTATCCAGGAAAAAATTCGTTCAAGAAAATTTTTCCCGCCAAATAACTCTTTTTTTTAACGAATCACCTCTGCATTCGTTATAAATTAACTAGGGGTGAGCAATAACCGAATTGTTAATCGAAACCGAACCGAAAATCGACAAAACCGAACCGATATAACCAAAAACCGAATTAACCGAAATTAACCGAACCGAACTCTTCATTTTTTAATATTTTCAAGCATTTCCCCTTCTATTTCATGTATTATATGTATTAATAGTTTAATACTATCATTTTCATGTATTTATATCTCTATTTCATGTACAAATATCTCAATTTCATATATTTATACATTCATTTCATATGGTTATGCATTCATTTCATGTATTTTTAAGCAAAAATTTTAGTCCAAGTTTGAAACTGGTTATTAACCGAAATTAACCGAACCGAACCGATAACCGATTGGTTAGGTTGGGTTATTGCTAATAACCGAACCGAACCGAACCGTGCACACCCCTAAAATTAACAACTCCAGTTCGTTAACTTGTCATCTCCATTCGTTAACTTAGTTCGTCATCTCCATTCGTTACACACTTAACGAATTACCTTAATTCGTTATCATTACCTTAACGAATTACCTTCACGAATTATCTTAACGAATTACCTTAATTCGTTATAATTACCTTAACGAATTAACTTAACGAAGTACCTTAATTCGTTATCCTCTTAACTTAACAAATTAACTTCACGAATTAACTTAATTCGTTACTTTTAACTTAACGAATTACATTAACGAAGTACCTTAATTCGTGACTTTTAACTTAACGAATTACCCTAATTCGTTAAAATTTCCATAACGAATTGCTACAGTAGATTCGTTAAACTCCCTTAATGAATTAGCTACAGTAACATAATGAATCAGGTTGTTGGATCTTAACTGTTTCGCCGGAAAAGCGGATTTGGCCGGAAAAACTATTACTTCGCCGGAAAATCGTAGATCTGGCCGGATTCTGGAAATTTGAACATCATTCATGGCGAAATCATCAAAACACCATCATCAATCATGAAATTCTACCCGAACACCCGGATTTTCATTCTGATTACGAATATATCAACCATTAAACTTAACAACCATTGATTCAACATCAATTAAATCAACCCATAACATGCTCTTCAATGGTGAAATCTTCAATTCACCATAATTAACCACCAAAATCCACAGAAACATGCAGATTTCAATTATAAACACAAATCCATCATCCAATTAACTTAACAATCACTAAATCATCATAAACTGAATCAAAAGTTAACATGCTCTTCCATGGTGAATTCTTCAATACACCATAACTTAAGACCAAATTACACAGGAAGCTACATCTTCCATCAATAAACACGAATTCACCCTCAAATCCACCAATAACACCCTAATTTACTCCAGATCTGACCAAAATTTGATGAACACGAAGAACATGAAAAACTCAGATTCATACCTTAATCGATGCAACGAGAGCAGCCGTCTGCTTTGATACCACTGTTTGAACCCGTCTCGGATCTAGCCGCGTCGATACATCGATTATACACGAGATCTAAACGTTCAATTATTATTTTATTGATAAATATGGATAAACACATAATGGAGAGAATATAATTTATACAATGACCTCACATCTCTCATATGTGTGATCTCCTTATAAATGAGCATGAATTAGCCTATTTCTAGGCCATATGCTCTAGTTCATTAATTTACATCTAATTCGTTATATCTTCATAACGAATTAGACTCCATTCGTTATGATTCCATAACGAATGGTAATAATCTTAACGAACTAGCCCTCATTCGTTATGCTTCCATAACGAATGGGCTTATACCTTAACGAACTAGTCTAGCCTATAACGAATGGGCCTCATTCGCTATAAAATACATAGCGAATGGGCCATGTTACAATAAATATACATTAAATACAAAGACTAGACAACCTATAAGTTATTCGATCGCTACGGACAACAAAACCGTGCACTAACACACAAACTCTGAAGCTACGCCTTACTTTCAAAAAAAATTTCACTTGAATCTTTATAAAACCCCTAGATTTCTTTTATTTGATTTTAATTACGGGAAATTCCTTAAGAAATCCCATTATTTGTTTTTATTTTACTTTTTCTCCTTAAAGCAAGAGAGTATGAATGGTTCTCATAGTAACCGTAAGGGGTAGAAACTGTGAGTTGAGCCTTGACAAAACGATTTCGAGAATAAATGAAAGTTGTTATTCCTTTCCTATATGATTCCCGACCATGGTATTCGAACCTATAGGCCAAAGCGGAACATACATCATACAATCTAAACTTTAAGCAATCAACATAACCGATTTAACGACTACATTCCTTATTTAAAAACCGAATTCACGGTGATTTAGGGCTAATTCAAAAATTCTAGTTATTTTATATTATTATTTTAAAATTTTTAGTTGGGTGAAAACCCCATGGCAAGCCATGGACAGTCCAACTATCCATTTTATTAACCTGGTTTGATTATGATGTTTTGTTGGAGGATTATCATCCGTGTTGGTTCACGAGATGCTTCAACTACCCGTATATGACTTTGTTAATTCGCTATTTAGTTGGACCATTTAAAATGCCATGGAGAGCTCATTGGCTGCCCAACTCCCTTATCCTGATAATTCTTTAATTTATTGGGTCATTTAAAATGTCATGGAACGCTCATGGTAGGCCCTAATTTACAATTTTACGTTACAATATTTAGCTGGGTCATTAAAATTTCATGGAAAGCTCATGGGAGACCCATCCCACCAAATTTGGATTTGTTTATTTTGCTTAGTTTTTGAATGAGAATCATTTATAACATTAAATTATTTATCTGTATATAATTATTCTCCAAAAATTATACATAACTCTCGAGTTCTCAAAGGTCTGAAATATCCTCCACTTGTAGTGATTCATCATTTCAAATCATTAAAATTATTTAATATAAAAATTTCTTGCAATTTACAACTTTTCCAATCTTAAAATTTCTTGCAATTTACAACTTTTCCAATCTTAAAATTTCTCTTTTGACGCTCACATCACTTATTTATTTATTCATTCCAGTTACTTTTGTTCCACAATTTTATTTTTATTATCAAAATTTTGAACATATTCTTAAATTATAAAAAGAAACAATTTTCAATATTTATTTAAAAAGTTCTATTTGGACTCTTGAAATTTATACACCTCTCATTCTCGAAAGTTAATTATTTCGTTATTTTTGTATCATTAAAAATTCATGGTAATCCATGAGCGATCCAACTCCTTAAATTTGATCCTATATTTAGTTAAAATATTGTTTAAATTTTTGTTGGAGTATCATATTCATGGTGGTTTATGGATGTTCTAACGACGTATTTTATTTATCCATGCAATTACTTAATTGTTTTATAGATTCAATTATTGAAACATGAGATTCATGATGGTTCATGCTTGTTTCGATAATTAAATAACAGCCTTATTTATGATCTTTCTATTGAGTTACATTATTTACGTTAACTCAGCATTTCATCTGTATAATTTTATTTCCCAATCAATAATTTGTAAACATTTCATTTCTAAAATCCCAATTTCACCCCCAATTTTAAAAAGTTAGTATTATAGATCATTTAAAATTTTAAGTGTTCTTATTTATTTATCATTTATGCTTATTTCAGTTAAGGTCAATCTTATGTAAATCCTATCTTTAGATAAAATTTCCTTTATTTCTATTAAAACTTAAATGAACTTTTCAGTAGTGTTATAAACTTCATTTGATTTATAGAAATTAGACATTTAACCATTCATTTTACTATATTTAATTTTTCTTATCCCCGTAGTATGTCTTCATTTTAAGGAAACCACCGTCGTATGGCCGCTTGTATAGCCAAGGAGATGACTTCTTCAATTCTAAGAATAGTAACCCAAATTCAAAAGATTAATGCAACTGATCCAACCTCTTCCACTAACTCATCTAACAGTAACTACAAATCATTCACCTCCACTCACCCTAATAACAAGAAAAGCTAGAACTTTGATGTAACCAACCCTACCTAACCGCAAGTCTCTCCATCTTTTCCAAACAAGAAACCCTATAACGAACCATCTTTTCCAAACAATTATCACCACTGTTGTTTCAGTCGGGACCGAGACGATCCGAGCCGGTTCGAGACGGAAGGTTTGATAACCAAAGACGGATAGAAACAAACACGAAACAAACGATTTCATTGATAAAAACGAAAGATTACATGCTTGTTAAACACTGAAATCACGATCTATGGCAGGGGGAGGTCGAGCATGGCCTCCCCCCTCATCCGGACAGCACCTGGGCCCCGGGCACGCAAATACTTAACAAACCACGCCTGAAAGCTGGGTATTTATACCCACTGCTATTCGATCAGGACTCATTCGATCAAATGAGTCCTATTCGATCGAATAGCAGACTCATTCGATCGAATCAGAGACTGGTTCGATCGAATGAGTATCCATTTGAAAATGCTCTTTCGAATGGATGACTTTCGGCGTGGACCACTATCTAGGTGTACAGCATACAACATAAACAATCTAAACTATTCGCCAAGCGACGGCCACAAAACATGCACCAACATATTCCCCCTTGGACGTTGCTTGCGAATTGCTGTAAACACCTCTTGCAATCTTCAGTCAATCTCTGCTCTGGCTTGATAATCACGTGGTAGAATACCATCATTGCAGCAGATTCCCCCTTAGACTGAACTCTCAGTTAATGGTGCAAAGTGTTCTCCATTGCTGACATCTTCAGACAAAACAATCTGTTTAAAAACAACCAACTACAGAAATTCCCCCTCAGCGTTAGCGTGTATCCCAATATATAGACGTGTAAGCTCATATCGTCTTCCGCTGACTTAATAATGTATTGGGCAAATGACAGAGGCTTCCGATCCACAGCTACTCCCCCTAAACAGATTAGTTTGTATGCAGATTCATCATCGGAGACAAAGACACATCATTAACTTCGTGATTGCGAATCACCATTCTTCAACAGAATTCCCTCCACAAAGCGGAATTCTCACATGCGGAAAATAAATATTTAACATGATTGGCCCATAAATAGTCAGATGCTCCTGACTACCCCACAATAACTCAAACTCAGATTCTCTCCACAAAGCAGAATCTTCAGAATGCGGAAAATAAATTAAACTTGGTTGGCCCATAAATAGTCAGATGCTCCTGACTACCCCACATATTAACTCGATTACTGTTATTCATATTTCAAGGTCTGACATGTTGAATGATCTACATTTCTTCAACCCCATCCGCCAAAGATTGTGCCCTAATACAGAAGTAACACCCAGAAGCTCGTATCCCACATTTTCAGGGGGAAGGCCATGCTCGAACAGCGGAGAAAAAGAAACAATAGCCAATGTGTACATACCAAACCAATAACATCATAACTCATCAGTAATCACTTTTCTCTGTTCTTCTGTGTTCTTATAACAATAACCACTGTAGAAGCTCAATGAACAAGGGGTTATCCATTAAACTTGTAAACGATAATTCCTTCAGGTGATTGTGCTTTGTTCATTGCCCCAATTTGCCGCTTTAACCATTAAACATTTAAACGCTCTCACTTTTCTCTGTTTTTTTTTTTTTTTTTTTGGTCTGGAACATGTTCGATCGAATAGGGCTCATTCGGTCGAATGAAGCACAGATTCGATCGGATGAAGAACTGGTTCGATCAGCTATTTGAATTTGACACTTTGAGCGGGAAAACCAGTTCGATCGAATACAATCTGATTCGATAGAATGAAGTCAATCGAATGGGCGGGAAAACTGGCGTTTGAATTTGACACTTTTGAGCGGGAAGGCATACTCGATCGAATCAGCCAATCGAATAGGCCTATTCGATCGAATGGCAGATTCGACTCCTTCATCGCCAGCCCAGAAAACGCGAAGAACACGAAGAACACACCAACAGTTTAACGTCCAGAACGCATAAAATCAAGAGCTCGGCTTGCTAGATCGGTTGTTAGACCCTTCTAGCGGTAACCGTGGCTCTGATACCAATTGTTGTTTCAGTCGGGACCGAGACGATCCGAGCCGGTTCGAGACGGAAGGTTTGATAACCAAAGACGGATAGAAACAAACACGAAACAAACGATTTCATTGATAAAAACGAAAGATTACATGCTTGTTAAACACTGAAATCACGATCTATGGTAGGGGGAGGTCGAGCATGGCCTCCCCCCTCATCCGGACAGAACCTGGGCCCCGGGCACGCAAATCCTTAACAAACCACGCCTGAAAGCTGGGTATTTATACCCACTGCTATTCGATCAGGACTCATTCGATCGAACCAGTCTCTGATTCGATCGAATGAGTCTGCTATTCGATCGAATAGGACTCATTCGATCGAATGAGTCCTATTCGATCGAATAGCAGACTCATTCGATCGAATCAGAGACTGGTTCGATCGAATGAGTATCCATTTGAAAATGCTCTTTCGAATGGATGACTTTCGGCGTGGACCACTATCTAGGTGTACAGCATACAACATAAACAATCTAAACTATTCGCCAAGCGACGGCCACAAAACATGCACCAACATATCAGCAACTGTTCTTCAACAGTAGCAGCTTCTGCAGGAATTGTTGAACTTGGAGATGATTGAGGAACATTTGACTCTTTTGCTTGATCATCCTTAATCTCCACTGATGACACTTCAGCTTCATGCTCTCCTTCACTTATTTCAGTAGCTGACTCCTCGACAATGTATTCTTCATCAGTTGAGGAATCATCAGACCCAGTTTCTGAGTCTCCATCCACAATGGTGATGTCAGCCATGTTAATGCTGAAGTTCCAGGACTCGCCTTCATCACCTTGAACAGCAAGAGCAGTTTCATTGTTGATGTTGGCGTTGTTTGCTGCTGTTTGATTCTGAGGGACCAGTTGTCTCTCATTGTTGACATTTACAGCGGCTGCAGCAGGAGTAGATGAAGTTGAAGTAGTTCGGAAGGGATATTGGTGACCTTCCCTCTTTGGTTTAGAGCACTCCTTGGCAAAATGACCAAGTTCGCCACAGTTGTAATATTTAACTTTGGTTTTATCAAAACCAAACTTGGATTTATTATTGATTGAAAGGGCTTGGCCTGTTTTCTTAACCCACTTTCTAGCCCTACGGAACGCGCTGCCAAGTGCCCACATGATGTCGATGCGTTCCATATCGTCTTCATCTAGCTGTTCATAGTCATCGCTGTCCAGATGACTGTTGCCAAGTTTACCAGCCACCATTAAGCTGTATGATTCAATTATTGTGCCTAACGTTGCCATATGTTCTTTGGCAACTTCCACCATTACCTTTCCCAAGCCTTCAGTGTTTAACGTTGCCTTTTCAGTTGACTTGGGTCCGGAGTTAGAACTTGAATTTCCGGAATTTGATGTTGGTAGTGCAGAAGATCTCGTTTCGGTCCCCTTAGATTGATCTGACATTGAGGAGACAAACGCAGTCTTCATTGGAGCATGGTCATTTGAATCTGACATTGGTGATTTTGACATGTACAACGACTTGTCAGATGTTGCTCTGGGTTTCCTGGAGGATGCTCTTAATTCAGCGTCTTCCTGTCTGATTTCTTTTATAAAGTCAGAAAGAAGAATCGTCTCCAATTGATGACTTCTTCTCATCATAGTCAGGAAGGTGTTCCAGCTTGTTGGGAGTCCTTGAGCGAGACATCTAACCTTTTCAGTCCCTGTTGTTTTGACATTATAAGACTTTAGCTCTAACATAAGATGATAGAATCTTGACAGCAACGATTCAATGTCTTCGCCGGATTCTGGACCAAACAAATCAAATTCACGCTTTAGCTCCCGTGCGTGAATTTCTTTAAGTGACTCAGATCCTTCGCATCGTTCTACCAGTGCGTTCCAAAGAGTTGACGCTGTTGTGAACTGGTTAAATTGATGGAAGAGATCGCTGGAGAGAGCTTGAGACAGTAAAGAGAAGGCTTTCTTCTCAGCATCAAAGGCTATCTTTTGTTCTTCTGACAGCCTAAAGTAGCTCAGGCTTTCACCATCATCGTTTGTAGGATGCACCCACGTTGTCTGAACCGCTTCCCATAATCCAGGATTCACACCTGTGATATGAATCTGGAATCTTGTCTTCCAGGTAGTAAACTCATTGAGTGCCATCAACTTTGGAGGCTTGTTGAAGCTTCCAGATTCTGAATCACTCTCAAGGATCGATTGGATCCTTTTGTTTGTACTTGAACTGGCAGACATGTTTGCTTCTTTGCTTTAATCTTTGATCTTTTAATCGAATGTGTTCTGATTCGATCGAATGTATTCTTTATTCGATCGAATGTGTGTTGATTCAATCGAATGACTGACTGATTCACTGTTCTGGTCTTCTGAAGCTTATCCGATCGAATACGATCTTGTTCGATCGAATGAGGTGACAGGTTCGATCGAATGGGTGTCTAGTTCGATCGAAAGGGTTCTGGCAGTCGAATAAGAAAGAGATCGAATGGGTGGATCGAATCTGAGACTTGTTCGATCGACTGGAAGCAGGTTCGATCGAAAGGATGAACTTATTCGATCGAATGGACTTGGCGCAACTCACGGCGGGAAAAACTGATTCGGTCAAAATTCAAACTGGTTCGATCGAATAAAAGGCTTATTCGATCGAATGAGTTCCAAAAATACGACTTGTTCGATCGGGATTTATGGAATTTCCAAACTTAGAAGATTTGACCAGATTTTCGGTTTTAAACTCACTAACACGAATCCTAATTGATCTAGAAGCAAAATAGGACTCTTTTAATTGTTTTAACACTTAAACAAATAAGCAAACACACAAATATGGATCAAACGTTTAAAAAAACGAAGAACACGATGAATGTTCTTGATAAAACCCGAAATTTTAACACCAAATCTTGAGATCAAAAACCAAAATATATGACTTTTTATGAGTTTTTGATAAGAACACAAAGAACAAAAACACTTGTTTTCGAAAATTTTTCAAGCAAAATATATGATTTTCACGAGAAAAACACGAATATCACCACGAATCTTTCGTGAATCAAGAACCTAAAGCTCTGATGCCACTTTGTAGGACCGATTCGGGACTCGGTTTCCCAACGATTCACGGGGCAACGTGTTAGAGTGCGGAATCCTCTAACACGGCGATTCGGTGGTGATCAACGGGCACGTAGGTACGATTCCTAAAGGGGTTTGACGCCTAGGATTGGAGGAAACAACCAAGAACACGAAGAACGATTGAGAGTGTTTCTGTAGGCTGCTGGTTCGTGAGTGTGTATTCTGTTCTGTCTTTGTGAAATTTCCCAAGTAACGTTTATATACCGAAGACTCATTCGATCGAATGAGATACTCATTCGATCGAATGAGATCTGGTTCGATCGAATCAGTCACTGATTCGATCGAATCAGCTTCGTTTGCCATTTTCAGTACGTTAACTTGGTTTCACGATCGTTGGTTTCATGTTGAACCAACCTGATAGAACTGGGGACATACATGTGACATTTCATGTCCTAACAACCACCCGTCCTACTCCGCATGCCGTCTTTTCACAAATTGTAATTGTTATGACAATTCTTCTAATTCTTTTCGTAAAACCCTAGTGCACCAACCGCCCCACAACGGTTTGTGCCACCCGTTTCTCAAACCCGTGTCTTGAAATTTTCTCAACCCGGTGTTGCAACTATGCATGTCTACTACCATTGTGGAAACCTGAACCATCTTTGCAACGTGTGTCCTCAACTTGCAGATCTTCATGTCAAATACGACCTTCTAGTTTACTAAACCTTCTACTGATCAATTCTTTCACGGTGCTCAAGTTCCAAGGTTTCAAGCCATGCAGAATTAAGGATTCAAGCTACTAGAAGACTCTTGTCGCTCGACGTATTCCATCTTTTTTAATTTGATTTTGTAATGCATCGACTATATAAGAATTTGTGGATTGAGTTTTATGAATAATTGAAGTACTTGTTATTTATTCTCATTGTATTTATATTTATATCTTCTACGTCTCTCGGGTAAATTTATCTTATCTCTAAAACAAAATGTCTATTTTCCTATTCTTATCCGCGCGATAAATTTATCTTGTAATTTTATCAGAACTTTTAATCTAAAAGATTTTTATTTCTATTAAATTTTAGAGAATTATGTTTATCAAAGCTTTGTTTCAAAGAATTCACTGTATTAATTAATCAAACTATAGAGTTCAGGTTACTTAAAAATATCTTACTTGTGACCATTCAATCTAAAATTTTCATTTTCCCGCCAAATTATATTTTCAAATGTTTTGTAACCTACACGATGGACGTATTATGAGGACCATCCGACGATCTAAGTAATTATAATTGCATGCGTAATTATCCAAATCTTCGCATGAAAATCATAGTACGTACAATTGTATGTCACAATCTAGAATCAGAAGTAATTTTGGGTAATGGTGCAAATGTAAAGATGATAAGGACATAGTGGATACGCCGCTGGTACGTCCTATATATAAGTGCTCTTATCGGATTTTCATTTGAGCGTCACTCCAAGCACTCGAAGTTCCATGTTAAGTTAAAATTTTAAATTTTATTTAAAAAGTTTTCCCTTCAAATTTAATAATTTTAACACAATTTTCTTTTAGTTTTCTCTAATTTTGGGACACAATTTCCAAAAGTATGGGATACTACAACATTTCGGATTTTTCATAATTGTATTCATTTGTGTTTACCCGACGCTGTTTAGTAATTTAAAACTTTCGTACTAATAAAATCTTGTATTTATTAGCATTTAATTTGGTTTAACTTATTTTATATCTTCGTAACTTTCAAACTCGTCAAACAACTCTTAGAAACCCCTAAAATCGCTTAAATGGCTAAAAAAGCGCATTTATATAGTTCAGGGACTAAAAATGACATTTTGTAAAAGTGATAAAACCCTACCCGTCGTTTAGCGCTATGAGGTTCAACTGAGTTGACCGCGTAGCTCGGACAACGTTCGTATAAGTAAAACGTTTTATTTTTCATTGAATGATAAATCCTTCCTATTTCGACCCAAAACACAAAAAATAATCCCCAAGATAAGTCATATGATATTATAACATGTCCAAGCTCATTCCTATACTGTTAAAAACAAATTTGTAGTTAAAATACTTGATTTTGTCAATAACTACGTATTTCATTTACTAAAAGAGTTCGTTTACCAAATAAACGAATTTAGACCCTTCCTATTTAACCAACTTATCAAGAAACCCTAAAACACTTTTGTAAACTCAACCACCATCATTAATTTTCGTACATATGGTGTTCATTGTGTTTTTCTTGAAGAATCTTTATTCTTAGGTTTTACTTTGGTGTTTCAAGATTCTTTAACTTGTATTTTATCCTTGTTCCTTTATCTTTCAGAGAAAGTTGTCTTCTGATAAAGTGCATATTTTTACCTAATTAACAAAAACCCTCAATCAAATTTACCGATTTATGGAGTTTGGTCAATCAATTGTTCTCCGACTCGTTTAGCGTTATACTTTTTCAATTACTATTCCTTGTAGTCAAAACTAGCTTTCGGGCCAGAAGAGTTTTATGTTTCTTTTTGTATTTTTAGTGTACTGATCAGAAACCAACTCCCGATTTGAAGTTCGGTTTCTAAATAGTATCAGCTCGCTTAAACATTAAAAATCTAATATCTTGAGTTTTATTCGTCCGTTTGACCTGATTCTAATGGCTATGTTCTCGTTATTAATTCTACTTTATTTTCTCAAAGTTTGAGGTTTGTTTGTTGTAACATCCCGAAATGCCTATGAATAATATTTAATATATTATTTTCGTTGGAAGAATTAATTTGAGTTAGTAGAATAATAATAATAATAATAATAATAATAATAATAATAATAAGGATAATAGGATGGTAGGCTAAAATAGATTGAATTAATTATGGGCTAATATGAAGATAGACCTAAGGTCCATGGGCTTAGGGGATATAAATACCCCCTGAAACCCTAAATTCATTACATCTCCATCATTCTACACCTTAGCCTACACCATAAAAAACTCATAGTTATGCCAAACACTCTCTATTCTATTCTATTCAACAATCCAAGACCAACCAAAGGTAAGAAATCATTTATCTCAGCTGACCCAACATTTTAGAACCCGACACCGCAGCCCCGGGATGCCGAATGAGCCGTTTGAATCTAGATCTAGCGTATTTCGGGTGTTTAATCAACCAAAAACGAGCTAAGGGCCACCTTAGCTTTGATCTGGACAGCCCGAAGCTACCTAGGTTATAAACAATCAAAATCTGGCCAAACATGGTGGTTAGCGACGGCGGACGTCGCCGGAATAGAAGAAAACCACTATAAACGCGAAGTAGAAAGTTGAACAGAATATATAATGCATATAAGTATATACGACGTATAAGTATGTAACGTATATGTATATACGTGTTGTAAGTATGTATGCCATGTTATATGTATGTCGTATATGTATATGTAACGTATATGTGTATGTAACGCATATGTATATACGCCGTATATGTATGTATGTCGTGTATGTATGTATGACGTATATGTATGTAGGATGTATATGTATATATGTTTGCATGACTTATGTGCTAGAACGACTTATACGTTGGAAATAACTTACACGCCCTAAAACTCATATGGGCCTAAGTGATTTTCCAAATAAACGAAAGATATACCCCTCCGATTCCTCCTATGCTTAAGTCAGTAATGGGTTTCAATAATAATAATAAAAATAAGTGAAATAGTAAAATCAGAATACATACCATACCAAGTTAGAAATAAAATTCTAACTTACATGAAGTAGAGTTTAAGGTGAACAGTATTCCAGGATCTTGGCAGGATCCTGCCATCCATAACAGAAAGTTGATATGCTCTTTTCCTTACTTCAGCCTCGATCCTATATGGTCCTTCCCACTTGGGTTCTAGTTTTCCATCCTTGGGATCAGTTGTATCTAGAAGTGCTTTCCTTAGCACTAGATCTCCAAATTGAAATCTTCTTACCCTGACGTTTTTGTTGTAAGACTTAGTGATCCTTTGCTAATATGATGCCATACGGATTCTTGAAGAATCTCGGAGTTCATTCACCACATAAAGATCATCGGCAAGATCCTGACCGTTGGTTTCATTATTCTGGAGGTAGGATCTCGTGGTAGGGATCTAGGGATCACCACTTTAGTTGGAATCACTTCTTCGGTCCTAAATACCAAAGACAAAAGAGTTAGCTCCATTGCATTCTTTGATGTAGTTCGATCTACCAATAACACAAACGGTAGTTCTTCGGCCCATTTTCCATTCTGTGTCCCCAACTTTTTCTTCAAGTTGTTAACAATAATCTTGTTTGAAGATTCTGCTTGTCCATTGGCTTGAAGGTGTACTGGAGTGGAAGTAACCATCTTGATACTCCATGCAGCACAAAAGTTAGTGGTTCTTTTGCCAATGAATTAAGACCCGTTGTCATAGATGATATCGGCTAGGATTCCGAAACATGACAAGATATTTCTCTAGATGAAGGATTTCACTTATTGCTCTCTAACTTGGACAAATGTCTCTGCTTCAATCCATTTGGAAAAGTAATATGTCATTTCCAACATAAAAACATTTCCTCATGTAGCCTTTGGTAGTTTACCCACAATATCCATTCCCCACTTCATGAAGGGCCAAAGAGATATGATCGGGTGAGTAGGTTCAGGCAGTTGATGAAGAATGTTATTATGTCTTTGGCAGGTATCACACTTTTGAGCATCGACCATTGCATCCTACCTCATGGTTGGCCAATAGTAACATATCCTAAGGATTTTGGAGAACAATGATCGACCCCCAGTGTGATTCCCACTGTCGCCTTTATGGATGTCTTTAAGAACTTCTTGTATTTCAGGATCCGCCAGACTTCTAAAGTATGCTCTTAATAGGTTGAACCCATGATTCCTGATTAGCTTGAGGATCGTGATCAGCTGTATCCTCAGAATCCGCTATTTGACTTGGGAATCATGTGTGGCATCATCTTTTATTGTTTCCATTTTATTGTGTGGATGCATTTTTGTAGCTAGATTCAGGATCTGTATGATCGGAGTTTTTATTTCCTCCCTTGGTACCTGCTAAATAACAAAAGAATCAAATTTCTCTGCCAGATTTTTAACTATCTGAAGATATTCTGTTAGTTTCTCACTTCTAACAGCATAAGAGCCATTGATGTGGTTAGCAAACAATAAGGAATCCAAAAATGCAAGAATATTTTTAATTTCTAATTCCTTAGACAACTTAAGGGTATCAATTAAAGCTTCATACTTGACTTCATTAGTGGTGGCTGGAAATCACATCTGATTGCTTGGGGTATTATCTCCCCATGTGGCGATTTCAAGATGATTTCTAAGCATGCCGTCTGACATTTGAGGCCCCATCAACAAATAATATCCACTTAACCTTATCCTGGTCTAGTTGTTGAACTTCCTAGTCAGCTTCCTGCTGGATAGTACTACTGAAAACAACCACAAAGTGGGCTAAAGCTTGTGATTTAATTGTTGTCATAGGCTCATAAACTAAATAAATAGCACTCAGTTTAACTGACCACTTAACCATCCTACTGGACATTTTCGACTTTCTTAAATCATTTTTAATGGGATAATTAGTTTTAACAAAAATAGTACGTGTCTCAAAATAATGTCTTAACTTAGTGAATGCAATAACCAAAGCTAAAATTAAATTTTCTGAATGAGAATACATGGTTTTAGCATCAAGCAGACTTTTACTTACATAGTAGATAGGATGTTGATGCCCTTCGTGATCCTTGACTAATACAGCACCTGGAGTATCTCGGGATACCGCCAGATAGAGGAACAATGGCTCACCATCTTCAGGCTTCATTAGTAAAGGTGTTGATGAGAGATATACTTTCAGATCTTTAAGCTCCTTATCATGCTTTTGTCCCTATCCAAATGTCTTGTTCTTTTTCAGGATCTCATAGAAATCCTTACATCTTTTTGAGGATCATGAACAAATCTGGTTAATGTTGCGTTCATGTTGGTAAACCTTTGGACATCTTTCACGTTAGCAGGTGCCTTCAGGTTCACAATGGCATTGATCTACTCTGGACTTGCTTATATCCCCCTTTTGGTAACCATGTATCCTAAGAACTTTCCTGCCCCCACTCAAAAGTGGCACTTGGATGGGTTCAACTTCATGTTGTTATTGGTCCAGGATATCAAAGGCTTCCTGAAGATCCCGGAGGTGATTCCTAGATATCTTTGACTTAACCACCATGTCATCGATATAGACTTCCATGGTGTCCCCCAGTTGCTCTTTGAACATCATGTTGACCCGTTTTTGATAGGTGGCACCTGTATTTTTTAAACCAAAAGTCATGGAATTATAACAATATATACATGTTGGAGTCATAAATGGTGTGTTTTCCAGGTCTAAGGGTTCCATTTAGATTTGTTGGAATCCCAATGAGGCGTCCACAAAGGTCAGCATCTCATACCCATTAGTTGCGTCTACCTTGGAGTCTATATGTGGCAACGGGAAAGGATCTTTGGGGAAAGCTTTGTTGAGGTCCGTGTAGTCAACAAACTCTCCACTTGCCATTCTTTTTCTGGACTACCACCATATTGGTTAACCATCTTGGGAACTTGACCTCCTTAATCATACCTACTTTCAACAATATTTCCACCTCTTCTTGGATGATGACATTTCTTTCAGGTGCGACTTTTCTGCTCTTTTTTTGAATTGGCCTGAAACTTTTATTCAAACCAAATTTGTGAGTAATAATATTTTTAGAGATACCAGTCATGTCCTCATGCTTCCATGCAAAGATAGAAGTTCTGTTCCTAAGGAACTTGACCAACTGTTTTTCAATTTCTTCAGGAACCCCGGTTCCTATCAATACCTTGATGCCAGGATCCTTATCATCTAACTGCACTTCTTTGAACTCTTGTTCAGCTGCTTCCAAGACATCAAATGTTTAAATCTTTGATTGCTACGCTTAAGTAGGTTTAGCCGTATGTTTCATTGATGTGGCATAACAATCTTTAGCCTCCTGTTGGGTAGCCTTGAATCTTGACGATTCCCCAAGGCGTTGGAATTTTGATGCATTGATGATAAGTTGAAGGTAAAGCCTTCATATCATGGAGGTAACACCCCGTCTAAAGCGGAATACGCCCTAGTGTGACGTACAGATTGTTCAAAACACACGTGACACTATTAAGTGATAATATTATCATTATTTCATTGATGAATCAAATAACAAGTTGTTTTGCAAATAAGAAAGTTACAAGGAAATGAAACATGTCAAACACATTATTAATAATCCTTAGTCTAGTGTCTTCTCTTGTTTCATCCTCTAATAAGGAAACCTATAATATATATATATATATATATATATATATATATATATATATATATATATATAACGTCAACTAATTAATAGTTGGTGAGTTCACATAGTTTGATATAATACATAAAACTATACTATTCCATGAAAACTTATGAAAAGCAAATAAGGTCCTTTCCCGATGTAACAGCCAACGTACTCAAATAATGAGGCCATTTTCCCCTCATAACAACAAGGTCCTGAGTGCAAAGGTGGGCGTATGATCGTACTTTCTTGAAGAAATCCATGTGCAATTAATTTTAAGCAAGTAACAAGTAAACACACAAGTTCATGTAACGAATTGTAGTTTGTAAATTAATAAGTAAACAATTGATTGGATATATATGATACCCCAAAAATGTGTAAAAGCGTTAAAAAGGGGGTGTGAGGAACTCACCTTTGAGATTAAAGATAAACATGAAATGACAACCGAAAGAAAATGAACGATCGAACCTCACGAACTATAAATAAACAAAATATAATAATTATAGACTAACTAACGAGATTGTAAATTTTAAAGAATACTAAATCAAATGAATAAATAATTAGATAAGAACAAGGAAAAGATCAAAAAGGAAGATGAAATACCAAATCAGTTTTTGGACATGAAGTTGTTCTGTTTTGTTTAAGGTATTTAAAATATCAAACAATTTTATTATATATCAAGAATTTTTAAACTACTAAACTAGAATGTTTTGAACAACTTTCATTTAGAAAAGTTTTACAAATTTGTAACCTAAATAGGCCAAAACAGCCATGTAAATCAGAGAGTACGAATCTGCGCACTGTTTATAAAATATTTATTGTGAATTCATACAAATGAATTAAAATGTGTATAAATATTTTTTAGAACCGTATGTCAATGAAGTGTATCATAGAATCTGGTATTGCACTTTTTCAATTTGCTATGAACAATATATGTCTCTTTCTTTGATGGCTATATCTAATGTCAAAACTGAAATATTAGTAGAAGCAATGCTTTATAGATTTCGATAAGGATTTTGATGAAATAAAATTATGGACTTTTTTGGATATGATTATATAACATTTATGAGCATATATCATAAAAAATCCTTGGGTCCTTTGAATAAAAAATATTGATTAAAAACAGAAAATAAAGATGTAAGAACGTTTCAAGTGTGACATTCGTGTAATCGATCATCTCCTTGTGTTCTTTGTCTCATCCAACCTATACACCATGTTGTATGGATTATGTGGATTCCTAGACATGATTGTGTTATGGTCATGTGACCATTTGATTAAATGGTATGAACAAGAATTAAAATAAATACAAATAAGATGAATAAGACTTGAATAATTAAAATCATACCTTTGAAATGGGAAAATAAAGAAATAATTATCTTGAACTTTTTAAAAAAAGTGGTGTAAAGAATGAAAGGGGTGGGAGTTCTTTCTTATTTATACTAAAATGAAGAGGTTACTCTTAAGAATATTTTAATGATAAAATTGATTAGGAGAGTTATTTGGGGAAGGAGGTTTGACCGTAATTTGAATAATGTAGGAAGATATTTTTCATCTTTAAAAAAAATAACTTTATGTAAAAATAAATGTGGCATAACTAATTAAAAGGTTGTACTTTGGTTATGCATCAAAAATGTTATTTATGTGATATTTGAATAAAGAAAAATCATGAGTGTTATAACTTTTATTTATATATATATTGGTAATGAATAATATTATTAAATAACTTTAGGAAAGAAAAATTATTACATACGAAATTTGTAAGATATGAGTATATGTATAATTAACTGAATCATATCGAATAATAAAACAGGTCAGTTTAACGAATACAATACAAATAATAGAATTTGACGAATGTCACATGAAATACATAAAATACATGAAATGAAACTGGATATATATATATATATATATATATATATATATATATATATATATATATATATATAAACCTTTACAAACAAAACCGAAAATTTAAAATGGGTCGGGTTTTCGGGTTTGAAAATTAACAAATGTTACAATGGATTCAGGGCCTGCCTAAGATAACATTAAAAGAAGTCAACGCATTAATAACACAAAATTTATGGATAGAGTTTACTCCCTCCACATAGACTGGCAGTTTAATCTCTCCCACTGTACTCTTGGCTTCCCGGCTGAATCCCACTAAGATAGAAGACTTTGATACAATCTTAGATTCTGAAATACTCATCCTCTTCAGGGTGTACAACTGGATGATATTTACTGAACTTCCATTGTCCATCAGGATCCTGCGTACAAAACAATTAGAAATATATAAGATTATAACCAAACCATCGTGATGAGGATCCCAAATTTTGCTTCTGTCCTCATCGTCGAACGTGACTCCATATTCTTTGGGAAAGATCATAGTTTTAGTTGGTTCTTCTGGTTTCTCTACTTTGGCTACTTTAGCATTCATTCTGGCTGCTGAGAAGGACGTGCCACAAATATCCGATCCCACAGAGATAACGTTTACAATTAGAGAACTAGGTGGTGGGTATCAGCCCTTTTGGGATCCCGCTCGAGATCCCGACTTCGGTTTATCTTTCCGAGCAGCTCTTTCAAATGACACTTACTTAGTAAGTAGTTGATCTTTCTTCTTAGAGCGATGCAATCTTCTGTCATATGGCCGAAATCTTCATGAAAAGCGCACCATTTGGACTTGTCTTTCCAACACTGCTTTTCTCATTCTTTCGTGGCCATCTTGCCTTTTCACCTAAATCCCTAACTTCTTCCATCCTGATGAACCTCAGAGCCCTGTTTCTCATTTCATCCAGATTCCTGCAAGGATTCAATACGATATCCTCATAGAAAGGAGTATCATTCTTGAGACCCAGTTTGAAAGCTTTCACAGCTATCGCAAGATTCATGTTCGGGATCTCTAGAGCTTCCTTGCTGAATTTGATTATGAAATCGCAAAGGGTTTCATCATTGCCCTATGTTAGTCTATACAAGTCACTAGTTAACCTTACAAAATTTCTACTACAAGAAAACTGGTTATTAAACATATAATGAGCAAAGGATTGAATAGAGAAAAGAGGGACACTTAGGATCCATTTCAATGCAACTCCGGTTAAGGTTAAGCTGAAGCCTTTACACAAACAAGCTTCCTTGAGATTTTGAGGTATGATCTCCATCCTCTCACGATATTGGGCTACATGCTCTTCGGGATCCGTGGTTGCATCGTACAGCTCTGGAATCTTTTCGTGATCTCAACATCACATATGGGGGGTGCGAATCTTGAGATCATGTGGCTGCTGGGAGCCACTTCTGGAATTGGCTGGACAATTCTAGGTACGTTGGAGATTAATTACTTCAGCTTCTACAATTACTTCTGAATAGCTAGACTGATACAGGAATTCTGCACAACATCATGGTTAGTTATAGGTACAATATTAACAATGTTACCAGTATCAGGAATCCTAGCCGAAGGTCCCGAGATAACACCAAATTACCGAGGATGAGTGATCTTGGTAGACCGGACAAGATCACTTGTTCTGGTCGCAGACTAAATGGGAAGGAAATTGTCATAGCGATTCCCTTGGGATCCTGATGCATGAAAGTTCAGGTTCCTAGGTAGCAATGGAGTGAAGGATTCCCCCACTGGCTTCTTACCCTGTGCCCAAATATCCTGGAGCTCCTTTAAGACAGAGTTTTTGGTTCGCTTCTGAATCTCCATGTGCTCCTTCATCTGCACTAAAACATCAAAAATATCATTGTTAGACATAAGTACCGGCCTTGTGTTGGGAGACCCAAATCTTTAGATTGACATGCCGGTAGGAGGCCTTGTGAGGGAGGAGACATGTTGCTTGATCCTCCAGATCTTGAGATGCTAACACCGACAATAGTCGTCTGCCTTTGGGCAACAGGTGGAGGAGGAAGTGGTTGAAAAACATCAGAAACTGCGGTTTGCATGGAGGATGAAGCAGATTTTGATTGAGAGGCCATTTTTAATGTAACTTTGCAAGGTAACGGTTTAGAACAAAGATGAATATGGATTGAGGATAAAAAAAACACAACTTGCCCAACGGTGGGCACCAAACTGTTTTGGTCAAAAACTACCGAAGCAATAATTGAGAAAATTAGTCAAGTGAGGTATGGTGTTTCTTTAACAATGATCTAGGTGATATATTAGAAAAATGCGGTGAAAGTAAAGTGAACACGGTGCTTTTTTCACGTGCTTTTTTGCTTATATCTCAGCTTTCTTCCACGTGCTCGTTAGCTTATATCTCCGAGCTTTCAAGTTGAACTGGTTTATTAACCATTGTAGATATTTATTCCTTACGTAACCAACAAGCACATATGAAATAATAATTAAGTAAAGTCGATTATCTCAAGATCCTGAAGTCAACTGGGAATCCGAGCTATCAAGATACTCGTCAGGATCGCTCTTGGACTAAAATGACCCCTAACATGTTACATGGAGGATAAGTATATTATCAATGGAATTACATGGACATGTTATACAACCGTGGCTTGTCTCAAGTATTTACGAAAGGCTTTGAAATTTTCATGTCACTCACGATTGGCTTGTCCCAAGTATCTACATAACGTCTTGAAATTTTCATGTCACTTATCCTAAGTCTGCGACATTTATCTGATAACTCAATATCAAAGTTATTTTCGAGATTATTCTTGGGATCTTTCTGATTAAAACTACTTTTGGGATCTTCCCCATGATCCTCGAGATCATTTAACAATCTCAGTTATCATCTTAACATTATTTTACATGATTTCAAAGTTCAACCCAAGATAGAGATTGTGACGATTGATTGGAATTTTGGAAATTTAGAATGTCACACCCCAACCTAAGGCGGAAATGTCGGGGCGTGAGCTGATTGTTCACACCTCTCAAGGTACTATCATGAAATAATTAAAAGTGACACTATCTATTAACTATAATTAATTTTTCAAATAAATCCAAACAACCAATTACATAAAAGTAAAAATAAAGCAACAAGATCATTCAAAAGTTCAAGTTTAAAAGTAAGTCTTGATTCATTCTTCTTCTCACACCTAAACCTAAGGCGGAAATGTCGGAGCGTGAGCTAATTGTTCACAGCTCTCAAGGTACAATCATGCAATATTAAAAGTGGCAATATCTATTTAATTCGATGAAATGATTCAAATAATTCAAGAACAAAGTGCAAAATCCATAACTGTAACATCCCAAATTTCGAATAATAAGAACAATGAATATTGACTCGTTATGATGGAAAAGTTACTTGAGTTAATAAGTAAATAGTAAAATGGTAAAAGGGAAAAGATAAGTAGACTAATTAAAAGGAAGTAATCATGGAACAAAAAGGAAAGATGGGCCTTAGGTCCATGGGCTTAAGGGAGTATAAATACCCCTTAAACCCTAAATCTTTCCATTTCCATTCATATTATCCATCTTATTCTCCCTACACCTAAAACACACACTTAAGCCATATATACCTTCCTTAGCCGTCACCTATTATCCAAACCATAAACCGATCATAGTAACATAGATCTTCGATCATACAAGTGAGCTAACAAGTCCAAGGTTGTGTATCAAGCTAGCCGTGACCCTACTAATGCCTAAAGGTATGTTCTTTACAATTAAAGGTCACATTTTTATGAACGTTTTGCCATGAAACTTGACCCTAGAGTAGATCGGGTCTAGATGTTTCATAAAAATACAAACTTGATGATTAAAATGGATGAAATGGACTCATGGATATAGACGGTTCATAAAGGAAACCCTAAATCTAGCCTAGAACGTTTTAAAGCTATAAAGGTCTAAGCTTCATGCCTAAAACGGAATAGGTCTTGAAGCCGTGATAGTAATGGGTATAAAATAGTTATGAATGATGGCCAAAAAGGGGTTAAAAGTTCATGAATCGAACCTTAGAACAGTAACTGAGCATGGTAGAAGCATAAAAATGGAAAGATGGGCTGAACTGGGTGTTCTCGGCCAACCCATGTTCTCGGCCAGATACGGGATCTCGGTCAACGAGAGTTCTCGGTCAATGAGAGTTTTCGCCATTTCGGTGACCTGGGTTCTCGGTGACCTGGGGTTCTCGGTCATCATGAGATCTCGGTCAAACCATAAGGGTTCTCAGTCAACATGGTGTTCTCGGCCACGAGTCCTCTGCCAAAGAGTTCTCGGCCAGTTCTCTGTTGGGTTCTAGGCTGAATCTAGTTGGGCCATAATGGACAGTTGGGCCTGAATCAACAAAGTCCACATGAAGCTAAGCCCACGTTCAATTTAAACAAACTGAACCCATTATCTTAAGCGTTAACAAGTAAGCCCAACTTAGAAAATGATTTAAAATGTTAATGGAAAATGTGTTAAGACAGCTTAACCCCAGCCAGGGGCTCTACCCCTTGGACCCCGCTAGGGGCTGCCGCCCCTAGAACCCTGCTGCCAGGGGCGCTGCCCCTGGACCCCCGTTCGTTGTGGTTTATATAAAGATAGAAATACGATGCGAGTAGTAATAGTTAATTGATACGCGTAATTGTTATACAGTTAGTCGTGCACAGCTCAAGAAGGGAATAACTATAAACGGTGAACGTAACCGCATCCAGGTGAGTTTCTAACCCTACTTCCTTGTTATGTTTTCGGGGCTCTGTGCATACTCGATGTGATAGTTAATACACTTACTTAAGTGGTAAGTGTATGCCTAGCATGATTTATGTATGATGTATTTATGAACATATACGATGTGTGAATGATAAATGTATGAGTGTTTATGGTGTATGTATGATATGCTGATGGCACGTGAACGATCTTAGGATATTGCACGTGTTGTCATGGAAGGTATGCAGAGACAGGTATGGTACAGTTGCAGGAAACATAGGGACCATACCCTAATAATATCTGTGATGATAGGGACCAGACCCTAATAATATCTGTGATGATAGGGACCAGACCCTAAGAATATCTATGATGTTGGGGACCAGACCCTTAATAATATATGTGATGTTAGGGATCAGACCCTTATAATATCTGTGAGGTTATAGGGCGGAAGGCTCTTTAAATAGGACGGATAGTTATGTACGAAAAGTAAGTATGAATAATGTACACCCCTTCGGGCATGTGTGCAAGTATGTGAACTGATTGTATGTTGTATGATTACCTAGAACTCACTCAGCGTAGCTGACTTTTAGTATGCACGCAGGTGAGTAGGATGAGACAGCTGGCTTGAGCGAGGACACATGGCGGTAGAATAAAGAAGCTGGCATCTGAAGATCTATTGTTAAAGTTTTGAACTAAAAGACATGTTTAAGTTATGTTTAAAGACAAGTTATGAATGTTTGTAATGACTGTTGATGTTTTATGTTATTCCGTGAAAGTTTTAATTAACTCTGATTTAAAGAACCGTGTTTATGAGTAAATCCAACACCAAAGTAGGGTTACCGGTAACGGGGCCTTACAAGTTGGTATCAGAGCAAAGTTTGAGAGATTTAAGCATCCTACATGCTTAGACTCAGATAGAGAATGGGATTTAAGTAAGAAAAGAAAGAAGATGCCAGTTCAAGATAGTCATGTGTCACTCAAGCAAGCTCAGTGAAGGTAAAGTGTACGGTTAAATATGTATGTTAATGTTAGTTTAATCGTTAAAGAAAGGATATGTGAATGTTAGGGATAGGATTAATTGATTGTTCGATTGATTAACTGTTTAGAGTAGAATCAGCACAAATAGACTCATAAAAGGAAGTGTATAGGACACGGAAAGTAATGTGATCAGCTAATCACAGCTGGCCAATGTTATTACCTGTTAGCCTTACTATCCTTGTACTAAATAGTTCCTTGAGTGATGACGTTTGTGTTACTCCTTTCCAGAATACGATGGCTGGATCTAGAGCAGTTGTTGGAGCAGGAGGCCGCACTGGACGTCGTGGCAGGCCTCGTCATGTCCAACGACCTTCGGTAGAAACAGGTTCCAACACCGGAGCTGAAGGAAGCGCAGCTGGAGGAAACCTTAACAACAATGAAGGGGTTCAACTTCATCCATTAATCCAAGTAGCTATTGTACAAGCTGTAGCCACTGCAGTGAAGAACTTGAACCCAGAGGGGTCTGCTGGAGGCCGTGAAAGAACGGCTGAAGGAGCGGGAGGAGGTGGTAGGAAAGATGATGAAGGAGAGAGGGAGGCTTCGAGTGTGGTAAGGTCGGTTAGAGTTGATGAGAGGAAGAGGGGCCGAGGTGGCTGCAACTATAAGTCCTTTAAGGGTTGTGATCCACCGAAGCTGACTGGTTTAGGAGACATAATCGCTACCCTTCAATGGATAACCGCCATGGATAAAATTATCCGCATTAGCGAGTGTCGTCCCGATTAAGCTGTCGGTTATGCCACCCAATCGTTTGAAGATGAGGCGATGTATTGGTGGGAATCGATTGAGCAAAGAAGGAGTCGAGAGTAAATCAAGGCTATGAGGTGGGAGGATCTGAAAGAACTGGTTATGAAGAACTTCTGTGCTGACGCTGAGGTTGAGAGGGCGGAGATGAAGTTCCTGAACTTGAAAGCTGGGACGATGACACATCGTGAGTACACCACCGAGTTCCACCGAATGTCTAGGTTGGTGCCCGATATGGTCAACACTGAGGCTAAGAGAATCAAGTGTTATGTGAGGGGATTGCCACAGAAAGTCCGCATGCTAGTCAGGGCAAATAAACCTGCTACTTTTGACTGTGCTGTTGAACTCGCAGAGATGGTTTATGAGGACCTGGCTGCGAATGATGTTATTATGGGGGAAGAGAAGAAGGACAAGAAGTGGGTTGCTCCTGTTAAATGACCTGGTACTCAGTTATGGAACTCCAAGGATAAGAAGCAGAAAGTATGGGAGAAGAGATCGTGTAAGACCTGTGGAAAGATGCATGGTGGTGAGTGTAAGTGGAGTAGGATTCTGATGTTTGTAGCAAATGTGGGAAAACTCATGGTGAAGAATGCAGGATGGGGTCTAATGCGTGCTATAAGTGCGGGAAGGTAGGGCATTATGCCAATGAGTGCAGTGCAAAGCCAGCATGTTACAAATGTGGCAACACAGGCCATATGGCGAGAGAGTGCACCGATGGTGAGGCTGGAGGTAGTGGGAAGAAGGATGCTGAGCCGTCAGGGCCGAAGACCAGAGCCTACATGCTGACTCAAGTACGTTTCTATTAAACGATATTTTCACTTCCGTATTGTTTGATTCGGGCGTGAACAAAAGTTTCGTAGCCATGCCCTTTACTAAATTAGATAAAATGAACTGTTGCCGAGTGTCCAAAACTTTCATTGTAGAAACCGCTAGTGACACCTCGGTTAAAATAATGAGGATGGTTAAGGACTGTAAGATAGAGTTAGAGGGACATGAGTTCCATGTTACCTTGTATGTTATGACCTTAGGAGGGTTCGATGTGGTTTTGGGAATGGATTGGTTGTCTGAGTACGAAGCTCAGATAGTGTGTAAGAGTAGGATAATAAGGTTAAAGTCCTTGGATGTGTTAGTGCACGGTCTTGCGTCTTGAGTCTTTGTAATTATCGTTAACGTTTTTGTTTTTTGTTTAATGTAATAAATATTGAAGTTATTCTCTAGTTCGTTAAATGTAATGTCTAGTTCGCTAAAGTTGTGTAGCGAACTAAGACTTAAATTTATTCCCTCTTGATTCGTTAGGGGATGTTAAAGAATCAGGGGGTGATTCATTAAGCTATTTGGTTTATTAATGTATGTAACGAAGTAGTGTCTGGCTTGCTAGGGGATGTTAGCGAACCATACCTATCTTCTATATATAGTGAACTCAGTTCACAATTAATTTAAGTTTTGAGAGTTAATTAACGAAACCCTGTCCAAATCGTCTCTCGATCTTCATCCTAATATTATACAAACTATTGATATACATATACTAATAATACATATAAATATATAACACTTAATCTAAAGTAATTATGAGCTAGATCTATTATTAAGGTATTAATCATATATACACATATCTGAGATCTGTTTTGTTATTGGATTGATACGCCGGGTTCCAACAAGTGGTATCAAAGCATTCGGGGCTCAAGTACACTTGATTTGGTGTTTATTTAGAGTATTGAATGTTTAACTAGTTTAAAATATCGATAGTGTTCTGTTTTTGTTGAATTTGGATCAATTTAAAATTAATTGATTAGTTATGGTTGGTTTGGATTGGATTTGAGGTGTTTAAAGTATTGGGAAGGTTTTGTGAATTGGAATTGAGGTTTGGATTGGTTTCAGATTGATTCGGTATTGGTTTGGTTTGTGGCCGAAACAGGGTCGATGTTTTGGGATAATTGAGTTGGTAATTGGAGATAATTGGGTACGAGTTTTGGTGTATTGGATTCGTAATCGAGTTACGAGTGGTTTGGTAGGTAATTTGTGAGTTTTGGTTACGAATTAAGACTGTATTACGGATTTTACTCTTCTGGGTTTCTGGGTTTTGGTGTTCGTCATTTCCAGATTTATGGAAATCTTCTTTGAAGATTTGAAGATGAATATGATTCGTTATCATTTTTCGGATGATTCGTTATATTATTCACTTTGATTCGTCATCACAGTTAGTCAATTCGTTATAAACTTCAAGTGATTCGCTAGCCAGTTCGCATCAATAGTTGATTGGTGTTCTCAAATTCGTTATTTGGGTTAACTGATTCGTGTGACACGCGTCCACTTTGGGATTTGTGTTATAACAACCTTTGCAACATGGCATAAGGTGTCAGAGTTTGTTACAAACCGTTGTAACAACCTGATTCGTTATAGTTAATTCGCTAATCAACTATAGTGTTTCGTTATCTATTTTTCTAAGTCTTTCTTAGTGATTCGCTACTGAATACTTTCTAATTCCTTAAGTTTCTCTTATCAATTCGCTAGCTAATTCGTTAGTTTGACTTTCGGATTCGTTGATTTTCTGATTTGTTAGATTGAATCGTTAAACTCAATCGTGATTCGTTATCTGATCAATCTTAGCTTCGTTAAGATTTGATTCGTTAATCTACTGTTCACAGTTCGCTAAAATTGTTTACAGTTCGTTACAGTTATCATTCGTTAATCTTATTCGCTGGTTGATTCGTTACACCCTCAAATTTTTTGAAACTTGTCAAAAATGGCCGGTATGTATGCATTAGCGTCTCAAAACATGTTGATGCAACAAATGTTGCAACTTGATACAGAGATAGGTTCACATTCGAAATGTCCATGATTGATGAAGTTCAGTGACTTTGCCAAATGGGAACCTCGGTTTCGTGCTCATCTAGGATCAGTTCATCCTGACTGCTCATATTGTTTAGATGAAGTTTATACTGTTCCTATGATTGGAGATGAGACTATCGGATTCAGACCTAAAGCTATATCTCAATACTCACAAGATGAGAAGAAGGCACTAGAGATAGAGACGAAAGCCTATTCTACTCTAACCATGGCTTTACCTAAAAATATATTTTACCAAGTGGGTAGTATTAAGATATGTGCTTCTTTGTTTCAACATATCCGAATGAGAAGTATGGAAAACACGGCTGAAAGCAAAAAAGTGATGCTTAAGTTTCAATTCAGAAACTTTAACTTACTCAAAGGTGAAACGGTTGAAGAGATGACTACGAGATTCAATCACTTGATTGCTGAAATGGATAAAATGAAGTTGGAAATTTCTGAGATTGACAAGATTGATACTATTAAGAGTGCATTACCAAGTTCGTATTCTACTTTTCTAATGGTATTGAAAGAAAACAGTTATTTCAATGAAGACTTGACTGCAAGTGAGTTTTTACAAAAAATTGAAGCTCGTGAGTATGATCTCAAGTGTCAAAAGTCATCCAAGGAAAGTCAAGATCCCGCTTTTTATGGTGCGAGCATGCCTCTAAGTTCAACAATTTCACCGATCACTGCTTTTCTGACACAGAACGCAAGAGAGAATGAAACAACTATCTATAGTGATCCTAGAGCATGTTTTTATACTGCTGGTAACTTTGGATCACCAAATGATTCTGCTGTTTCAGGAAGTTCGTCTTCGACAAATCAATACTCTTCACCTCCAAACGTCAACATGAAAGAAGCTGAACAAAACTTTGCCTTTCTATCAGCTTTCATGATGTCTTATGAAAATCTGGTTAGTTGCAAAATTGCCACTAGTGATCTAACTGATGAAGACTATGATCAGATTGATCTAGATGACTTAGAAATCATGGATTTGAAGTGGAACATGGCAATGATTGTTCGAAAGGTGAAAAGATTCATGCAAAGAACCGGAAAAGATCTTCCTGTCCTGAACAAGAAGTTGGGATTTAACAAGTTGAAGGTGAAATGTTATAATTATCAAGAATTCGGTCATTTTGCAAAAGAATATGACAAGCCGAAAAAGGAGTATAATGGTCCTCGTGGTCAAAGTTCAAATTCTTCAACACCACGAGGTAATGATGCTGAGAAGAAACCATCAAGTTTTGGGTCACAAGCAATGTTAGCTAATGGAGATGATTGGTCACAACAATTACTGTGCAACGATAATCAAGCTAATTTGGCTTTGTTCGGGTTCACTCAAGATTTCCATGGAAGTGAGGTGTCTTCTGATAATGACTCTGGATCGGATTCTGATGATTCCTGTGACAAGCCTCCAACAGTCTTTACATGTATGGATAAGATAAATGAGGTTAGTCATTCTATTTCTGCTACATCATCTGTTAAAGTAAATTCTGCTGATTGTGAATCTAACAAACCTAAGTTAGAATCTTTGAAGAATCACAATGACAATTTAGTGAGAGAAATTGCTTCTCTAAAGGATAATTATCGACAATCTCTCAAAATCTCAAATGAGATCTCGTGAAAAGATTGAAGCATTGTCGACAAGTAACCATGATCTCAAAGCTGAGTTATCTGTGAAAATGACAATTAATGACCAAAAGTTTCAAGAAATTTCGAAACATCGTTAAAAAATAACTGAGCTTGAGAATGAGGTTCTTGAGTTAAAGAACAAATTGGGTAAATTTCGAAATTCCTCTTTTCTGTTGAATGAGATTATTGAAGTTTCTGGAAAACGAAAGGATTCAAAGAAAGGTATAGGTTTTGTTGAAATTCCACCACCATTTCACAATGATTATAAAATTAATCATTTCGCTCCAACTAAGGAAGATGTTATTCTTAAAGAACCTGTGATTTCAGAAAAATCTAAATCTAGTAAGTCTGAAATTGTTAAAACCCAATCTGTTTCTCAGAAACCTCATGTTCAAAGCAATAAAGTTTTTGTTGAAAATGTTGATAAAGTTATCATTGAGGATGTACTTGAACCTGAAATTATACACAAGAACAAGATCATTCCAAGTTCTAATCACATACTGTGTGAACCTCATGAATTTGAGGAAGCTGTGTATGGATCGCACACAACTAAGATGAAACAAGATGTTTTTGTCAAACTAGTGAAGGCTAAGAAACCAGAAAAACCCAAAATTTATGATAAGGATTTGTTGCGTTTCATAAATCCTAATGCATCTAAGCCGTCATCTGCTCGTGTGTTTAAGTTAAAAGGGATGGACACAATGTTCACTGAGAAAGACATTCCAATAAGTATCATTAAACCTGAACTGATTGAGAGTGTATTTCACAATGAAACTTCCAAGATCCATGAACTTGAACGTTTGTATGCTCAAGCGAAAACATCAGCTTCATTGGACCCATTGACTAAAGCAAAACAAGTTTTAAAACAAGCTAAGAAAATTAACTTTGTGAAATCAACTGGGACAGATAAGTTGAAAAGTTTTTCGAACTGTTCTAATTTAGATTTTTACTTGAAAAAGAAATCTGAATTATCTGATGATTTTGCTAAAAGCATGACCAAAAATGTGAGTCATCAGTCATCATCTGTGTCACATGTTACAACAAATTTTCAACATCATCATGTTGACATGCGAAGTTGTTTTCTTTGCGGTCAACAAGGTCATGTAGTAAGAAATTGTGGCCAGAAGAACTATCAGAATCTTCATCCTTTTATCAAGGACCACTCCAAACTGGTTCCTTTGGAAAAGGAGATTCTGAAACGACCCGTGTCGTATGCTGATGATACTCATATTATGTTTTCGAATGTACATCCTCGAAAAGTTTTTCATGTGAATGAAACTCGTGGTTCCGTTAAACGTAAGTTTATTCCTACTGAACCATTATGCAAAAATGTTAATTCAAATGTGGTTCAAGCTGCGTATCTAAGAAGAAAGTCTAAGAAACCTGTAACTTATTCTCAAGTTGCTGAACAACAATTGAATTCAACTAAAGTTAACTTTTCTCAAGGAAACCAAAAGGTGCCCAAGACCGAGGCCTGGGCTGCCTTTTTGAACTAATCTTGTTCTTTTGTGTGTAGGGTACATCCAAGACCATTTCTGGTGAAAACTGGATCATAGATAGTGGATGTTCTCGTCATATTACTGGGAATCTCAACCTCTTAACAAATGTGAGAAATATACAAGGCGGTTATGTGGCGTTTGCTGGGAATTCTGGGGGTATGATTACACAATAAGGTGATGTGTCAAATGGGAAGATTACTTTTGAGAAGGTTAACTATTGTGATAAAGTGGATAATAACTTATTGAGTGTGTCGCAAATATGTGATAAGCAATACACGACAATATTTACAGATAAAGAGTGTCTGATTTTGAAACCGGGTTACGTGATTCCCGAGGACATGGTTGTCATACGATCACCTCGATCAAATGATATTTATGTCTTTAATATGAATACTAAAGTATCTACATCGATTGAAATGTGTTTTGTCTCGAAAGCAACCGAGAAAGACTCAGTACTTTGCCATTGAAGAATGGGTCACATACATGTTCGAAAGATGAATATTTAATGGCAAATGATCTGGTATAGGGGGTGTCGTTAAAGAATTTTAAGTTATCTGATCACTGTGTTGCATGCAAAAAGGGCAAACAGAAGAAGAAATCGCACCCATCTAAGTTATTAAATTCTATTGATACTCCACTTGAACGACTTCATATGTATTTATCCAGTGAATCGTGCGAGTATCTCTGGAGACTGGTATTGCCTAGTTGTTACAGATGATTATTCACGATATTCATGGGTTTTATTTATGACTTCAAAAGATCAAACACCGGGTCTCGTTCAAAATCTAATCACTAAGATCGAATCACTTTACAAACTGAAAGTGAGGAGAATTCGAAGTGACAATGGTACTGAATTTAAAAATACTGTATTGGATTTCTTTTGTGTACAAAAAGAAATTCATCGAGAATACAGTGCCCCATATGTACCACAACAGAATGGTGCAGCTGAAGAAAGAATAGAACGTTGATTGAAGCTGCTAGAACGATGCTTCCTGATTCAAAGCTTCCTGTCCAGTTTTGGAATGAGGCGGTGAATACTGCTTGTTATACACTCATTCGAGTTCTAACTATTAAAAGACTCAAGAAGATCAGTTATGAATTATTGAATAATCATAAACCTAATTTAAAGTACTTGGAACCATTTGGGTGTCCTTGTACTATGTTGAAAAAGGATGTGGGAAAGTTTGATGAAAAAGCCATTGAAGGTTATTTCTTGGGGTATGCGTCACCTAAGAAAAGAGTATTTAATTTTACGTCCGGTTGTGTTGAAGAATTGTACCATGTGGACTGTCAAAAGTACATTACTCCTTCTCAAGGGAAAGGTCCCGACTGGATGTTTGACTACAATGGCTTATTCAATTCATTTACTCCAACAACCGATCATCCATATGAAGATTTAGTTTGTCATTATTTTGAAGAACATTTGGAAATTCCAAGATTTGCCAGTTCAAATGATGTTGAAGCTCCAATTCCTGCTCCAACTGAAGAACCTGATAATGAGTCTCCTGTTCATTATGATAATGCTTCTACTTCATCTGATGATAATGCAGTTGTGGATCAAGCTATTGAATTTGACATTGATGTTTCATCTCCTGAATTGGGTGAACATTACACTAATTTATTTGAAAATGTTGCTGTTTCTGAAAATCCTACTCTCGGGATTCATAATTACCATCCACAAGAAAACATTATTGGCGACCTTGATTTGGGAGTTCAAACACGACATCAAGTTGCTTCTTCAAGGGAAAATAATGCTCTATGTGCTTATGCTGACTTACACTCATCTGAGATTGCAACTGTTGCTAAATTCACTTGTTTTCTATCTCAAGTTGAGCCAATGACTCCTCGTGTGGCGCTTCAAGATCCTTCTTGGGTAGAAGCCATGCAAGAAGAGTTACAGCAATTTGCCCGTTTAGGTGTTTGGGATCTTATTGACAAACCTGCTAGAGTCAAGAAGGCAATTCCGACTAAGTGGGTATAAAGTGTAAGAAAGACGATTGTGGGGTAATTGTGAGAAACAAAGCACGTTTAGTGGTGCAAGGTTTTCATCAGCAAGAGGGTATTGATTACACTGAAGTATATGCTCCAGTTGCAAGATTAGAATCGATTCGAATCTTTCTGGCATATGCTGCTTACAAGAATATTAAAGTTTATCAAATGGATGTAAAGAGTGCTTTTCTCAATGGTGAACTTCATGAAGAAGTGTTTGTCTTACAGCCTCCAGGTTTTGAAGATCCTGATTATCCTGACCGTGTTTACCGATTAAACAAAGCATTATATGGTCTAAATCAAGCCCCGAGAGCTTGGTATGGCACGCTCGTCGATCATCTGACGGATAATGGTTTCAAACGTGGGACTGTTGATTGCACTTTGTTTTACAAGAATATTGGTGATGATCTTCTGCTCGTTCAGATTTATGTTGATGACATAATCTTTGGGTCTACAAACGACACGTTGTGTAAGGAGTTCGAGAAATCGATGCAAACCAAGTTCGAGATGAGTTCGATGGGAGAGATGAATTTCTTTTTAGGGTTGCAGGTTCACCAGTCTGGCAAAGGAATCTTCATTCATCAGACAAAATATGTGAACGACGTCTTGAGCCGATTCAAGATTTCTGCCGGAAAAATCCCTTCTACTCCTCTTCCCTTGGGTCACAATTTATCACCGGATGAATTGGAGGATAACGTTGATCCGACCCTCTATCGTGCTATAATTGGTTCTTTAATGTATTTAACTGCTTCTCGACCCGACATAAAGTTTGTTGTTTGTTTATGTGCTAGGTATCAAGCTAGTCCCCGAGTGACTCACCTGGCAGCGGTCAAGCGTATTCTGCAATATCTTAGGGGAAATCCTGACATCGGGTTATGGTACCCCAAAGATGATACTTTCGATCTTACCGCTTACTCAGACTCAGACTATGGAGGATGGAAGATCAATTTCAAGTCTACTACAGCGGGATGTCAATTCTTAGGAAGCCGGCTTGTTTCCTGGCAGTGTAAGAAGCAGACAACGATCTCCACTTCAACCGCTGAAGCTGAGTATGTTGCAGCCTTGAGTTGCTGTTCCCAGGTTTTGTGGATACAACAACATCTTCGCGACTACGGTTTGATGTTTCTCACTACTCCCATCTTGATTGATAATTCTGCCGCTATTAGTATCACCAAGAATCCCGTACAACATTTTAAAACAAAACATATCGAAATTCGATATCATTTTATACGGGATTGTTATGAAAAGAAATTAATTGACCTTGAGAAAGTACATACTGATTTTCAAAAAGCCGATCTATTTATCAAAGCTTTTGATAAAATACGTTTTAATTTTTTGCTTGTTTTAAATGGATTGAAGACCCTTGCTGAAATCCTAACATTAGGATAATTATTTCTTATTTTAGTCTGTTTTAGTTTCAATTTTTTTTGTTTTTAGATTTTAGGGGGTGAATCTTAGAAAATACAAAAATATTATGCATTTAGATTGTATAGATGCTTTTAGTTTGTATAGATAAAACCCAAAAACATTAGAAAACTTTGAAAAATTAAAAATATTGTGTTCTTTCTTGTTTTATTTTAAGTGAAAAACCAAAAAACATTTTAAAATTAGAAAATACCTAAAAGATTGTGATTTCAGTTTATACAGAAAAATTCTGAAAAAGTCAAAAAGAATGTGAATTTTCTCGTTTTGTAAAGAACAATCCGAAAAGACAAAAAGATTGTGTTTTGTAAGTTTGTAAAGAGAAAATCCAAAAAGATTTTTGCTTATGTTCGCTGAAAATTATGTCATTTGCTTCTATTTTGAAGGACATATACTTGTATATGTTTGGTCCTGGTAATTTCTTGTAAATATTCGGGTTAGCCATTCACCTGACAAATGGAAAGTACTTGGGGCGTTCGTCAAGTATTCTACTTTATCCTTTTAGCTGAGAATTATGTCAGTTATTTAAGTTTGTGAAGCATGCTTGCATGTATTGGTCCTGTTATCTACTTGTAGATGGACGGGATAGCCATTAATTTATGAACTTAAAGTAACTGGGGCGATTAAATTCTTTTAATTTTATGCTCCTCAAATTTTGAGTTTTTGAAGAAAAAAGAGAAAATGATAGTACATTGATTATTTAACCCCAAATCCAGAAAGAAATAAGCTTAAAAGACTATGTGCTTAATCATTGGTGCATTGATAGGTCTTAAGTGATATAAACCTAAAGAAAAGCCAAATTGAAAGAGGTGTTCGTCTCTAGCAAAAGTCTCGGTGAGGATGGCAGAAATGTAATAACCGGTCATACTCAAGCCTTATAGTTGTTGATCACCCAAAAATATAATAAAACAAATAACAAGCGTTAGGATTCTGGATATTGTGAGTCTTTATGCGGCTTAATCATCTGGGTATTCATATGTATGAATATTTCACTCGCTTTTTGTTGGTGCATTTTGTGACCGTCGCTATGCAATTCTGACCAGCGGAATGCCACAGGCGAAGTTAGCACAACTTCGCCTTAGGCGAAGTTAGAACAACTTCGCCAACGGCGAAGTTGTAACAACTTCTGCCTTAGGCGAAGTTATCACAACTTCGCCTTAGGCGAAGTTAGCACAACTTCGCCTACTGAAGCCCAGGCCCGAGAATGTTTGGTCTATATATTGTTGTGTCATGTTTAGTTTTAGAGGAATCTAGAAATCAGTGTGTGTTTGAGAAGCTTGTTTATTGAGAGAGAGTAAGAGACTAGAGTCGCGTGAGACGACCCGAGGTAGAGCTCACCTCGGGTCAGTCGTGTTTTCTGTTTTTGTTACGGTATGTAACGTGATTATTTTATATATGAATCTGCAGATTTGTTTATCCCGTTCTAGTATTTGTTTGTGTATTTGATCGTGTACGTGTTTGTGTTATTCGTCTGTACACCAATAAACGAGTCTAGGAGGATTCCGCACTCCTAGACCTCGTGCGGATCTCGTATCGATCGGCGACGCCCCGGGGGGGACTTACAAGTGGTATCAGAGCCTTAGGCTCTTACGCTATGGTTCGAGATCTGCGTTGTGATGTTTCTGGCACGTTTCTGTGCGTTTCTGGCCGAACAGTTCTTCAGGCGAAGTTATTGTTCATCAGGCGAAGTTGCCGTCACTGTTCGTAGGGTTTCAGCGAAGATATAAGGAGAAGCGAAGTTATGAACAGGCGAAGTTGACTTTAGGCGAAGTTGACTTCTCGGCGAAGTTATAGCCAGGCGAAGTTATGGCCAGGCGATGTTAACTTTAGGCGAAGTTAACGAAAAAAAAAAAAAAAAAAAGTATTTTGGAATTTTCCGTCTGTATGGCCAGGTGTACACGATTATTGTGAGACCGAAGATGTTGTTCCGTCAACGAGTGATCTTGTTAACTTTTGGTTTTACGTGTGAACAAATACGTGTCAACTCTGATTTGGAGTTGAGGTTGTGAATGGGTTATTGTTTGTAACTAGATATTGACACATATTCGGGTGTTTGTGGGCAATGAAATTGTTGTTGTTCGTGGTGACCAACCGAAGAAAGTCAAATTGAACTGAAGGTTTTTCGTCATTACTGGATTGCGGTCAGAGCATATTATTTATGTTATCTTCAATGCGTTCGAGAATTGGATCCTGAAACGTGATGCTTATTTATTAGAGTGAAGATTCTGGAACAAGTTGGATTTAACCGGGAATTAAAGTGTTTATGTTCCTGATCGTTATCCCTGGTGATTGAAGATGCTTCAGATTTTTTAATGGTCGTGTGTTAGATTCTGTCAGGGTGGTTTTGTGATGAAATTGATCACTTGATGTTGAGTAGTTGAAGATTAAAACCTTATCATATGCCGACGAGTTGGTGAAGTTGTGGAGGAAGCCCAACTTCACGTGTTGGTGAAGTCAGATGGACTCACGTGATTGGTTGAGATGATCTATTGGCACGGGGATGCATGCATTACAAAGACCTCAATCGTTATAGTCGGAGAAGCTTACACTGAAGGGGAGATCTGATATGGAAGACGCTGGGTGATTGGTAGATTTGTGAAGCTACAGGACAGTTTCAGACACGGCTGGTTGACTGCAAACAGAAGATCATCAGTTAAGAGGGAGTCTGTTGGTGCATGTTTTGTAACAGATGATCTTTCGTGTTTTGTTAGAATTGAGAGCAACGGTCAAAGGGGAGACTGTTGGTGCATTTTGTGACCGTCGCTATGCAATTCTGACCAGCGGAACGCCACAGGCGAAGTTAGCACAACTTCGCCTTAGGCGAAGTTAGAACAACTTCGCCAACGGCGAAGTTGTAACAACTTCTGCCTTAGGCGAAGTTATCACAACTTCGCCTTAGGCGAAGTTAGCACAACTTCGCCTACTGAAGCCCAGGCCCGAGAATGTTTGGTCTATATATTGTTGTGTCATGTTTAGTTTTAGAGGAATCTAGAAATCAGTGTGTGTTTGAGCAGCTTGTTTATTGAGAGAGAGTAAGAGACTAGAGTCGTGTGAGACGACCCGAGGTAGAGCTCACCTCGGGTCAGTCGTGTTTTCTGTTTTTGTTACGGTATGTAACGTGATTATTTTATATATGAATCTGCAGATTTGTTTATCCCGTTCTAGTATTTGTTTGTGTATTTGATCGTGTACGTGTTTGTGTTATTCGTCTGTACACCAATAAACGAGTCTAGGAGGATTCCGCACTCCTAGACCTCGTGCGGATCTCGTATCGATCGCCGACGCCCCGGGGGGGAGGGGGGGCTTACACTTTTAGAGCAAACCCTAAGTCATTAAACTTGATCACTGCTATACTTCGTACAATCCAAATTACTGACTTGATCAAAACCCGCTGTTAGTCATACAATTGCTCCTCCCTTGTGTGCGTCTCAATACCAATAAGAAACGGACCCCAGGGGATACAATGTATGTAAGCCGACAGATGGACTCGTGCATATTCACTCACGGTAAAGGAAACTTGATGCATTGCTCAAAATTTCTCAATTGGTATTCAAAAATTTTGATCAACACTATAATGGTTTAAGTCAAGTTGGGGTGATTTGGCAAAAATCAAATTAAGCTTGAACCGAGATTAGGGGCTGATAGTTTCTGATATTCTGTGCGCTAATTGAATCATAAATCATATCGCATACATGCTCGAAGGTTTGTTATAAGATTTAAGTGGACAACAATATCAATGACCGACTTAACGCCAGTCATAATATCACTGAAATATAAAACTGTGATGGAATGGCATTATAGTCAATATGATTCTCTGCTCAAACTCAACAAAAACACAAAAATATGTACTGCTTTTGATAAATCATAGAAAAACACAAAAAGATTGTTTATTTTTTTTAATGTTCGGATACTTCTTTGAAATACATTCTTTAATTTTTACAAAATACCAAAAATATTTTATCTTTCTTACTTTACATATTATTTAATAATTTTTAATTTATGTTTTGTAAAAGTGAAACGTTTTTAAAGTATTCAATTATCGGGATAAAAAGGTCATCGGTAATTCATTTAAGTTAAAATTTTTATTTCATTTATTGATTATTATTTATTTCATTTATTTATTTAAGTTAAAATCAAATAAATTTTTAATTTGTTAAAAGCTAATTCGTTAAGCATGGATAACGAACTAGGTGATTCCTTAGCGAACTAAGTTCTAGTTCGCTCACCTTATTCGCTTCCGCACTCTGTAACGAATCACTTCTACTTCGTTATATTTAACAAATCAAGACACGATTCATGTCTTGTTCGCTACTCTGACGTAACGAATTGGAATAACGAATTGCCTAATTCGTTGTTTAAAATTCAAACGAATCGCTTGATTCGTACAGAGAGTACCTTGGGTGGTGTGTTAGGCTATATAAGACAGAAACACGAACAGTCCTTCACTGTTCATCATCTTTCTGCACCTTAAAGTCACCCTTTTCAAATTTTTTCTCTGAATTTCGACCTTCAAATTTCGACATTTCAAGAATATCATTGTGTTACTAAGGTATAGACGATCACAATGATGTGATTTTCGTCAAAAATGACGGTGTATTAATAAACTAATTATGGACTTTTGTGTTCTAAGGGTTTTCCGAGTTCAAAACCCTGATTTATTTATGATATACTATGTTAATGTAGCTTATTTATGATTCAATGTAACCGGAATGTGATTCGATACCTTGGGTAGACCTTAATCAATGATCGATTATCGTTTGCTGGGTTTGATTGAATGATAATACGTTTGGGGTTTTAGACTCTGTTTAATTTACTGAGTGATCTTATTTAGGTTATGGTGTTAAGCCTCAATCTTAGCACCATGTGCTTCGGATTGCGATTCCGAGTTGGACAAATCTGTGGTTTTGATTACTCAACGATTAGCATGAGCTAATTGAATATGGTTTTGTTCAGTTGACCGTCTGTTGTTCATATTAATTTTGACTTTGACTATGCGAGTCAAAGATTAAGTCTAAATTGTTGACCATTCGTTATCTTTAGCGAATTGGAACTGCTTCGTGTTCAATTCGTTAAGGAAATACACGAACTAGCTCAGCGAATCACTTTCTCAACGAATTAAATACGGATTTGCCAAATCTGTAATGAACTAGACTTTAGTTCGTTAAACTTTTATAGTTAATTCGCTGTGTCCCTTTCGTTAACCTATTTGCATGATAGTGAATTGCTTGATTCGTTACTGGATGGTAACGAATCATAGTGATAATCACACGAATGACATTTATTTTTTAATTATTTAATTAAATTTAAATTACCTTTTGAATTAACTAACTTATTCCAACCGTCTAAACGCGTAAATGCATTAATTACACATATCATATGAAATTAAATACACTATTTATAAATAAATAGATATACATATGTATATTACATCTTCAAATTCCTTATATTCGTTTATACTTATACAGTTAAAATGGATGATCAAGTAAATCAAGATCCACCGGTTGCTGATCAAGGGCATCAAGAACAACCACCACAAGAACAACCACCTCAAGCACAACAGGAAGAAGTTATTCTATTACCTTTTGACATAAAACACAACATCTGTGATTATGTTGATCAAGATATTGCTGATGTTGCTGTATTTGGTGATATGTTAGCTTTCTTACGACGGTCAGCAATACATTATGCAATCACTGCTCGCCCTGAAGTTTATCTGAGTATCATTAGGCAGTTTTGGGATACAACTGAGGTTGTTGAGGAGGAGAATCATATTAGAGCCACGATTAATCGAACTGTTATTACAATTGATGTGGGAGTGGTTCGCCGTGTGCTTTAATTTGGTGACAATGATGAAAATCTGAGTGAATTTGACAAGCAGTTGATCAAGGGTTTGTTTACTCGTCTACGTTATGGTGGTGATATTGATAAATGTATGTTGAACAAGAATGGATTATGCCCACCATACAAGTATCTTCTACATGTTTTAATTCATTGTATGAGTGGTCGTCGTGGTGGATTTGACGAATGTAGAAGCAGTGTGCAATCAACTTTTGTTGCACTTATCCTCAACAAGCCATTTAACTACTCCGAGCTCGTATTCGATCATCTGAAAGAACAAGTTCAGCAAACACTCCAAAAGAAGAAATTTTTGATGTATCCTCGATTTCTACAGCTGATCATTCAAGACTTAATTCCCAATTTAGTTATTGATCAAACTCAGGTGAATGATGTGCTTCCTATGGAACACATGATAGCTGATACTGTGCATCGAATGTTGGTTTATAGAAAGGAGAAGCCAAAGGATAAAAGGATGATTAGTCATATCATTAATCCGAACTATGTCTGTCCTCCTAATGAACGCTGGATCCACGATGACTCGGATTCTGAGCGTGAAGGGGGAGAAGGTGGGAACGATGATGATAGGAATGATGATGGTAATGATGGTGATGGTGGAACTGGTGATGCTGCTTTTCAGGAGCAACAAGATGCAGTAATCTACGTTAGCTGCTACCATTGCAGCTCAACAAGAACAAAAGAGAAAAGGGAAATCGGTGGCAACTGGAGAGCCGTCTAAGAAACGACGTGTGTCAGCGGGGGATGGGGTAATTATTGGTATGCCACCACCACGTCAATCAATGCCTCAAAGCTCGGTAGTGCCGCCTACTACTAGCACTCTGATGCTTACATTGACAACGACGTTGGTGTCTTATGAAAGGGTTGGTTTAATTCCACAAATGGCGTTATCTGAAATACCAAGGCCTCCTGCTAAATTATCTACGTCCCTTCAACACCATCTATGAGGCCTCCTCCTCATCGTCCTCCTACTCCTCCTCCTCCCAGTGATGTCTCTTTCATAAGAATCACTCGGCCTCAGGGACCAATCCAACCTGTTCATCCCTCATTGTACAATCTGCCACCAAACCGTCAGACAGAGATGCTGTTAAATCTTCTTCATCTATATAAGAATCAAATAGCAGCTGAACGTCAGAATCAAGAACGTCTTATGGAGAATCAAAGACAGATGATGAGTTATATCTCATTTTGTCAGATGGAGACTAAAGCGCTGCGTGCGATTGTTGAGTCTCAGGGGGTGAAAATGAAAGAACAAGAGGATCTAATCTTGCAGTTGGCTTGCAAAGAAGATGCCTTAAAGAAACTCAAAGATGATGATCAAGATCCTGACGAGTCTGGTGCAGGAGGTGAGCCTAAACAAATGCACGGCTCATCTTCTGGTGCTGGTACAAGTGGCGGTGAGGACTCGGGTAAACAGATTGTTATGTATCAGGATCCAACTGCCACTAAGCCAATTGAGATGATTGCAGCCAACACTGTGATATTTTTTGGATGGTTCGGGGATGGTTAGAAGTGTGGTGAACAGGGATGAGATTGAGGTTGGTGAATTTGTTGATAGGTCTCTGACACGGGAGCAGATTTCCATACTGCTTGGGTTGAATGACGAACAGTTGAACGTGTTAGAGACTGAGCCTGATATCGAAGTGGTGAATGAGGAAGGTATAGAAGATGATCCGTCTATTCAGATGTATACGAATTTCATTTATGAAGATGAAGATGTTGAGATGGAAGACGTCACTGCTGAGGAGTATCCTGACTTGTTTCAACACACGAATGTTGATCAAGGTGCTCATGTGTTTGATGAGCAGACGATTAAAGCGGCAGAAAATGATTTGGAAAAGACGTCTAAGGGAAAGAAGGTTGTGGATACTCGGTTCAGATCGATTGAGAACCCAACTGATGCTGACATTGCTAAGTGGTTCAACTACAAAGCGGTGGGTAAGATTATCAGGGCATATCGTTTTGTTGATCAAGAACGGAAAGACATAGCTACAGCTTGGGTTAAAGCAAACCAAGTGACCACCTTCAAGACGGTATCCAAGGTACATGGTGATATTGTCTCATGGCTTTATGATTCTGATCTTAAAGTATGTATAGTCAAATGGGAGAAGGGGATCTAGTACTAGAAAACGATAATGGACGTTCTGACATTACCGCGGTGGGATGTTCGTACCCTCGCGCGTCGTCCATTCATCAATCGTGGTCGCTACCGAACAGCTGAGTGGTTTTATCAACACTTACTTTTCGAGGTCAATCATGGCTTTAAGTTCTTCAAGCCCCAGGTCCCGAGACGTAAGCGTATTGACGAGATTGACCCTAGGACTGGCTGGAGGAAACTGGTTCTTAAGGTAAAGCCATCGAAGACGATGAAGTGGGTACCGGTGAAGACGATGCCTCAACACATGCATCTCTCGTTCAACCGCTTGTACTATGACAATCGTACTGGTGAGGCCGTCATTTTCCTTGGTAAAGGATTGAAGACCGAGCTCATCAAGATAATCGACCCGATGTGGTTGGTTAATTTATCGGAAACAGACAATGACGTGCTACACAAGAAACAGATTCTGATCGAGCGCAATGAACACTATGACCTAGCTATGCAATTCCAGCGGGTTGTGCGTGTTTGTCATGAAAATGGAATTCATAGTTGCAGAGACTGGCAGTCCAAGCGTTTCAAGTAACTTAAAGACAAGGAGATCAAGACGAGGGGGTGTCTGTTAGTGCACGGTTTTGCGTCTTGAGTCTTTGTAATTATCGTTAACATTTTTGTTTTATGTTTAATGTAATAAATATTGAAGTTATTCTCTAGTTCGTTAAATGTAATGTCTAGTTCGCTAAAGTTGTGTAGCGAACTAAGACTTAAGTTTATTCCCTTCTAATTCATTAGGGGATGTTAAGGAATCAGGGGGTGATTCGTTAAGCTATTTGGTTTATTAATGTATGTACGAAGTAGTGTCTGGTTCGCTAGGGGATGTTAGCGAACCAGACCTATCTTCTATATATAGTGAACTCAGTTCACACTTAATTTAAGTTCTGAGAGTTAATTAACGAAACCCTGTCCAAATCCTCTCTCGATCTTCATCCAAATATTATACAAACTACTGATATACATATACTGATAATACATATACATATATAACACTTAATCTAAAGTAATTATGAGCTAGATCTATTATTAAGGTATTAATCATATATACACAGATCTGAGATCTGTTGCTTTATAGGATTGATACGCCGGGTTCCAACAGGATGGTAGTGCGGTGACGGTTTATGGTGATAAGGAAAGTTCTGGGCTTAACGTCATTTCGATGATAAAGCCGAGGGATTGTTAAGACGAGGGTGTGGTGCTTACCTGGCGTATGTTGTCAATGCTACGGTCGAGACAAAAGAAATGAAAGATGTTCCTATCGTGCGCGACTACCCAGAAGTATTCCCTGAGGATCTTCTGGGGTTGCCACCGGAGCGGGAGATAGAATTCCAGATAGATTTAGTACCAGGAGCCCAACCCGTCGCGAAAGCGCCTTACCATCTAGCACCGTCCGAGATGAATGAACTGATGTCCCAACTGCAAGAACTCCTCTATAAAGGTTTTATTAGACCAAGTGTTTCCCCGTGGGGTGCACCGGTGTTATTTATGAAGAAGAAGGATGGAAGCATGAGAATGTCATAGACTATCGCGAGTTGAATAAGCTTACGGTAAAGAATAGATATCATTTGCCAAGGATTGATGATCTGTTCGGCCAACTACAAGGTTCAAGTTAGTTCTTACGAATAGATCTTAGATCGGGCTATCATCAATTGAAGGTGAATGAGGCAGACATCCCTAAGACAGCGTTCCGAACGCGGTATGGACACTACGAGTTCCTCGTGATGTCATTCGGTTTAACAAATGCTCCTGCGGCATTTATGGACATGATGAATAGGGTGTGTCGCCCAATGTTGGATAAGTCAGTTATTGTCTTCATCGACGATATATTGATTTATTCAAAGAGCGAGTCTGATCATGCTGAGCATCTGAGAGAAGTATTGGAAGTTCTGAAGGAAGAGAAGTTGTATGCTAAGTTTTCGAAATGAGTGTTCTGGTTGCGAGAGGTGCAATTTCTAGGTCACGTGATCAATCCTGAAGGGATTACCGCGGACCCAGCTAAGATTGAGGCAATAACGAATTGGAAGACTCCACAGAATCCGACTGATATACGAAACTTCCTAGGGTTAGCTGGCTACTATAGGAGATTCATCGAAGGTTTCTCCAAGATAGCCGCACCGTTGACCGGTATGACTCGAAAGTCGATAGTATTCAGTTGGGGTAAGTTTCAAGAAGAAGCTTTTCAAGAGTTAAAGAAGAGACTCACGCAAGCTCCAATTCTTGCTTTACCCGATGGTGAAGAGGACTTGGTAGTTTGCACTGATGCTTCGCATCGTGGGTTAGGTTGCGTGAATGCAACGAGGAAAAGTGATAGTCTATGCGTCTAGACAGTTGAAAGTTCATGAGAGTACTTACCCGACTCATGATTTAGAGCTAGCAGCTGTAGTGCATGCTCTTAAGATATGGAGACATTATCAGTATGGTACTAAGTGTACCATTTACACCGATCATAAGAGTCTAAAGTACTTCTTCGAACAGAAGGAATTGAACATGAGACAGAGAAGATGGTTGGAGTTGATTAAGGATTATGACTACGATATTAAATACTATCCCGGTAAAGCTAATGTGGTCGCTGACACTCTAAGTCATAAGAATGAGGAAGTCCTTGCAACAGTAAAGTCATACCAGCTGATTATGAACTCAAGTCTTTTCGAAGAAATCATCAAGGTGCAGTCAGAAGTGTTAGTAGACGAGAAGTTAGTAAAGAAGGAAAGATATTTATGGCCAGCAAGATGAGTTGATAGAAAACACTCATAGTGTCATGACTAGGTTCGACCATATGTGGATCCCACGCCATGGTGATGTCAGAGGTCGAATATTAGATGAAGCTCATAAGTCAAGATACTCGATTCATCCTGGAGCTACAAAGATGTATCAAGATTTGAGGAGAGACTACTGGTGGCCAGGAATGAAGAATGATGTAGTAGATTGTGTCAGTAAGTGCCTATCCTGCTTGCAAGTCAAGTCAGAGCACCAAAAACCTTATGGAAAGATGCAGCCTCTAGAGATACCTGAGTGGAAATGGGAACACATCACCATGGATTTCATAACTAAGCTACCTCGTACAGCTAAGCATCATGATACCATCTGGGTGATTGTGGACCGTTTGACCAAGAGTGCTCACTTTCTTCCCATACGAGAGGCTTTCTCGTCAGAAACGTTAGCAAGCTTGTTCATAAAAGAGGTTGTAACCAAGCATGGAGTATCGTTATCAATCGTGTCTAATAGAGATACACGGTTTACTTCGAGGTTTTGGAAGAAGTTCCATGAATCTATGGGAACGAGATTAAACATCAGTACGGCGTATCATCCTCAAACAGATGGACAGTCTGAAAGGACGATCCAAACCCTTGAGGATATGCTACGTGCTTGTGTTTTAGACTATGGTGGAAGTTGGGATGATCACCTGCATCTAGCAGAGTTCTTCTATAACAACAGTTACCATTCAAGTATTGGTATGCCACCATTTGAGATGCTCTATGGTAGACGGTGTAGAACCCTAGTGTGTTGGGGAGAGATTGGTCAGAAAGAGATGGGAAGCCTAGAGGTTGTGCAAGAAACCTCAATAAAGTTTGATCAGATCAAAGCAAGAATGAAGGTTGCCCAAGACAGAAAAAAGTCGTATGCGGATAAGCGGCGACGACCGATTGAGTTTAATGTTGGTGACAATGTGATGCTCAAGGTCACACCTTGGAAAGGAATCATCCGTTTCAGGAATAGGGGAAAGTTGAGCCCGAGGTATATTGGGTCGTTTAAGATTTTAGATCGTGTGGGTGAAGTAGCTTATAAGCTAGATTTACCCGATGAGTTAGAAGGATTCATTCAACCTTCCATGTTTCTCATCTAAGGAAGTGTCTAGCTGATGACACGTCTCACGTGCCATTGATGGAGATCGAGTTTGATGAGCAGCTGAACTACATCAAGCAACCAATTGAAATTGTTGATCGCAAGGAGAAGCAGCTTCGCCAGAAGGTTATACCCTTAGTGAAGGTGATATGGAAGCACCGCAAGGGATCATATGCCACTTGGGAAGTCGAGGAAGAGATGCGCAAGTTTTACCCTAGTCTGTTTAGGTAATAGTTAGGTTTCAGGGACGAAACCTTTTTAAGGAGGGAAGACTTGTAACATCCCAAATTTCGAATAAATAAGAACAATGAATATTGACTCGTTATGACGGAAAAGTTACTTGAGTTAATAAGTAAATAGTAAAATGGTAAAAGTGAAAAGATAAGTAGGCTAATTAAAAGGAAGTAAACATGGACCAAAAAGGAAAGATGGGCCTTAGGTCCATGGGCTTAAGGGAGTATAAATAACACCCTAAATCTTTCCATTTCCATCCATATTAACCATCTTATTCTCCCTACACCTAAAACACACACTTAAGCCATATATACCTTCCTTAGTCGTCACCTATTATCCAAACCATAAACCGATCATAGTAATCATAGATCTTCGATCATACAAGTGAGCTAACAAGTCCAAGGTTGTGTATCAAGCTAGTCGTGACCCTACTAACGCCTAAAGGTATGTTCTTTACAATTAAAGGTCACATTTATATAAACGTTTTGCCATGAAACTTAACCCTAGAGTAGATCGGGTCTAGATGTTTCATAAAAATACAAACTTGATGATTAAAATGGATGAAATGGACTCATGGATATAGACGGTTCATAAAGGAAACCCTAAATCTAGCCTAGAACGTTTTAAATCTATAAAGGTCCAAGCTTTATGCCTAAAACGGAATAGGTCTTGAAGCCGTGACAGTAATGGGTATAAAACAGTTATGAATGATGGCCAAAAAGGGGTTAAAAGCTCATGAATCGAACCTTAGAACAGTAACTGAGCATGGTAGAACAAAAAAATGGAAAGATGGGTTGAACTGGGTGTTCTCGGCCAACCCATGTCCTCGGCCAGATACGGGATCTCGGTCAACGAGAATTCTCAGTCAATGAGAGTTCTCGGTCAACGAGAGTTTTCGCCTTTTCGGTGACCTGGGTTCTCGGTCATCATGAGATCTCGGTCAAACCATAAGGTTTCTCGAATAACATGGTGTTCTCGGCCACGAGTCCTCTGCCAAGGAGTTCTCGGCTAGTTCTCTGTTGAGTTCTGGGCTGAATCTAGTTGGGCTATAATGGACAGTTGGGCCTGAATCAGCTAAGTCCACATAATGGACAGTTGGACCTGAATCAGCTGCCGCCCCTAGAACGCTGCTGCCAGGGGCGCTTCCCCCGGACCCCTGTTCATTGTGGGTTATATAAAGATAGAAATACGATGCGAGTTGTAATATTTAAATAATACGCGTAATTGTTATACAGTTAGTCATGCACAACTCAAGAAGGGAATAACTATAAACGGTGAACGTAACCGCATCCAGGTGAGTTTCTAGCCCTACTTCCTTGTTATGTTTCGGGGCTGTGTGCATACTCGATGTGATAGTTAATACACTTACTTAAGTGGTAAGTGTATGCCTTGCATGATTTATGTATGATGTATTTATGAACATATACGATGTGTGAATGATAAATGTATGAGTGTATATGGTGTATGTATGATATGTTGATGGCACGTGAACGATCTTCGGATATTGCACGTGTTGTCATGGAAGGTATGTAGAGACAGGTATGGTACAGTTGCAGGAAACATAGGGACCAGACTCTAATAATATCTGTGATGATAGGGACCAGACCCTAATAATATCTGTGATGATAGGGACCAGACCCAAAGAATATCTATGATGTTGGGGACCAGACCCTAAATAATATATGTGATGTTAGGGACCAGACCCTTATAATATCTGTGAGGTTATAGGGCGGAAGGCTCTTTAAATAGGACGGATAGTTATGTACGAAAAGTAAGTATGAATAATGTACACCCCTTCAAGCATGTGTGCAAGTATGTGAACTGATTGTATGTTGTATGATTACCTAGAACTCACTCAGCGTAGCTGACTTTTAGTATGCACGTAGGTGAGTAGGATGAGACAGCTGGCTTGAGCGAGGACACATGGTGTTAGAATAAAGAAGCTGGCATCTGAAGATCTATTGTTAAAGTTTTGAACTAAAAGACATGTTTAAGTTATGTTTAAAGACAAGTTATGAATGTTTGTAATGACTGTTAATGTTTTATGTTATTCCGCGAAAGTTTTAATTAACTCTGATTTAAATAACTGTGTTTATGAGTAAATCCAACACCAAAGTAGGGCTACCGGTAACGGGGCCTTACAATAACATACATCAATACAAACTTATATCTCAAATGATCTTGATTATAATTCTTCTAACTTAAATTTTTCACTAAGTCTTCACCAAAGCTTGCAACTAGTTCAAACAATAACCTTCATATACGTATAAAAGTATAATTTTTGTCATCAACACATGTTGAGTGAGTAAAACACCAGATTTTGACACTACAATAATAATAATAATATATATATATAAGAGAAAACGCAAACTGTTCCTGTGAGATAAACAATTAAGCCATAGAATATAAACAATTTACACAGATAATAAAGAGAGGGCTAAACCATTGTCATGCGAATCGGGCATTGGTTACCAAAGATGGGTTATCGGTAAAACCATTGTCATGATATTGGACGTCAGCCACTACGACGGTCGTATGATCATACTATTAATGATGGACCTCTCCGAATGCGGTAAAATAAAATAAGTAAGCAAATAGCAAGTTAGGCATAAACTGATATACACACAAGGATTAACAGTTACAGTTGAATACTATATAATAGGTAAATAGATAATGTACGCATATGTCCCCAAAAGATTTAAAATAAGTAAAAAGAGGAGTGATTACTCACCTTAGCAATTTAACAAGAGATAATGATTCGTTAAGAAAAAGAGGTAGATCAAGCTCTTCGGAAATTTCCAACGAGATATCCTAATAAATAATAGCTGTGGAAATAAATATAATTTGAATAACGAAAGTATACTAAATAGAGATTTGGGAATTTTGATACTGATCGGGTGTGTTCTTGCAAAAGCAAAATATCTATTTAATTTATTATTAATTTTATTATCAAAGTTTTATCGTAAATAATATGATTTAATTATATAAAATACTTAAAAAAAACTTAAATATATATTCAATCTAAGAATACGTTTAATGTATTTAAATATATTTTTATTATTAATAAAGATTTCTTGTAAATAAATATTGTAGATAACAGATAATAAATAATAAATAATAATATTTATATAAAATATGATCTTTTATATAAGTACCTGAATTTATATTATATTTCAATATGTTTAAATAACTTGATAAATTTTAAATATATATTCTAAAATAGAACCCTTTTTATAAATTAAAACCTTTAACAATTTTTAATAACTAAAATATACATATATATATACACACATAGTATCATTTTAACCAAAATTAGAAAAAATGCCAAGTTAAAAAGTCGGCTTTAAATAAAATATTGATTATTTACTAACTTCATAATATTTATAAAATTATTTAATGGTTTTAAATATGATTAATTAAAATTAACTAAGCTATTCCGAAAATAAAAGGGATGGGGGGGTTCGAACCCCCCCCCCCCCCCCCCCCACCCCCCACACACACACACCACCACCACCACCACCAATGACTCACAGATCTTAAATAAAACACCCTAGCCAACTGCTCTGGCTGGTCAGATAATAATAACCTATAAACATAAAACATATAACTAGAAAGAAGGAATAACCAGTTCTTACATGACCCTAGAATCATCAATCGGCCAATACGTTAATTGTTTGGCCGATTAATGTTGGGGTTAATGATTCATACCCCTCAACGAACAGAAACACTAAAACAATTACTTAAAATTATGATTAATAAATGGTTAATCGAGACATTATGCGGACGACAGGCCAAGCACCAGAATCGCGATCACGAGGCCACCAAAATCTAATTAGCCAAGGGGGTATTATAGGCGATGGTTATACGAAGTTGCAGGTTAATTTAATTGAGTTATAATACTCTTTTGCTATCAAATCCCTATTTAAGCTAAGACGGATCGGTTAATAATACATTCGAATCATCAAGATCATGGTTTCTTAATTTGTGTCATCGGTAGGCTGATTATAACAAGAGTAATAAAATGCATGATTCAATTTCCTAGATAATAACGAAAATTGTGATGCAAGATATAAAACGGGTATGCTGGTTTCAAATTGGGTCGGGCAAACGGGTTTGGGTTAAAGGTTAAAGGGTTAAGAATATTATAATATAACAAATTTGTTGTTTGGTTTTTAAACTATGAAGGTGGAGACAAATTTGGGATAAAGTATATCTTAGGATTAAAAATGTATATTTTCAAACTTATTTTATATATATGTTAAACAAATATAATAAAGTATAATAATAAAATATAAAAACTCGAATAACGTGATAGTTTATTGATAAAATTTTCCGAATATAAAAGCGGGTTGGGATATGGATAAAAATATTAATTGAAAAATACGAGTTGTTACAGCATCCCATACTTTTGGTTATTTCGTCCCGAAATTAGAGAATACCAAAACAAAGCAATTAAATTTTGAGGAAAGGAATTTTTTAAATATAATTTAAAAACTTATCATAACACAGAACTTTGAATAGCCCAAACAACGCTCCAAATGAAAAATGACAAGGGCACTTATATATAGGATGTATCAGCGGTGTATCCACCATGTCCTTATCATCTTTACATACACTAGCCATGCGTGCTGGTGTATAAATTGATTATAACCTGAAACGGATTTATTTTAAACTCACAAGCGCATTCCAAAATTACGTTATGAACCCTAGCAAGATCAATTGGCCAAAACATTAATCGTTTGGCCGATTAATCATAGGGTTAATATTCCTGGCATAAATACGAACTTAACCCTATAATCATTTACATTATACAATTTTGAAACAATAGTCAGTTTGACTGATAACGCAGACGACGAAGCAAGAACATGAAGGGGTACTTGTAGGTTGATAAAACTTAATTCGTTAAGGGGATATTGTCGACGATGCTATAAGGATCGTGTAGGTAAATTTAATTGAGTTATAATGATCATTATAATGTAAATTACTAAACGATAATAGGTGGTTAGATAATAAAATCAATTCTTATTACAAACGATTGTTATTTCTTAATTGTGAGTGTCGGTGAGGTCGTTTAGGTAAGGTGAACAATAATCACATATCAATTCCAAGTTTGCAACGAGAATTAAGTCTCAAGACATCCTAATTGGGTATATGGGTGGAAAATTGGATCATGGATATGGGTACGGACAAACGGGTTTCTGGTTAATTTGATATATTATAATATATTTAGTAGATTTTGTAGATTAATCCCTAAAGTATAGATATGGAAACAAAACAAGGTTAATGTATAGTTTAGGGTTAAATTTGTATAAGTTTGAAAGTTAATTATATATATTGAATAAATATAATAAACAAATGATAATAATATAATAATTTGATAACGCGATATTTTATTGATAAAATTCACGAACATAAAAATGGGTCTGGTAACGGATATAAAATATTAAATGAGAAAATCCGAGTTGTTATGGTGTTCCCTACTTTTGGGAATTTCATCCCAAAATTAAAGAATACAATAATAAAACCATTAAATTTTTTAGGAAAGGAATTTTTTTTATAAATATAATCTAAAACTAATCTTAATACGGAACTTTGAATAGTTGAAGCAACGCTCCAAATGAAAATCCGATAAGGATACTTATAGGATATACCAGCGGCGTATCCACCATGTCCTTATCATCTTTACATTTGTACCGTTATCCCAACTACTTTTGATTCTATATTATGACAAACAATTGATCGCATTATGATTTCCATACGAGGACTTGTGTAATTACATTCAGGACCGTAATTACTTTTTCTCTCTTTTTCTCTCTCTAACGTCCACCCCAAATTAACTTAGATACAAGGTTTATATAGTAACTACACAAAAGCCCAATACTACCCAAAAGCCCGCCGAGAACCATGTACTTCTCGGTTTACAATGTAAGCCCAAAACCAATTACAAACCATATAAATATTATCCCAATAATCTCCCCCTTTGTTTGTATCTTTAACTTCAATCGTGCTCAAGTAATTTGAATCCGCCTATTTGTAAGCACCGGCCCATAAACCTGTACATATGATCGACCCAACCATGCATGTATACTCTTTAGCAGCTGGCTCGTACAATGGTTCAGCCATGATTTGGAAATTGCTAAGAATTTTGATGTATTTTTCGCCAAACTTCAGCAAGTCCCATGGATCAACAATTCGGAATTGTCCCTTTCGTAGACAAATAACGACCGTAGCCGTCTCACCATCATACGTCTAGAATTGCATTTCATCCATTGCTCCATCGGGGATTCTTGTAGTAAGGGGAAAGTGATTCGCCTTCTCAATTTGTTCGGCTGTTTTTGGAGGAGCAGCAAGATATTGTTCCAGTGGCTCGGAAGCATCAATATTGGAAGTCGGACGCACAGTGGAGCCACTACCTTGATTGTCACCAGTTGTCTTCTCACTACGATCATCACCACTTTTAAATTCATCTCCAAACTTCTGAATCAGCTTTTGTTGGAAGACTAAGTATTGTGCAATAAGGCCACCCATATTAGCCTAAAGCTCCTGTATCTTTGTATCTTTCTCGCTATTACTTGTTTCAAGCTCTTGGATTCGCACATCCTTCACCACCGAGTCTTGTTCAAGTTCAAAGACTCGACGTTGCAAGGATTGTACATCAACTGGTTCAGCCTCAAGAGTAATCCCCTTGCCCTTGTCGTGTAAGTATTTATCTTGCATAGACAGGATATGAGAAATTTTGTCAGCGGTGCTTAAGCTTTGTTGACCAATCGGGTCAGATAATCTCGATGGTTCGTTGATAAACTGAATATGCTCTTCAAACTCAAATTCTTGTGCAACGTCATCAAATGTATGTTCTTGAGTTTGTTGATTAGCAGTAGAAGGGCCTTGATCAGCTTGAGCTTCAGTAGTTTCGAGCTAAAAATATTTTGATTGGTTGGTTGGTGTAACATCAATAACCAACACACCCGGTCTCGGATCTTTCTTTCGCCTTTTTCCTGGAATGAGATCGGTGGCTGGTTCGTCTTCAACATCATCATCATGTGTCGCAATGACTGGTTGAGGAGGCTTCAATGCAGTCGACTGAAGCTTTTCTTTAAATGCCTCAAACTCTTTCATTTAATCATCAGTAGGTACTGATTGTTGTTCCTGGTGTTCAGTATCCATGTGTTGTGATGGAGAACTATTAAGCACATCATCATCAAGAATCATCTCATAAGCAGCTGTGAACCTCTGAGCAGGTGTCACATGTTCATCAGCAATAGAGGCACCAGCACCAGCGGTGGCAGCCTCGATTTCAGCGAATCTTCCAAACTGGACCATCCTATGAAGTCCTTTATAGACCACTTTAGCCCCCTTTCTTGACTGTTTCATCAACCCAAACGTATTGGTACCCATGGCCTTGAGATCGAGCGTCTCTATATATTTGATTAGTTCAGGAGAATGAGAGTCGAAAATCATCTGTAGAAACCTCGGGTACATCAAGAACATCTCCTTCTTCTTACCCTTGAGGTTGCTTATCATTTCATCAAACACAAACTTGGAATAATTGTAATTCTAGTCCATGATCAAAGCAACCACAGCCGACATCTGAATGTGGCTTATCTCATCAGAACCTCCTTTTCGTCCTGAGACACATGTAAAGAATGTGTGAATCAAGAACCTCTAGTATGGATGAAATAACTTCTTGATGGCTGGAGGGCAGGGTCCTTCATATCCCATTCTCAGGGAAATTTCAGCAACAACATCGGTAGAATATTCCGTGGGATAATTAGGTTGATCACCGAACATCAACACTTCACAAATAATAGCCTTGGAAATAATAACAGGTTTCTTTTGGATCTTTGATTCAATCACCACATCTCCCCAAACACCTCTCTGATTATTGGAGGCATGATTCCATAAATCATTCACCGTCGTTTTGCAGATGACAGGAGTTTCTCGTAAAGTGTGAGAAATCCTATTAATCCCCACAATCATTGACTTGAACACCTCGTGGATAATAGGTGGATCAAACAAACATCCAGCAATGTTGTGAGTATCAACAAACTTCAGAGGTGATTGATCAACCATGACTGCAACAAACGAGTCAAGTTAATAATATACTCATTTAACTGGACAATCACTTATTATATATATATATATATATATATATATATATATAATCAATATCTTGGTTAAAGAATAGGGACCAGAAATACAAATATAGATGATGTGAGTCCTTATTTGTAAAACAATGTCAATTATATGTGATTAAGGCAATTTTCGGTTTATTGATTGAGTTCTCTGTCTAATAGATGAGTTTTCAGTCCAAGTGTGAAGTATTATGTTCAATACTGTTCATAAGGGACCCAGTACAGCCAAGAACCGGAGTTTTCGGTTAACCAAAAGGGTTCTCAGTCAAACCTTGACCGAGAACTCTTGGGATCTTGGCTGGTCACAGGGTTCTCTAGTTGACCAAGGATTTTTGGCCAACCAACCCAGAGAAGCCAAGATCCCGAGATATCTGTAGATGTCGGCCTTAAAACCCTTGGGTTCTGTCTTGAATTTCGTGTCTTCTTTCCTAAAACACCAAATCACCATTGACGAAGAAACCTGCAACTTCAAGAGAACACATAACAAATCAAACACGTAATATTCATTCATCACAAACATGAATCCTAATCAAATTTCACAGTTCAATCAATCAGTTAACCCAAACACTCATTTCGTCCAAAGAGATTTCAACAGTGACCTGAGAACAGTTTCCTCAAAGTTTCATATACCTTTTGTACTCAATGATTCGGATGATCAAGTATAACTTTGAGGAAGGCAAAGATGTTTGAATCGAAGAGTTAGAGTTTTCGGGCTAAAAAAGCTTAGAGGATTGGAGATTCAAAGTAATATCACCAATAATGCACAAAAATGCATTTTAAACTTCAAAAATACATGTTTGGGCCGAAAACCCTAATAGGCTGAGAACACAAGTATACCTGGGCCAAACCATCAGGAATAAAACCATTCTTATCACAAATTCCTTTATGGGCCACTCTGACTGGGCCGAGAACCCGGTCTTCTCATAACATATTTTTCATAAACTCAATCATGGGCTTGATCCATGTTTAAAAACGATCTCTTAGATCATTCGTTTTGAGAAGAGTAAGCATGAGGTAAAAATAAAACGAATAAAAATAAAGACAAAAGTAAAGATAAAAATATTTTAACCACCCGGTCTTCTTGTAATTTAGCAAATTTTTGGTCAGATTTCAGTTTTGATAAACAATCAACTTTTAAGAAAAGATCTGAACATGGAATCATATTGATTAAGATGTTTTCACAATGATTCATTTTCAGCATTATTATGACATAGAGATACATGTTGATAGCAGTTATTAAGATACTTAGCATGATTTTTATTGTATCAGTGATACGATAAAGGTTCAATTAGGCATAAAGCTTAGACGGACATCACTTATGGAGCCGTGATGCCTCCTATCACTTCTCAAAGCGTATTTGGTTTTCCCCAGATCACCCTAATTTGACTCTAACCCCCTAGTGCTTGATCAAAAGATTTTCTCTATACAAACAAAAATTTTAAGCGTTAAGGTTGAACGTTTGACTTACAGGTCATCTGGACATACAGGCCTTACATTCAGAGTGTTTAGGACTTATGTGAATGCCCCACCCTTGTAGTTCTGGTTTGACCCTTTAAGCTTTGGAAATACGAAATTTTTAATAACACAATGCCATATAATAATAATTTTTATTTTTATTTTTTAACGTAGAAACATAATATTTTTGGTGATCAACACACTAACGGGCTTGTGTGTGGTTAGGTAATTGCTTTTCTGCCTATCATTCGAAGAGATGTATCTGGAGATATGCACACATTTTCAAAATGACTCTCCACCGTAAGTTTAGCAGATTTAGTGTATATCACTTTAACTTTTACGCATCATGGAAAGCTACCATACAAATCAATAACTGTTCAAAGGCGTTTTTAGCTTAGTAACTTCACACGTTAGGCAAACATAACAATTTTGCTATCATTTTCCAAAGGTTGGATCAATTTTCATTTAAAAATATTTTGAGCTTCTAAAGAGCTCATAACTAAATAATCATATCACTTCCCAGTGTGTGTTAGACATTTTTACATTCATTCGCCCCAATCACTTTCAGTTTTCAGGTAAATGGCTATCATGTATGTCTACAGGTAGATAACATGACCAAACATGCATAAAAATACATGCCCCTCGAACGTAAGTAACCGAAATAATTTCAAGCGAAGGAATAAAACAAAACACACAATAGTCTCCCCTGTCACTTTCAGTCTTCAGTTAAATGGCTATCCCGTATGTCTACAAGTAGATAACAAGACCAAACATATACAAGTATATGTCCCTCAAACTTAAGTAACCGACATATTTTTAAGCGAAAGATTGCAAATACTTTTTTTTATAAGAACATACGCACACTCTTTATGTATTTTTAAATTTCTCCCCCTAAATTTGTGCAAACATTTTTATCATAAAAATATGTACAAATTTACCTCAAAAAAACTCAATCGTCGAAACGAAGCATTTTAAGAAACCCTACAAGCACATTAAATATGAGTGTTCCGACTGGTTTTGTAAAAAAGTCCACCACATTATTATCAGTGTGAACTTGCTCAAGATGAATAAATTTTCGGTTGTAACAGTCACGAATAAAAATAATTTTGATGTCAATGTGCTTGGTTTTGCAATGCTGAACAGAATTTTTAACAATAGCAATAGCAGCATCATTATCACAAAATATTGGATTGTCAAGAAATTCCAAATCGTAATCCAGCAATTGATATTGCATACAGATAACCTGTGAACAGCAGGCAGACGCGGCAACATACTCGGCCTCAGAAGTGGATGTGGACGTCGTTTATTGTTTCTTGCATTGCCATGAAAAGAGTCGATAACCCAAGAATTGACATCCAGCATACGTAGATTTCCTGTCAATATTATCTCCACCATAATTGCTATCAGCAAAAGCATATAAATCAAAATCTAAGTTTTTAGGATACCGAAGACCTAGCTTCGGTTGCCCTTTCATATATCTAAAAATACGTTTAACAACAATTAAATGAGAAATTTTAGGATTAGCCTGGAAACGTGCGCATTGACAGATAGCAAACATGATGTCAGCACGACTGATGGTGAGATACATCAGGGATCCGATCATTGATCGATAGTACGTCTGATCTACGGGGTTCCCTTCAGGATCAGATGAAAGAAGAGGTCTTTCCGCCATAGGAGTTTTTGCACTCTTAGAATCTTGGAACTTGAACTTTGCGACCATATCTTCGACATATTTTCCTTAATGTAGCAACATTCCTGTCGAACTCTGATGAACCTGTAATCCCATAAAAGTCGTCATCTCCCCCCAATGAACTCATCTCAAATCACTTCTTCATAACTTCTTCAAATTCAGAACATAGAGCAGTACTGGTGGAGCTGAAAATGATGTCGTCTACATTAATCTGAACCAGGATCAAATATTTCCCAACAGTTTTAAGGAACAAAGTTTGATCGATGGTTCCTCGTTTGTACCCATGCTCAAGTAGATGAGTTATCAAGGTTGCATACCATGCCCGAGGCGCTTGATGAATACCATAGAGAGCTTTGTCTGACTTGTAAACATAAGAAGGATGCTTTGAATCAACAAAGCCTGGTGCCTAGTCCATGTAAATTTCCTCTTTTACTTACCATACAAAAATGTTGTCTTGACAACCATTTAGTAAACCGTGAAAACCATATAGGAAGCATATTCCAAGAAAATCCTAATGGCCTCAAGACGAGCCACTTGAGCATACACTTTAGTGTAGTCTAAGCCATCAACCTGACGAAAATCACGAACCAAAAGCGACGCTTTGTTTTGAACAATAACCCAAGTATCGTCTTGTTTGTTATGGAAAACCCATCTCGTATCTAAAGTCTTCTTTCCGACGGGCAGCTCAACCAATCTCCAAACCTTGAGTTTTTCAAACTGACTCAATTCTTCATGCATGGAGTCCACCCTGCCTGGTTCTTGTAAAGCCATTTCAGTTGACTTAGGTTCAATCTGAGAGATGAAACAATAAAATAAACAATTGTTGATGTGTCATGTCTGACTTCTGGTCAAGACTCCTGTTTCAAGGGGACCTAAGACATTCTCAATTGGATGATGCCGTTGAACTCTTGTCGGAATAGAGTGACCGGGAACAAAACTGGTAGAAGGTAGATTTGTTGGATTTTCAAGGATTTCAGAGAGAGGGTTCTTCCATCTAGATGTCGCGGTACTATCTGAGTACGAGGTTGGCAATGTACTCATTTGGTATGACATCTGGGAAAAGAGTGCTTCTAAAAATTTGACGAATGGCACTCTCCCCCTCAAATGATGAAGCATTTGTCGTAGTAATTTCAGCAGTGTGTATATCACGTACATCAGGCGACTCTTGTGAAGACACAGCCTCAGTAAAACGTTCCTGTTGATTTGTAGACAATGGTTGAGTAGTATCCAATTATTCTTACGGGCCTACGCTCAGAACTAGAGACATATGAGAATCCGTAGGGATGTCTTCATCTTCATCAACAACATTTGTAGTACCAGCATCGGAGTTTTTAGTATCAAGAACTGGAAATATGTTAAACGGTTTAAACAGTTCATTATAATCGAATAACCAATCAGGACCAACACGAGCATCAGTCTCATTCTTTTCCAGACAGCACACATCATAAGATTCCACTATCTGCTTTGTTTTTTTGTTGTAAACTCTGTAGGCAGTACGGCCAGCATATCCAACAAAGTAGAAATCATCAGCTTTGGCTCCAAACTCTGGAGTCGTTTTGAGATTTAGCAAAGTACACAGACATCCAACGGCTCGAAAGTGTGCAACCGTAGGCTTGTGACCATAGACAATTTCATAGGGAGTCTTCATCTGAGATTTGTTGATCAACGCTCGTTTTGAACATAACAGGCGGTGTTGACCGCTTCAGCCCAGAAAAACAGAGGTAACTTTGAATCACATAGGATAGTCCTTGCTGCCTCGATAAGAGATATGTTCCTTCTCTCAGCAACTCCATTTTCTTGCGGTGTGCGAGCTGAGTTGTACTGTCTAAGTACTCCTTTCTCGGCACATAAATAGTTCAATGTTGAATTCTTGAATTATGTGTCATTTTCACATCGAATTCCCAATAGCTTTAGATTGAGTTGGTTCTCCATGAGCACCACAAAACGTTTGATTAATTCTGCAGTTTCACTCTTATTGGACAAGAAAAACACCCAAGTAAAATGTGAGTAATCATCAGTAATAACTAAACACTAAGAGCTACGAGATAGACTCGGGACATGAACTGGACCAAACAAATCCATATGCAGCAATTGAAAAACCGAAGAGATGGTATTAACCTGTAACATCCTAAAATTTTAATGTTGAATAAAGAAAGTTATGTTTAGTGATTTCGCGTTAATTATTGGATATCGAGTAAGGAGCGAAACATGGACTTGGATTAATTGAGATGGGTTAAATGAGAATGGGCCTTAGGTCCATGGGATTTAAGGGATATAAATACCCCCTAAACCCAAAAATATCTTTCATTCTATCACTTTTCTAACACACTCCAAAACACACACACACCACACAACTTCGCCGCCGGCCGAGGGAAGAACCGGGCAGATCCGAGAGAGAGAGAGAGAGAGAGCGATTAATTGTGATAACAAGTAAACGAGATCCAAACAAGCTCAAAAAGGTATGATTCTTGATCTTTGAAGTTTAAAGATCCGAGCTTTATAGCGTATATACGACCGGAAACGGTTGGGGAACGTAGGGGGTGATGTCGAACCATAGCAAGGGTGTTAAAATCGCTCGAAATGCTGGTCAGAAACTAAAACAGCGGCTGATCTGGGCAACTTCGCCTGCAACAGGGCAACTTCGCTTCAAAGCGATAACTTCGCCTTCAAAGCGATAACTTCGCCTGAGGCCAAGTTCGCCTAACTGGTAACTTCGCCTAAAGCCAAGTTCGCCTGATGACAACTTCGCCTAAAGCTAAGTTCGCCTGATGACAACTTCGCCTAAAGCTAAGTTCGTCTGATGACAACTTCGCCTAAAGCTAAGTTCGCCTGATGACAACTTCGCCTAAAGCTAAGTTCTCCTAAGGTTTAACTTCGCTTAAAGTCAAGTTCGATTAGAAAATAAATTAAAAATCTAATGAAAAATGTGTTAAGACAGTTAAAGGAAATAAAATTTTTCCAAGCTAACCTGGCAGCTCGACCCCAGCCAGGGCCTCTGCCCCTTGGACCCTGCTAGGGGCTGCCGCCCCTAGACCCCGCTGCCAGGGGCGCTGCCCCCGGACCCCCGTTCGTTGTGGGTCATAAAAAGATAGAAATACATTATGAGAAGTGATAGTTAATTGATACGTATACTTGTCATACAGTCAGCCGTGCACAACTGAAGAAAGGATTACGATTAACGGTGAACGTAACCGTGTTCAGGTGAGTTTCTAGCCCCATTTATGTGTTATGTTTTTGGGGCTGTGTGCATACTCAATATGTTTGTTAATACGCTTATCCTAAGAGATAAGTGTATGCCTTATGTGGATAATGTGAAATGTATGAATGATTGCTTGATGGTACGTAAACGATCTTCGGATATTGCACGTACTGTCAGGTTGTAACGCTATGTATAAGATAAGTATGATATGTATGCTTATGTGTATGAACGTGATAGAGATAATAAAGGAAGGAAATGATGATGTATGGTTGTATGGTTACGAAAAGGGTACCGAGCCCTAATAATACTCGAGGTATGATGTATGGTTGTATGGTAACGAAGAGGGAATCGAACCCTACTAATATTCGAGAACTAGGGAACCGAACCCTACTAATATTCGAGGAAAGAGGGAAACCGAGCCCTGATAATACTCGTGGAAAGAGGGAAACCGAGCCCTAATAATACTCGTGGAAAGAGGGTACCGAGCCCTAATAATACTCGAGGAAGGAGGGTACCGAGCCCTAATAATACTCGAGGAAGGAGGGTACCGAGCCCTAATAATACTCGAGGAATGTAGGGCGTAATGCTCTTTATAACGTAAGATATGAAGGTAAGTTAATACAAAAGAAAGAATGAAAGTATGAAAGTATGAAGTATGAAAGTATGAAAGTATGAATGAAAGAATATAAGTTATGTGTATTGTATAGTGTATGATTAACTAGAACTCACTCAGCGTAGCTGACTTTTAGTATGCACGCAGGTGAGTAGGATGAGGCAGCTCGCTTGAGGAGACACGTGGCATTGAACAAGAGCCTGGCATCTGAAGACTTATGATGTTTTAATTTTAATGCGTTAATGTTGAAAGACAAAGGATGTTTTGAGACAAGTTATGAATTATGTAATGTTTTATGAAAGTTTTATATTCCGCGTAAATGTTTTAATTAACTCTGATGTTTAGAACTGTGTTTATGAGTAAATCCAACACGAAAGTTGGGCTACCGGTAACGGGGCCTTACAAGTTGGTATCAGAGCAAAGTTCGAGAGATTTAAGCATCCTACATGCTTAGACTCGAACAGAGTATGGGATATAAGTAAGAAATGAAAGAAGATGCCAGTTCAAGAATGTCATGTGTCGCTCAAGCAAGATCATTAAAGGTAAAGTGCATGATTAAATGATATATGTGAATGAGAAAGAAAAGATATGTGAACGACAGGGATAGGAATAATTGATTGTTTGATTTGACTAATTGCTTAAGTAGAACCAGCACAAATAGACTCATAAAGGGAAGTGTATAGGACACGGAAAGTAACGTGATCAGCTAATCACAACTGGCCACTGTTATTACCTGTTAGCTTTGCTATCCTTGTACTAAATAGTTCCTTGAGTGATGATGTTTGTGTTTTCCCTTAGAATACAATGGCTGGAGCTGGAGACATTGTTGGAGCTGGAGGTCGCACTAGACGACGCGGCAGGCCTCATCGTGTCCAGCAACCTTCGGTTGAGACAGCTTCCAACACCGAAGCTGAAGGAAGCGCAGCGGGAAGAAACCCGGAAAACAATGAAGGAGTTCAACTGGATCCCGCCATTCAAGCAGCTACTGTTCAAGCTGTGGCCACTGCTGTGAAGAATATTACCCCGGGAAGGTCTGCTGGAAGCCGTGAAAGAACTGTTGAAGGGGCAGGTGGTAATGGTAGAAAGGATGACGAGAGGGAAAGGGGTGACTCAAGTGAGGTAAGGTCTGTGAAAGATGATGATAGGAAGAGGGGCCGAGGCGGTTGCAACTATAAGTCCTTCAAAGGTTGTGACCCGCCTAAGCTGACTGGTTTAGGAGACGCAATCGCTACTCTTCAGTGGATAACCGCCATGGATAAGGTTATCCGCATTAGCGAGTGCCGTCCCGATCAAGCGGTAGGTTATGCTACTCAATCATTCGAGGATGAGGCTATGTATTGGTGGGAGAGTGTGGAGCAGAGGAAGACCCGTGAAGAGATCAAGGAGATGAAGTGGGACGATCTGAAGGAATTAGTGATGATGAAGTTCTGTGCTGACGCCAAGGTTGAAAGGGCGGAGATGAAGTTCCTAAACTTGAAAGCTGGGACAATGACACATCGTGAGTACACCACCGAGTTCAATCGAATGTCTAGGTTGGTGCCCGATATGGTCAACACTGAGGCTAAAAGGATCAAGTGTTACGTGAGGGGATTACCACAAAGAGTCCGCATGTTAGTCAGGACAAGTAAACCTGCTACTTTCGATTCTGCTGTCGAACTCGCAGAAATGGTCTATGCAGACTTGGCTGCGGATGATGTGGTGGTGGGAGACGAGAAGAAAGAAAAGAAATGGGTCGCTCCTGCTAAACGACCCGGTACCCAGATGTGGAACCCTAAGAACAAGCAGCCGAGAGTTTGTGAGAACAGGTCGTGCAAGACCTGTGGCAAGGCATACAGTGGTGAGTGTAGGTGGGGAAAGGGTTCGGATACATGTCATAAGTGTGGAAAGATTCATGCCGGAGAATGTAGATTTGGGTCGAATGTCTGTTATAAGTGCGGAAAGGTAGGACATTATGCTAATGAGTGCGGTGCGAAGTCAGCCTGTTACAAGTGTGGTAAGACAGGTCATTTTGCTAGGGAGTGTACCGAGAGTGAAGCTGGAGGTAGTAGAAGGAAGGATGCCTATCAAGCTAGGCCAAGAACTAGAGCCTACATGTTGACCCAAGAACAAGCTAGACAGATTCCTGATGTTGTGACCGGTACGTTCTTAGTAAACAGCATTTCTGCTGCCGTATTATTTGATTCTGGTGCAAATAAAAGTTTTGTAGCTACGACATTTAGTAAACTCGCTAAAATGAAAGGCTGCCGAGTGTCTGAAACTTTTGTAGTAGAAACCGCTAGTGACACTTCGGTTAAAATAACAAAGATGGTTAAGAACTGTAAGGTAGAATTGGAAGGACATGAGTTCCCGGTTACCTTGTACGTTATGACCTTGGGAGGGTTCAATGTGGTTTTGGGTATGGATTGGTTGTTTGAGTTTGAGGCTCAGATTGTGTGTAAGAGTAGGATGATAAGGTTAAAGTCATTGGATGGTAGTGCGGTGACAGTTTACGGTGATAAGGAAAGTTCTGGGCTTAATGTCATTTCGATGATAAAAGCCGAGGGTTTCCTAAGGCGAGGGTGTTGTGCTTACTTGGCGTATGTCGTCAACGCTACGGCCGAGACGAAAGAAATGAAAGATGTTCCTATTGTGCGCGACTACCCAGAAGTATTCCCTGAGGATCTTCCGGGGTTCCCACCGGAGCGAGAGATAGAATTTCAGATAGATTTAATACCAGGAGCCCAGCCTGTCGCAAAGGCGCCTTACCGTCTAGCACCGTCCGAGATGAAAGAATTGATGTCCCAACTGCAGGAACTCCTCGACAAAGGTTTCATAAGACCGAGTGTTTCCCCGTGGGGCGCACCAGTATTGTTCGTGAAAAAGAAGGATGGAAGTATGAGGATGTGCATAGACTATCGTGAGTTGAATAAGCTTACGGTAAAGAATAGATATCCGTTGCCAAGGATTGATGATCTGTTTGACCAACTGCAAGGTTCAAGTTGGTTCTCACGAATAGATCTCAGATCAGGCTACCATCAGTTGAAGGTGAAAGAGGCAAACATCCCTAAGACAGCGTTCCGAACGCGGTATGGACACTACGAGTTCCTCGTAATGTCATTCGGTCTAACCAATGCTCCTGCAGCATTTATGGAAATGATGAATAGGGTGTGTCGACCGATGTTGGATAAGTCGGTTATCGTCTTCATCGATGATATATTGATTTATTCAAAGAGTGAGTCTGACCATGCTGAGCATCTGAGAGAGGTATTGGAAGTTCTGAAGAAAGAGAAGTTGTACGCCAAGTTTTCGAAGTGCGCGTTCTGGTTAAGAGAAGTGCAATTTTTTGGTCATGTGGTTAATCCGGAGGGGATTACCGTGGACCCAGCTAAGATTGAAGCGATAACGAATTGGAAGACTCCGCAGAATCCGACTGATATACGACTTCCTAGGGTTAGCTGGCTACTATAGGGGATTCATCGAAGGTTTCTCCAAGTTAGCCGCACCGCTGACCGGTATGACCCGAAAGTCGATAGTATTCAGTTGGGGAAGTTTCAAGAGGAAGCCTTTGAAGAATTAAAGAAGAGACTCACGCAAGCTCCAATCCTTGCTCTACCCGATGGTGACGAGGATTTCGTTGTTTGTGCTGATGCCTCGCATCAAGGGTTAGGTTGCGTGTTGATGCAACGAGGGAAGGTGATAGCTTAAGCGTCTAGACAGTTGAAGGTCCATGAGAGTACTTATCCGACGCATGATTTGGAGTTAGCAGCTGTAGTAAATGCTCTTAAGATATGGAGGCATTATCTGTACGGTACTAAGTGTATTATCTATACAGATCATAAGAGTTTAAAGTACTTCTTCGAGCAGAAAGAATTGAACATGAGGCAGAGAAGATGGTTAGAATTGATAAAGGATTATGATTGTGAGATTAAGTATTACCCCGGTAAAGCTAACGTGGTCGCTGATGCGTTAAGTCGTAAGAATGAGGAAGTCCTTACAACAGTGAAGTCCTACAAGTTGATCATGAACCCAAGTCTTTTTGAAGAAATCATCAAAGTGCAGTCAGAAGTGTTAGTAGATGAAGGGTGGGTAAAGAAAGAAAGGATTTATGGCCAGCAAGATGAGTTGATGGAAAACACTCATGGAGTTAAAACTAGGTTCGACCGTATGTGGATCCCACGCCATAGTGATCTTAGAAGTCGAATCTTAGATGAAGCTCATAAGTCAAGGTACTCAATCCATCCTGGAGCTACAAAGATGTACCAAGACTTGAAAAGAGATTACTGGTGGCCGGGAATGAAGAATGATGTAGTGGATTATGTTAGTAAGTGCTTAACTTGCTTACAAGTCAAAGCCGAGCACCAAAAGCCTTATGGGAAGATGCAACCGCTAGAGATACCTGAGTGGAAATGGGAACATATCACCATGGATTTCATAACTAAGCTACCTCGTACAGCTAAGCAACATGATACCATCTGGGTGATTGTGGACCGTTTGACCAAGAGTGCTCACTTTCTGCCCATACGAGAGGCCATCTCGTCAGAAATGTTAGCAAGCTTGTTCATTAAAGAAGTTGTAACCATGCATGGAATACCGTTGTCGATCGTGTCTGATAGAGATACACGGTTTACTTCGAGGTTCTGGAAGAAATTCCATGAAGCTATGGGGACGAGGTTGAACATCGGTACGGCGTATCATCCTCAAACCGATGGACAGTCTGAAAGGACGATCCAAACCCTTGAGGATATGCTACGTGCTTGTGTATTAGATTTTGGTGGAAGTTGGGATGATCATCTACACCTGGCAGAGTTCTCCTATAACAACAGTTACCATTCAAGTATTGGTATGCCACCCTTTGAGATGCTTTACGGTAGACGATGTAGAACCCCGGTGTGTTGGGGTGAGATTGGTCAGAAAGAAATGGGAAGCCTTGAAGTGGTTCAAGAAACGTCTTCAAAGTTCGATCAGATCAAAGCAAGAATGAAAGCCGCTCAAGACAGACAAAAGTCTTATGCAGATAAGCGGCGACGACCAATTGAGTTTAACGTTGGCGACAATGTGATGCTTAAGGTCTCGCCTTGGAAGGGGATTATCCGTTTTAGAAAGAGGGGGAAATTGAGTCCGAGGTACATTGGACCGTTCAAGATTGTATGTCGTGTGGGTGAAGTAGCTTATAAACTGGATTTACCCGATGAGTTAGAAGGAATTCATTAAACCTTCCATGTTTCTCATTTGAGGAAGTGTCTAGCTGATGACACGTCTCACGTGCCGTTGATGGACATTGAGGTTGATGAACAATTGAACTACATCGAGCAGCCGATAGGGATCGTTGATCGCAAGGAGAAGCAGCTTCGTCACAAGATTATACCTTTGGTAAAAGTGATATGGAAACACCGCAAGGGATCAGATGCTACTTGGGAGGCCGAGGATGAGATGCGCAAGTTTTACCCTAGTCTGTTTATGTAATAGTTAGGTTTCGGGGACGAAGCCTCTTTAAGGAGGGAAAACTTGTAACATCCTAAAATTTTAATGTTGAATAAAGAAAGTTATGTTTAGTGATTTCGCGTTAATTATTGGATATCGAGTAAGGAGCGGAACATGGACTTGGATTAATTGAGATGGGTTAAATGAGAATGGGCCTTAGGTCCATGGGATTTAAGGGATATAAATACCCCCTAAACCCAAAAATATCTTTCATTCTATCACTTTTCTAACACACTCCAAAACACACACACACCACACAACTTCGCCGCCGGCCGAGGGAAGAACCGGGCAGATCCGAGAGAGAGAGAGAGCAATTAGTTGTGATAACAAGTAAACGAGATCCAAACAAGCTCAAAAAGGTATGATTCTTGATCTTTGAAGTTTAAAGATCCGAGCTTTATAGCGTATATACGACCGGAAACGGTTGGGGAACGTAGGGGTTGATGTCGAACCATAGCAAGGGTGTTAAAATCGCTCGAAATGCTGGTCAGAAACTAAAACAGCGGCTGATCTGGGCAACTTCGCCTGCAACTAGGCAACTTCGCTTCAAAGCGATAACTTCGCCTTCAAAGCGATAACTTCGCCTTCAAAGCGATAACTTCGCCTGAGGCCAAGTTCGCCTAACTGGTAACTTCGCCTAAAGCCAAGTTCGCCTGATGACAACTTCGCCTAAAGCTAAGTTCGCCTGATGACAACTTCGCCTAAAGCTAAGTTCGTCTGATGACAACTTCACCTAAAGCTAAGTTCGCCTGATGACAACTTCGCCTAAAGCTAAGTTCGCCTGATGACAACTTCGCCTAAAGCTAAGTTCGCCTAAGGTTTAACTTCGCTTAAAGTCAAGTTCGATTAGAAAATAAATTAAAAATCTAATGAAAATTGTGTTAAGACAGTTAAAGGAAATAAAATTTTTCCAAGCTAACCTGGCAGCTCGACCCCAGCCAGGGGCTCTGCCCCTTGGACCCTGCTAGGGGCTGCCGCCCCTAGACCCCGCTGCCAGGGGCGCTACCCCCAGACCCCCGTTCGTTGTGGGTCATAAAAAGATAGAAATACATTATGAGAAGTGATAGTTAATTGATACGTATACTTGTCATACAGTCAGCCGTGCACAACTGAAGAAAGGGATTACGATTAACGGTGAACGTAACCGTGTTCAGGTGAGTTTCTAGCCCCATTTATGTGTTATGTTTTCGGGGCTGTGTGCATACTCAATATGTTTGTTAATACGCTTATCCTAAGAGATAAGTGTATGCCTTATGTGGATAATGTGAAATGTATGAATGATTGCTTGATGGTACGTGAACGATCTTCGGATATTGCACGTACTGTCAGGTTGTAACGCTATGTATAAGATAAGTATGATATGTATGCTTATGTGTATGAACGTGATAGAGATAATAAAGGAAGGAAATGATGATGTATGGTTGTATGGTTACGAAAAGGGTACCGAGCCCTAATAATACTCGAGGTATGATGTATGGTTGTATGGTAATGAAGAGGGAATCGAACCCTACTAATATTCGAGAACTAGGGAACCGACCCCTACTAATATTCGAGGAAAGAGGGAAACCGAGCCCTAATAATACTCGTGGAAAGAGGGAAACCGAGCCCTAATAATACTCGTGGAAAGAGGGTACCGAGCCCTAATAATACTCGAGGAAGGAGGGTACCGAGCCCTAATAATACTCGAGGAAGGAGGGTACCGAGCCCTAATAATACTCGAGGAATGTAGGGCGTAATGCTCTTTATAATGTAAGATATGAAGGTAAGTTAATACAAAAGAAAGAATGAATGTATGAAAGTATGAAGTATGAAAGTATGAAAGTATGAAAGTATGAATGAAAGAATATAAGTTATGTGTATTGTATAGTGTATGATTAACTAGAACTCACTCAGCGTAGCTGACTTTTAGTATGCACGCAGGTGAGTAGGATGAGGCAGCTCGCATGAGGAGACACGTGGCATTGAACAAGAGCCTGGCATCTGAAGACTTATGATGTTTTAATTTTAATGCGTTAATGTTGAAAGACAAAGGATGTTTTGAGACAAGTTATGAATTATGTAATGTTTTATGAAAGTTTTATATTCCGCGTAAATGTTTTAATTAACTCTGATGTTTAGAACTGTGTTTATGAGTAAATCCAACACGAAAGTTGGGCTACCGGTAACGTGGCCTTACATAACCGGTTTTGGCTTATGGTATTTGCGATGATGTTTGACTAAAGCACAAGCCACACATTTCTCAATTGTTACAAAATCATTGATTGGCAAACCACGCACCAAGTCATTTTTAGCAAGACGGTTTAAGTTTTTAATATTTGCATGACCAAGATGACGATGCCAAAGCATGGTATTATGTTGTGACACTTTTGACAATAGACAAGTAATTTCATCAGAAACATTTTTGTTCATGTTAATCACGTAAGCATTATCTTTTCTTTGTGATCGAACAAGAATCCATTCTTCTGGTATAATGATACCAGGTTTTAAAATCAAACACTCTTTATTAGTGAAATGAGTTGAAAAGCCTTTACCACGGATCTGCGAGACGTTGAGCAGACTATGTTTCAATTCCGGAACAAAATTAACATTCTCAAATTTGGAACGCCATTACTTGTGATACCCTTCTGAATGATCTTCCCTTTCTCTCCTCCCGCAAAGGAAACATATCCAGCATTAAAGATTTTATTGTCATGCAGTTGGGAGATGTCTCATGTCATGTGTCTGGAACAGCCACTATCAACATACCAAGGTCTGATGATATTCCTCCATAGTTGTTCCTGCAAGATGTGCGAGATTAGTTAGTTTTTGGTACCCAGTCCATAGTAATGCTGGGTAAACCTAATTTATCTAAACTTGTCACGGGTTGCCATGACATGTCTTCCCGATTATCTAAGATTAAACAAGTTGCTTGGTCACCGGAGATTTAGGCATCCATTTATATCTAAATTTTAAAACTTTGTTATTGGTATGAATGGTTGACGTAGTCTCCAGTTTTCGAGCGGAAACCATATTTGTCTTTGACTTCAAAATTTGTTTAGGTCATGAGGCCGACTTGGTTCTCGGGACCGAAACCGGGTTTCCAGCACAATTCTGAAACATATTAGGCTTGGTATGATGAGATCTTAACCTGTCAGCCTTGTTTCTTTTCCAATCACCATCAGAGGGATTTACCCCATAGTACCTTGATTTATTAGAGGTATGTTTATGGAAGGTATTTTGATATATATTCCTCTGATGATATCCACAATAAGGAATATATGGACGGTGTGGAAAGTTTCTAGAAATATGACCAGGAATACCACAGTTAAAACATGTTTGTAGTTTAACATAAAATTCATTGTGGTCTACTCCTGGTCTTGGTATGTTGTGTGAGTTAGTTTGTATGCCTTTGTACCTGACATTTGAATTATCACTTGATTTATCACAATTGTGAACACATGAACTTCCTTCTTTAACAAACTTAGGTGACAAATGTTTACCAGAACGTTTAATATTATCAGTTTCATTCAAAAACACACCATCAGATTTAAAAGTTTTGGAAGAATCAACCAGATAAATTTCTTTGCTCTTAAAACCAGAGCCCACACAAACATTTGAAGTAACATAATTCAAAAAAGGCAAATTTAAATAAACATTAGAGTTAATGTTTATATTATTCAAAGCAGATACATCATCATCCTCATCAGTCCAATCCTCAACAATTACTTCATCTGCACGTGAGGTAAACACATTTGTATCATTCACCCCTGAGGTTGATTCAGTAGCTTTTACTAAGCCAATCACACCTTTACCACTTTCAGTTGGTTTACCATACTGCGTAAACTTTTTTATTTCTTCCTCTTCTTTGGTAAGAGGAAGACTAGTGTAGTTATCATTATAAGGAGGGGGACCACACTGTACCCAATACCCTCACCCTTGGTTTCTCTCCATTTTAATTGTTTTTCGATTATGGACTCAAACAGCACTAGAGACATCGAATTTCTAAGAACTGAATTCAGGATTTTCAAATTTATTAGACAATTTGGCAATCTCCAACTTAGAAGCTTCTAATTCAGTGGTCAAATCAGCTATTTTCTGTTTAGCATCTAAGTGGTGACAGCATTTTATGCTAAAGTCGGATTGAAGTTTAGAAAAATCCTTTTTGTTGTGCCTCTAGTTTTTATTTTAAAGATTTTTTAATTTTTTAAGAGTGAAGGTCTCATGTTTTATTCCCTCCATTTCTCTAATCAAGTTAATATTGTGAGATTTATATAAATATACTTTATTAACACACACAAGATTGAGAACATAATTCAGAACTTACCTCGGATAAGCTGGAAGAAGTGAAAGCCATGAATGCAAACTGAAGATCCTTAACTTGTTCCTCAGCATCATTCTCTTCTTCAGTATCATCAATCTTGGGAAAGTTGGCAGTCTGATTGTTGATGTTAAGAGCTGCCATCTGATCATTCAAGAGAACTGTTGAGCTACCAATTCCCTTCACCTTCACTTGAACTAGGTGAACTTTCTCCTCTTGCATTGTTAACCGGAACAAGTGCCCTTTCTCTGTTTCCTTCCTTAGTTGGATTAGTGCATTCACGAGCAAAGTGACCCGGCTCGTGACAGTTGTAGCACCTCGGAGTGTCTTTGTTAAATCCCACCTTCTAGTTAGCTGGCATATTCCAGTTGTTTCTGTCTGTTCTCTTGGTAAATTTCTTCACACGAAACACCCCCATGGCTATTTGCCAAGAGATATCCATTTCCTCCACATCATTAGGATGGATTTGATTCAATTTAGTAGCTACAACTGGTTGAACCAGATCTCCAGCAAGAAAGGCGTTGTAGCAATTTATAAACCCTGCCATCAGGGCTATGTTTTCTTGAGTCTCCTTTGAGATGGTGGGAATCTAAGTAGGGAAACTGACTGGAGGATGTGGCTGTTGGTTGAGGCTTAGTGGCAGAAATAGGTTGTTGAATAGGTTGAGGAAAGAACACGGGAGTCGGCTGTGGTGGTGCCTGAGTGAATTGACCTTGAGCAGACTTAAACATTGAGAAATTATTCTGAGACTGATGTGGTTGGGTGTACTGACCCTGAGAAGATTTAAACATAGAAAAGTTTTCTTGTGAGATGAGTGTATTATTGAAAGCAACATTGTAGCCGGGCGCATTGTAGGAATTGGAATTATTTATGGCACGCTACTTTTTATCCATATCACATGCTTTAATGATTGCCATTACTTCTGATAAAGTTTTCCTAGAAAAATCCTTTGTCTTTTTAATCACAACAACATTCATATCCCAGATTTGTGGCAGGGAGCTGACCAAATTATTATTTGTCTTAGTAGCGGTCAAGTTTATGTTTGCGGATCGCATTACAGTGACTAGAGATATAAATTTCTGCAATTGTGTTTCCAAAGACTATCCCAGAACATGGTTGAACATGTTGAATTTTTGTCGTAAGAGGTCTTGTCGACTTCTTCTCATGTCCTCATTTCCCTCATATACTTCAATAAGGGCTTCCCATAGATCCTTAGTAGACTGTAATTCTTAAAATCCCAAAGCAATTTCATGTAAAAGTGCCATCGTTAGAGTGGCAAGAGCCTTTTCATCTTCTTCAATTTTCTCAAAATCCGTGTCGACGTACATTTCAGTAGGCTTCACTACAACCTCATCAGAGTTTTCACATTGGTAAGTGATAATTTGAGGACCCCGAACAATGCTCCTCCAAATCTTCGTGTCCTTCATCTTCACATATTTTTCAAACCTGAATTTTCACTCGGAAAACCCCTCATGAGATAATAAACGAGGTACACGAGTAGCAGTTCCCATAATAGAATCCAACTCTTGATGTAGAGCAACATTTGATGAAGTATTTGTTACTTGATCCATTTAAGTAAAAATCCAAGGTAATGGTCCAAAAAGACAGTTCAATTATAAGTCCAGTTATACTAAGGCCCAACAGAACAGGCCCAATTACACTATCACAACCTTTGACCGAGAATAGCAACCTTCGACCAAGAACCAAGACAATTAACCGAGAACCCGAGAACTTGACCGATATCTCAAGGATTTGATCGAGAACCCGAGAAATTCATCGAGAACTCAGAATTTTAACCGAAAACCCTAAAACAATAAGGTGATGTCCAAGAACTCCACCGAAAATGAGCAAAGGTGCCCGAAAACGACCAAACACGGCAGGGAACAGTCAAGGTAGCTTTGACCAGATAAGTTTGGTAACAAACTAAATCCCAAAATCAATGGTATTTGAATTTGAACCAAAATTAGATCTATTTTCAACCCAAATAACCTCTTACCACCTCCGATGAGTAATTCACTGGAAACACAAATACCACGGCCACCAAAACACCCTCTTTGAATCTGTGATATCTCAACCGAGCCTAGAATAGGTCAATAGGCTATGATACCAATTGTAAGTCCGTGAGAGGATCTTTCAATGTGATATCACCTAAACTCGTTGTTGGGCGGAATCTAACACGAGTGGATTCAATGTAAAGTAAGTAAAACACAATAAGAACACAATGAAAGTGCTTTAAAACACACGTATATTCACGTCGGGTGCTTAATCACAATAGGTTACAAAACCAATACTTCTCTCTCTAACGTCCACCCCAAATTAACCTAGATACAAGGGTTATATAGTAACTACACAAAAGCTCGATACTACTCAAAAGCCGACCAAGATCCATGTGGATCTCGGTTTACGATGTAAGCCCAAAACCAAATACAAACCATATAAATATTAGCCCAACAGGTCATATGACTGTTGTATCCCGCTTTAGCCTATAAGATCGAATATTGTGGTCAGGTTATCCTCCAGGTAAGGAATAGTGTCTTACCTTGGGTTCTTGGAACCGGTTTGCCAAGGCCCGACTCACAGTTATCTCCCACTTCTAGTTACTACAGGACTTGTCACACAACCTAGCCCTAAGGTGAAAGAGTAAAAAACAACACTAGGGATTTCTTAAGGAATTTCCCAAAAATAAAAGGCAATCTACTTGATTTAATTAATTTAAGAAAATTTATCTTTGAAGTTAAGGCATAGCCTCGGAGTTGTGTGTGTGTATGACAGTATAATAATAAACAATAATTATTATATGTTTTAATTTGCAAACTGTGTGCTCTCTCTTAATGTTACTATTCATTTACTTTATCGCATAGATTGTTTGAACTTTACGCATTGGTTATTGTACGCTCTGAGGTGTGATGTATGGGCTACACGTATGTCTCCCTTTACACATGTTCATTTGTTGAAGATCTCACTGAATTTCTCTCTCTATAACTTTTCTTCTCTTCATCCATTTGTGAAAAATTTTCTCTCTCTATGTACATGCATTATGATGTCGTCGTATACCATATCGAATCCTAGGAGGCGGTCGGTTGTTGCCGGATTCGATATCTGAATCCTAGGTGGCGGTCATCTATTTCCGGATTCCATATCTGCATCTTAGGCGGTAGAGGTAAGTTGGTGAACTTTAAACGGATCTTTCGGTTGGAACGACGGTGTTGGATGTTATATGTTGATGTTTGACTGTTGTTAGGTTCCAATTTGGAGCCCTAATTGATGGTTGCGGCGAGATCTATGGTAGTGGTGCACCTTCGCCTTTTCTCTATGGTTGTGTTGTCGATACATGCGGTGGTCTATTATTGGCTGTTATCGGGTTATCTTTTTGTTCTCTTTTGGAAATTCTAGCGGCGCTGGTGGTGGTGGTGGTGGTACACGGTCCTGTTGACTGTTGACTCTGCATGTACATGTTTTTCTTCGCTACTACGTTGATTCTCCTGTATTTAGGTCTTCTTTTGTGTGGAAAATTGATGTTTTAAGTTTCCAAATGCCACATTAGTGTTTGCATTTTGTTTATTGCTTCTTGAACTTTAGTGCATGCCAACTGGTTGATGAAATGCTTGGTTTCTAGCTACGGTACCATCATCTTCAATTATATGCCAACCTACTGTTGTCGGGTTCTGTTAGGAAACCATATGTCTTTTTTGACGCCAGGGTCATTATGATATCGAATTGGTTCTATTGATTGTAACAAGATTGTTTTTATTCTTATGTTGACGGGACAATTTGGTTGTCGATATGAATGGAACACCACTTCGTTTGTTGATATGAATGGAGCGCCACACGAGTATAAATTTTATGATAATCGTTTATGGTTATGAAGATGCTAAGCCTTTATGTTGCATCCATAATACGGACGTAAGGCTATTGTGAGTTCACCTCATGGTTGTCACGATGACATCTAATTGGTTCTATTGACTGAAACCAAATTGTTCTATCAGTTTATCCGCTCCAAATGCGAGTGTTAGTCTCTGGAGAACATGGTCATTCATATTATTAAACGCTATAAGAGCAGGAACGGTAAGTAGGCAAAGCTGTCACAAGAGGTTTCGCAAGAGCTGCCATTACAATAGGTCAAATACATGTCAAAGGAAAGTATAATTAAGCATACTAAAGATGGTGTAAAACCAATTATGTATAAATGTTTCTTATCAGTTTGGCTTTCTATTTATGTGTTTGCTATTCACCTATTGCAATTATAAGTGCATGGATGATTGATGGTGATATTAGTATGGGTAAAATGTGCTCATGTAATAATATGTGATCACATATGTTAAAGTAGTTTTGCTAACAATGGACCCGTACCTCGCCGCCCGGGTGTATTATTCTAAATTACTACAATGCTCCTCTATTAATAAACTTTATGGAGTGTTTACCAAACAAAAAAGAACATGCACAGTTACGAAGTGTTCTTAATTGTTGATCATGTCAAGTACTAATATTATAACCTTGGATGATAGACACTAAAATTTGCGACTTACGTTTCAGCCTAGACGAATAATAAAGTCAATGTAACTACTTCTTTAACAACATCTCTACAAATATTAGTATATATATTAAAAGAGAACTTCCTTAAGCAATGTCTGTTGTACTCTTTGTTGATTTTGTTGTACAATACCTAATTGCATTAAGTTGTTTACATTGTGCTCTGTTTACTGTACATACCAACCCTTCTCATTCAAGCTCCACGTATATGCACACGTGTAACACTCTTCTTCTTTCTTCTGTCCATGATATCTTTAAACAAAAACACCAAGAGAATGAATTTGAAATTGTTTCTAGAGAAAAAACCAGATTTTGGACGATTAATTAACCCCTTTTTATACTAAGTAAAGTTTCTTACAACTTATTTTTTTTTCCTTCCTTGCAGGCCCTGTTTTAAGCTGATACATAGGCTGACTCGACCCATTTGTACCACAAGCAAAGGTATATATTGTTTGATTTTCTTCTTATATATTTAATTTTCTATTGCATGAATTCGACATTAATACTTGAAGAAACTGCTATCGTGGTTTAATCTGTGCAGGTAAATTAGTGTTCCTGTTGTTCTTGAGTGTTGTCGTCTGTTTTAAGCTGATACATAGACCGAGCCGACCTGTTTTGTCCAACAAGTAAAGGTATATATGGAAGCAATATACATAATTTCTTGATGAAAACATGCTAACCTTCTTTTATATTTTATATAATTTCTATATTGCAAATGTTCAAAATCATTATTGTGTCTTTATTTTTAATTGCAAGTGTTCAAAACATTTTTTGAGTTTTAGCTTAATTACTATTTCATTTGCTTATTTTGTAGGTACATCACTAAAGAGATTACTCAAAAGCAACAATATATATATGTGTGTATGTGCGCGCCCCTTACACCTATACTGATCCAACCCAATTATACAGGTAGGTAACTCAAGTTGTTAATAATCCCTTTTAAAGTCTCCTTAGTTATTGTGGGCTTTTGATTTGTTAAATTTTAATTATATAATTGTTAAATTTCTTTATAGGAAGGTTAGTCATTAGTGTGTATTGAAACATGAATTAATACATGGATTTATAAGAAGGCAACAGAGGTTTTAGCACTTACATGACTCTGTTAAATGATGAGAATTCCTCCCATCCCAACAAAACACAACTCGAATTAACATGTATGATGTGGGTTGATGGAAAAAGAGGCATTTAAAGCCATTTTCACAAGTCATAACATTAGATAAAAAAACAGACGGTTGTAAACACTACTACTGAACCGACAACAAGTGCCATAGCTAACACACCAGAAGCATATGCTGCACTCTCCAGCGTCACCCGCTCTAAAAAGTCAACTCAGCAAAAGGCCAACCAACCAAGAAAAGGGTACCATCTTACATTTATCTCCAATCGCTAAAAAATTTTAATTCAGTGCCAAAACTGTAAACTTGATGCTAAATATTATAAAATCTAACATTTATGTGCCATTAAAAAATCTAAGTAAATACTAACGACAGATTACTCTTTTGCAACTAAAAAACCTTATTTGTTGGGAAACATCTATTAACGAGAATGCATGACTATGGCGGCGACAATAGCTAATGGTTTATGTTGTTCTTTGATTGGAACATTTGCTGAAACACATAGGAGTTAGTACGTAAGCGAGCAGTCAAAGAACCATCACGCGCTGTTTAAATGTTTTCCAAGCTAAGTAGTGAAATTATTTGGAGCATTACTTGGACAACAAGTTGAGTAATGAAATTATTTGGACCTTGCACGCCGGAGAGTTTTTTATAAACTTTTAATGCGGCGGGTCTAAATACTAGTTAAATAATTAACTAGGAAAGCTGTAAACAAATAATTTTAACACATAAGGTAAGCAGATAAGCACGTATGGGGCTCCTAAACATGTTACTAAGGCAACACTAACGACATATCTTAAATCTTCAGCTCTGATACCAATCCATCACACCCCAACCTAAGACGAAAATGTTAGGGCGTGAGCTGATTGTTCACAGCTCTCAAGGTACTATCATGCAATAGTTAAAAGTGACACTATCTATTCACTTTAATTAATTATTCAAATAAATCCAAACAACCAAGTATATAAAATTAAAAATAAAGCAACAAGATAATTCAAAAGTTCAAATTTACAAGTAAATCTTGATTCATTCTTCTAACAATAAAAATCTCTAAATTCTTCACCAATCCTGATATCAGTTCAAACGATAACCTGTATATGCGTATAAAATAAAATAGTTTTGTCAACACAAGGTTGGGTGAGTAAAACACAGTTAATTTAAGATACAATATAATATAAAAGCGTAAAAACTGTTCCAGTGAGATAAAAAATTAAGCCAATGAGCAAATAATGAGTGTCGGTAAATAGTTGCCTTACGAAGTGGGCATTGGCTACTACCACGGTTGTATGATTATACAATTACTATGATTATGATGGACCTATACGAATGCGGACAATTAGCAAATAAACATATAGCAAGTTAGGCAAATAATTGATATGCACACAAGGTTAACAGTTTGCTAACGTGAATAATAAATAATAGATAAATATAATACGATACGCATATTTCCCCATAAGTTTGGAAATAAGTAAAAAGGGGAGTGATTACTTACTTAACAATAAGCGAGGGAAAATGAATGTGATAAGAACAGTAATAAAGTAATCATCACGCTTGTCGATATTTCAATGGACAATCCTAAGTAAGAGTAATAACGGAGAAAAGAAATATGGATTAATGGCGGAATTCATAGATTAATAAAGCTTTAGAGATTGAACGGGTATTTGGAAGTTAAAATAATTTATTTAAAGTTTATTCTTATAAAAGTTATTATATGATGAAATAAATCATTTTCTTAAAGAATATTATTTTTATTTAAAGTTGTATTAAATAATATTAAATATTTTTTTATAAAAATACATTTTTTTAGAAAATATTTTACCAATAAATATTTTAACATATTGAATAACAAGACATATTTAATTATCTATTTTAAATTAAAAACCTTAATAACATCTTTAATATTAAAACCTTTACAAATTTAATACATATTATATATACTTTATATGTATATATATATATATGGTGAGGTTAAAATAAGAAGTGTGGTGTATCTAAGAAATGTAAAAAGTAATCTGTTGCGTTAGATATGTTGATCTGATGGTGGATATGGAAGGTGTGTTTATTGTGCGGTGTGTTTTATTTTAGTTGCGGTGTGTTTATTGTGCGGTGTGTATTATTAAATCAAATGGTGAAACGCACGTTCTACACTTCTTAGGAAAAATCTACTTCTTATTATAACATTGCTTTATATATTTATATATATATATGTGTGTGTGTGTATGTGTATGTGTGTGTGTAACTATATACATATACATATATGGTTTTAACCAAGGTTTAGAAAAGTGACCAATTAAAATGTCGTTTTAATTAAATACTGATTAATTATTAGATTTATAATATTAATAATAAAATTTAAGTGATTAAATATATTGATATATTACCTTAATGAATTATTACCAAAAAAAATAAAACAAAAACGGGTTGGGGTGGCTCGAACCTGCGCCCCCAGCCAAAGCATAGTCTTAACGCACATACACCAGCCATGCGTGCTGGTGTATCAATTGATTATAACCTGAAACAGATTTATTTTAAACTCACAGTCGTAGACCCAAATTACGCTATGAACCCTGGCAAGATCAATCGGGCAAAACGTTAATCGTTTGGCCGATTAATCTTGGGGTTTATATACCTAGCATAAATACGAACTTAAACCTGTAATCATTAACCTTAAACAATTATGAAACGATAGTCAATTTGACCGATAACGCAGATGGCAGAGCAAGAACAAAGAGGGGTACTTGCAGGTTGATAAAACTTAATTCGTTAAGGGGTATTGCCGGTGATGCTATAAGGATCGTGTAGGTAGGTTTAATTGAGTTTTAACGATCATTATAAGGTAAATTACTAAACGTGTATAGGCAGGTTTGATAATAAAATCAATTTGTATCACAAACGATTGTTATTTCTTAATTGTGAGTGTCGGTGAGGTCGTTTAGGATAATAATATAATAATAATTTAAAGACGCGATATTTTATTGATAAAATTTCCCTAACATAAAAATGGGTCGGGTAACTGATATAAAATATAAAATGAGAAAATCCAAGTTGTTACATAGAAGCCTAATCAGAGTAAACCTTATCCTGCCCCTACCAGGTTTGATCATTTATTTACTTTTCTAGCTATGAGGTAAAGAATTATTATTCTAAGTATTTTCTCAACCAACGTTTTACCAAAAATCTTTTAACGAGTTAAAAATAGTCTTAAGTATAAGCAAAAGGTTACCATTATATTAATTAAGGTTAATATCTGTGACTTCATCCTGACACTCAAGATCCCTCCATCGGAGATATTAAAAAGTTTTCCTAAACAAGCTAAAAAAAAGTTAAGGCTTCGTTCTGAAACTCAGGATCCCTCCACCTTAAACTATTCATTATCTTAAAAGCATAAAAAGTAAATTGTTCAAAAGACCACGACCACATAACAGGAAAAGTAAATTGTTCAAAGGTACATCCATATCGAATGCCATCAAACAAAAGTCATCACATAAAGAGGGGCTCTGGCCTTGTCTTTATCATCCTTACTGCCCCTCCAAGAAACCTGTTGCTATCCCAGCCTGCACCATCTTTTCTCCATCTCTAGCTTTCACCTCAACATCTCCAGCCTTCGCCTCAACAGCCTTGCTTGACTCTGCGGGAACCTCCTTGGAAGCCAAGACCAATTCATCCCTAATCTATGCCTCCCTCACCTATAACCCTTCAAGATCCCAAGAAAACGCATCAAAGTCGGGCTTCCTAGCCTCATCCATCTGCTTGATCCTGGCACAGCAAATGTAATGAGCAACATGCTTATTAAGTTGAGTCTTGAAGTCACTCAGCTCCTTAGCATGAACGGCCTTGAGGTCAGCTTGCTCCATCTTCAAGCGATCAAACTCCTTGGCCGTGTTCTCAACATAGAGAGACTTAGCCTCGGCTATGCTATTGAGGTCAACCACTTTCAGCTTCTGCACTTCAACCTCATGGAGAGCATCTCGATAAATCTTGGTCAAGTGTTGGAGACCCTATAACAATAAAAAGGTATTATCAGTATAATAATTACCTACGAGTAGTAAAAGTTATAGATCCTAACCTGGTTTAGGAGTGGCTCGACATTGTCAAAGTTGAGTGAGTCAGCAGTGGCTCATGGTGCCTCAATAGCTTTTCTCTTATTGGAAGTGGAAGCTCTAGTCTAGGAAGCCGGAGGAAGCGTCTTGGAGACTTCAACAATAGAAGGTTCTATCTTGGAGATGAAGTTGTCTATATCATCCAAACCCAATCCTTTTCCTGCTATAACGCAATGTCAAGATCCTAAAGACAACAATATCCCAAATATTCGGAAAGGTTAAGGATAATGACCTTACCTGACATAGTTCCATTTGATGATTGCTCGGATTTCGAAGAAATCAAGACCTCATGCTGGAAGGAGCGTTCTACCTTAGGAATCCCCAAACTGACCGGAATCCTCTTCAGATTGGCAGACGTTGGAGTCACGAGATCAGAAAACTTCGCCGGAAGTCAAAAACAAAAAACAAGATAAGTATCGGTTATCTCCCTTATTTCTTAAAAATGGTAAATATACTTCCTACCCTTCTTAACCCACTAGTAAAGGGGTACCTCGCCTCCAGGAATAAAATCCCTTTGGACGAAGAAGAATCTCATGTACCATTGTCCATCATTTCTCTTTGTTTCTAAGATTAGGGGAACTTGGCTGGATTTCACTTTAAGAACGAAACGGCTAAATCCATGGGTTCTAAGGTTATAGACAACGGCTAAATCGAATACTTGCAATTCGAGGTTGTTGAGCGTATACAGAACCTTCCATAACATTGGCACATCTTGAATGTAGCTAATGCCGATGACTTTGAAGAAATGAGGGATGAAATCGGGAAAAGGATATGTTAAGCCAATGGTGAACGGGTAAGCAAGAAAGCCAACAATTTCTTAGAAATACAGTTGGAACGAAAAGTCTGGTCAAAAGGTAGAAATTTGGCTCCGGCAGGAAAAGCGTTACCGGACTGGAGATACGAAAGGCCAATATCGGAAGAGGTACAAGTTTCAAAATCAGGTTCAGTAAGGATATATTCACATTCAAAATCATGGTGTACGCTCACACTGCTGGAAGCATAGTCTCGGGATCGCCTTTTAGTCATGATCGGTAAAAAGAGGAAGAGAATGAGAAACCCTAAACCAGAGATATAGAGAAATTACCTGATAATGGAAGACGAACGTGTATTTTAAACAAATGAAGAGTAATTATAGGTTTTCTCGAGATAAATTGTGAGGCGGTTCTCGGAAGTCACGCTCAGTCTTATCAAGTTAACTCAGGCCGTCAATGTGACATCTGCCCCGATCCGACCCGACCCAGGTACCCGTTTCTCTGACCCGATCTCTTTCTTTTATGATTTAGTATTTATTTATACTTATATTTTACTTTTAATAATATATATTTTCCTTCCCGCCTCTTTCTCTCTCTTTCTTTCCGCCGTCCCGTCCCTCTCCTTCTCTCTTTCCGCCTTCTTTTCCCTCTTGTCGCCGTCCCGCCCTTACGCCTTGTTTCCCTCTTTTTCTTCTAACTCTTTGCTTGTCCTTTGTTCCTTCCCGCCTAAGGTTGTCTGCGCAGCTCCACGCGCCAGACTCCCTTACAAGGAATCCTGCGTGAAGACCACCTGTACAGCGATTCGCGAGACGAACTCTTCTCGCAGCGCGCTAAGAATTGTAATTCTTCTCGCAACGCGCTAAGAACGGTAGTTCTTCCCGCGACGCGCTAAGGATTTGTAGTTCTTCTCGCAGCGCGCTAAGAATCGTAGTTCATCCCTCGACGCGCGAAAAATTTTAGTTCTTCCCGCGGCGCGCTAGGAATTTTAGTTCCTCCCGCGGCGCGCTAAGAAATGTGATTCTTCCCGCGACGCGTTAAGGTTGGTTCTGTCTGCCTTCGCGCTCGCGCACTTTTGCCTTCGCGCTCCAGCCTTCTCGCGCTAAACCCTTTGAGTTTTCTTCTGTTTAATCTAGCCTTTTGCTTTTGTGTTGTCTTATCCTTTGTGCTGTTGACCTAATCTGCTTTATGTCTGAAAAGTTACTTTCGGCGCAGCATGCGCACCAACCCCATTGGTTGGCAGAAAAAGTGACTGACATTATCTTTTGAGATCTGCTTTTTCCATGCTTGACCAGTACCTTTAACTGACCTGCCCATGCCTTTTTACTGTTCCCTGTCAGCTTTTTCTCTTTTTCCCTGCTGCCATATCTTTTGATATCTTTTGCTTTTGGAATCTTTTACTTTTTGAGATCTTTTCCCCTTTTTCTAGGGATTGTGTTCCCTAGGGTTTCTCTATAAATAATAGTATTATTTTTCCTAACACTACACACACAAAACACTTAATCTCTCCTGTTCTCCTTGCTCTCTCTGCCGCCTCCCTCTCTGCCTCCGTCTTCCTCCCTGTTCTGTCCTGCTCTTCCGGTAATATATATATATTATATATAATAATTTACTTATTAATTATGCTAACTTATAATCAAGACTTAAAACAGATCGTTAAAACAATAATCTTTAATTATAGGTTAACTTGTGCTTGTTTAAAGTTGGTTCTTGCTTTATCTTACACCGCATCGTTTATCAAGTGAGTAATCTCGTACCTAATCCCTTTTTGCTTTTAATGTTTTGGGATGTTCATGTGTTCATACAAACTTAGAGTCTTAAACTTGTTTATGAGCTTTAGTCGCGCAGTATCCCATGTGTTGAGGACGTTTACTTGGCTGTTTATTTGTATGTGTGTATCATTAACCGCTTTGTTCGGCCTATTCCGCAGTTTTCATGGATCCATTAGATGAACACGGGAGACCTATCGTTTACGGTTTTCTTTGTTTACACTTGCACAGATGTTTTCTCGTTTTTGTGCTCAATTGGGAGCACGGATTGAACTATGAACTATGAGCTATGATCTATCTAGGCTTGATCACAATCTGATTGCACCCTTGTTAAACACCAGACATACACGTGTTGCGCGCAGATTTATTGTTATCTATGTATTGTATTAAACTTGATTTCTCACCAACACGCAAGTATTTGACGTTTATTTTAACACATGTTCAGGTTTGCATTAGCTGTTTTGGAGCTTGTGGACACATAGGAAGTTTTCTTTATTTTGGACCTAGATTAAAATGTATCAAGACAAGTTTTTGCTGTTCGAATATTATGATTTATAATATATTGATTTATATTGATTTATGTTATCTTGTGTTTACCTTGCGCGTGCGCGAATGAATGTATTTATTAAATATTGACACCCAATAGTGTCACGAGTAATGAAACAATATGTGGCGCCCCGATGTATAATCCGCCTTTGGTCGGGGTGTTACAGATTGGTATCAGAGCTCGTTGACTTTAGGATAGGTGGTTAGACGTAACGGCCTAGAATACCTAAGAGTCCCTTCTCGCGCATGAGAGAAATCTCATGTTTGCGCGCTTATTGTTAATTACTCGTTATTTATGAATATGCTCGCGCTTGCGCAGTATATGATTTTATGTTTTATTTCGCGATATTTCGATTTTTGTTGAATTTCGATTTTTATTGATTTTTCTTACATATTCGTTTGTTGGGTTTGAAAATCCGAAAAGTCATGGTGATACATGAATAGTTGATTTTCAATTTCCATTTACGATTATGTTCTGAGGTTGGAGACTTGAAAAGTCATGGTGATACATGAATTGTCAACCTCCAATACTCATTTTCTTGTATGTTTTATATTGAAGATTGAAAAGTCATGATGATACATGAATCGTCAATCTCCAATACTCGTTCGCTCGTATATTTTAAATTGGGAATTCGGAAAGTCATGGTGATACATGAATTGTCGATTCTTGATTCGAATTTGTTACCTTTATTAAGTCTGCATTTAGGGTCATTTAATTTACTTTAACTTTTGATAGTATCTAACTCCGTGAAACCAAGCTTTTCGAGGTTATACTTTGTGCTAAAACCAAGATATTAACTAAAATTAAAATTTTTATAGAATGCCTCCGCTATCTCGCCGATTTCAGAGAAGAGAAGCCTCGCGCATGCGTAGACAGCAACGTTCCCAGGAAATGGCCGCCGCGATAGCCCAAGCCTTGAGCCAAAACAATACCTCCAGTTATAACATTAAGTCCTTTAACGCGGGTAACCCTCCAAAGTTCACAGGTCTTGAAGGAGCCACCGTGATGCTCCAATGGCTCGAAAAGATTGAAAACACTTTCCTCCATACCCAATGCCCTCATGACAGACGAACCCTATATGCCTCCAGTGTCCTGGAATCCAGAGCGCTTACATGGTGGAATGGAGTAGCCCATGCGCGTGGCGCAGAAGCTGCTTCCAGCATACTCTGGGAGGAATTTAAGGATCTCTTGACGCGAGAATTCTGCCCCCCCAACGAAGTAAAGCGCCTGGAGGAAGAATTTTGGAACCTGAAGCAATACAGTGGAGAAGCGCGCGAGTACGTGACGCGCTTCCACGAGCTAAGCTTACTGGTCCCTCACCTTGTTACCCCTTCACGCCGAGCAATCGAGAAATTCCTTGGGGGTCTCCCCATGGAAATTCAAGATTCTGTATGGGCCAGAAACCCAGCAACCCTCTCTGACGCCATCGAGTTGGCCGCTGTGCTCAGCGACAACCATGTCAGAGCAGGAACCCTGTTCCTGCGGGGAGCTGAGAAGACCAAACTCACCAAGACTGCCCCTGAACCAACAGAAACCAAACCTGAACCCTCAAACCGTAACAACCTCAAGCGCAGGCGCAAGGCCTATGCGCTTACCAACCCGCCCATTGTCCAGCAACCCATCTACCAACCTCCAGTTTACACGCCTACCCCACTGACAGCCTACCCAACACCTCCTGTAGTCCATAACTATGCCTTAACCAATCCCGCACTCCCTGCCCCGCCACCTAAGAAACCTTACACAGGAAATCAACCCTTTTGCCCAACCTGTAGACTTCACCACCCAACTCAGACCCCGTGTCGACAATGTAACCGATGTGGCCGCGTTGGTCACTCAGCCGAATACTGTAGAATCCCTCTCGCCAACCCAACTGCGCAAACACCACCAGTCTACCCGCAGAACCCACAACCAACCTACCAAAACCCACGACCCAGATCGTGCTTCAACTGCGGTGATCCCAGTCATTTCCGGAACGCATGCCCGAGACTACAAGTTCAGATTACGCAAGCGAATCCGGTGAACCAGATTTCGAACCAAGTGACACGCGGACGAGCTTTTAACATAACCGCGCACCAGGCGCAAGCGAATAATGACGTGGTTAATGGTACATTTTTGCTTAACGGATTTTATGCTTCTGTACTTTTTGATACTGGCGCCGATCGAAGTTTTATTTCTCGCGCGTTTGAACAGAAGCTTGCGCGACCGCGCGATAACTTAAAAGAAGATTTTTCAGTTGAATTGGCTAATGGCGAAACTGTTTTAATTAACTCTGTGATCAAAGATTGCACGCTTAACCTTAACGAAAACGATTTTCTGATCGACCTCATCCCCATGCCTCTTGGGAGCTTTGATGTTATTATTGGTATGGACTGGCTCTCGAATAATCGCGCCGAAGTTATTTGCGCCAAGAAGTTGATTCGCATTCCTCGGGAAAACGGTGATCTTCACATCTACGGCGAAAAACCCTCCAGTGGTCTTAAACTTATGTCTTGCGCCGAAGCCCGAAGACTCATGCGAAAAAGGTGTATTGCATTTTTAGCCCATGTGGTTAAACCTGCTGAAGAAAAGAAGCTTCGCGATATCCCCGTTGTGCGTGATTTCCCTGAAGTTTTTCCTGATGATCTTCCTGGTATCCCTCCCGCTCGGGAAGTCGAGTTCCGTATTGATCTTGTCCCTGGTGCTTCCCCCGTAGCTAAATCTCCTTACCGTCTTGCGCCCGCTGAGATGCAAGAATTGGCAAGCCAACTTCAAGAGTTGACTGCTAAAGGATTCATCCGCCCTAGCTCTTCGCCCTGGGGTGCTCCGGTGTTGTTCGTTAAAAAGAAAGATGGATCGTTTCGCATGTGTATTGATTACCGCGAGTTGAACAAACTCACCATTAAAAACCGGTATCCCTTACCGCGTATTGACGACCTCTTTGATCAACTCCAAGGTGCCTCTTGTTTTTCCAAGATCGATCTCCGCTCTGGCTATCACCAGTTGCGCATCCGCGATGAAGATGTTCCGAAGACTGCTTTTCGAACTCGTTATGGCCATTTTGAATTCTTGGTCATGTCCTTCGGTTTAACCAACGCACCCGCCGTTTTCATGGATCTAATGAATCGGGTGTGTAGGCCTTTCTTGGATAAATTCGTGATCGTGTTTATCGATGATGTTCTGGTGTATTCTAAGACCAAGGCCGAGCATGAGCAACATCTCCGATTGGTATTGCAAAAGCTTAGAGCTGAGCAACTCTATGCTAAGCTTTCCAAGTGTGAATTCTGGTCTGATGAAGTACAGTTTCTTGGTCATGTTGTTAACAAGATGGGTATTCATGTCGACCCATCCAAGATTGAAGCAATCAAGAACTGGATTACGCCATCCACTCCTTCTGAGATCCGTTCCTTTCTGGGCTTAGCTGGTTACTACCGGCGATTTTTTCGAACTTCTCAAAGATCGCTTTGACTTTAACAGCTCTAACGCACAAAGGTAAACCATATATTTGGGGCTCGAAGCAAGAAGAAGCCTTTCTAACGCTCAAGCGATTGTTGTGTGAAGCTCCTGTTCTTGCGCTACCTGAGGGTAATGATGATTTTGTCGTGTATTGCGATGCATCCAACCAAGGTCTCGGTTGTGTTCTTATGCAACGAGGCAAGGTTATCGCTTACGCATCAAGGCAACTTAAGGTTCATGAAAAGAATTATACAACTCACGACCTCGAACTTGGTGCAGTTGTTTTTGCCTTGAAGATCTGGAGACACTACCTTTATGGTACTAAGTGCATCCTCTACACTGACCATAAAAGCCTTCAGCATATCTTTGATCAAAAGGAACTCAACATGAGGCAACGCCGATGGAACGAACTCATCAGCGATTACGATTGTGAGATCCGGTATCATCCTGGTAAGGCTAATGTGGTAGCCGATGCGCTCAGCCGAAAACCCTGCCAGCTTAACTGTATCTTTCCGCGCACGCATCTTCACTTTACGCCGATTCAAAGCAACCTTGAATCGCGTATTCGTGACGCGCAGCGCGCATCCATCAGTAATGGTAACCTTCGCGCCGAGTTAGCGTGTGGCGCGGAAGCGCACTTTGTCCCTAATCTGAGTGGAATTCTCTGCTATCTTAATCGCATCTGGATTCCCTGTGATGAGAATCTTCGCGCTGATATCCTGAGTGAAGCGCACAAATCTCGATATTCCATTCATCCCGGCGCTGATAAGATGTACAAGGATTTGCGCATTACTTATTGGTGGCCCGGTATGAAAAAGGATATTGCTGTGTTCGTAGCTAAATGTCTGACTTGTTCTAAAGTGAAAGCTGAACACCAACGCCCATCTGGTTTGCTCGAACAACCTGAAATTCCTACGTGGAAATGGGAATGTGTAGCGATGGACTTTATTACCAAGTTACCTTTGACAGCAAGCAAACATGATAGCATTTGGGTAATAGTGGATCGTTTGACTAAGTCTGCTCACTTTCTGCCCATTCGTGAAAACTACCGTGTTGAGCAACTCGCGCAGCTTTATGTCAAGGAGATTGTCTGCCGCCATGGTACTCCTTTGAGCATCATATCTGATCGCGATGGCCGTTTTATATCTCGCTTTTGGAAATCTCTCCAATCTGCGCTAGGAACTCGCTTGGACATGAGTACGGCATATCATCCTCAGACTGACGGTCAGTCTGAGCGAACTATTCAAACTCTTGAGGATATGCTCCGATCTTGTGTTCTTGATTTTGGAGGTAATTGGGATTCACACCTGCCTTTGATCGAGTTCTCTTATAATAACAGCTATCATTCCAGTATCGGTATGGCCCCATTTGAAGCACTTTACGGTCGTAAGTGCCGCTCCCCGATTTGTTGGAGCGAAGTTGGTGAAGCTCAAATCACAGGACCCGAACTTGTTCAAGAGACAACCGATAAAATCGCCAAGATCCGTGATCATCTGCTGACTGCCAGAAGCCGACAGAAGAGTTACGCAGATCGTAGGCGGAAGCCTCTCGAATTTCAAGTTGGTGATCTTGTTCTCCTCAAAGTGTCGCCCTGGAAGGGTGTTGTCCGCTTTGGGAAGAAAGGTAAGCTTGCTCCTCGTTATGTTGGACCATTCAAGATTCTCGCGCATGTGGGAAAAGTTGCCTACAGACTTGACCTGCCGCCCGCGCTCAGTAATGTGCATCCAACGTTCCATGTATCCAATCTCAAGAAGTGTTTAGCCGACGAGAACCTTCACATTCCACTTGATGAAGTTCAAGTTGATGAAACTATGCATTTCGTTGAGAAGCCTATTGAGATTATGGATCGCGAGGTAAAGCAAACCAAGCGCAGTCGTATCCCTATCGTGAAAGTTCGCTGGGAGTCCAAGCGCGGAGCCGAGTTTACATGGGAAAGGGAAGATCAAATGAAGATCAAGTACCCGCACCTGTTCTCTGCGCAACCTACTTCGAGATAAATTTCGAGACGAAATTTCTTAAAGTAGGGGAGACTGTGACATCTGCCCCGATCCGACCCGACCCAGGTACCCGTTTCTCTGACCCGATCTCTTTCTTTTATGATTTAGTATTTATTTATACTTATATTTTACTTTTAATAATATATATTTTCCTTCCCGCCTCTTTCTCTCTCTTTCTTTCCGCCGTCCCGTCCCTCTCCTTCTCTCTTTCCGCCTTCTTTTCCCTCTTGTCGCCGTCCCGCCCTTACGCCTTGTTTCCCTCTTTTTATTCTAACTCTTTGCTTGTCCTTTGTTCCTTCCCGCCTAAGGTTGTCTGCGCAGCTCCACGCGCCAGACTCCCTTACAAGGAATCCTGCGTGAAGACCACCTGTACAGCGATTCGCGAG